>NW_008341807.1:1937802-1981187 GCF_000622305.1 Nannospalax galili
ATATTGATGCAATGAGTTTTGAAAATAAATATTCAACTAGTAACACAACTGGAAGAAGAGAAAGAAACTTACCAAGTAATAATAATAATAATAATAATAACTATATATATATATTTGGGTGGGGAGTCTTTCTGAGACAGGGTCTCTCTGTAGTCCCACCTGTTCTGGAACTCACTATGTAGACCAGGGTGGCCTTTAACTCACAGAGATCAGCCTGCCAAGTGCTGGGATTAAAGGCATGCACCACTATGTCTGGCCCTTATTATTTTTATTTTATGTGTATGAGTGTATTGCCTGCATGCATGTGAGTGTACCTGTGTCATGCAATGCTGCGGAGGTCAGAAGAAGGCTTCTGATTCCCCTGGAGCTGGAGCTAAGAATGGTTTGTAGCCGCCATGTAGGTGCTGGGAATTGAACCTGGGTCCTCTGCAAAGAGATCAATGCTCTTAACTGCTGAGCTATCTCTCCAGCCCCTCATACCTATATCTTGTAGATTATTGCCAATGTTTTCTTCTAACAGTTTCAGAGTTTCAGGCTTCACTTTGAGGTCTTTGCTCCACTCGGAGTTGACTTTTGTGCAAGGTGAAAGATATGGGCTTAGTTTCATTCTTCTACAAATGGAGATCCAGTTTTGCCAGCACAATTTGTTGAACATGCTGTCTTTCCTCCAGTGAATGCTCTTGACCCCTTTGTCAAATATCAGGTGGCTGAAATTCCATGTACTAATATTTGGGTCTTCAATTATGTCCCATTGATATGCAGATGTATTATTATTTTTTTTTTTTTGCCAGTACCATGTTGCTTTTACGACTATAGCTCTGTAAAATAGGTTAAAATCTGGTATGGTATTTCCTTCAGCATTACTCTCAGTGCTCAGGGTTGTTTTGGCTATCAGAGGTCTTTTGAGCTTCTATATGAATCTTAGGATGTTTTTTTCCAATTCTGTGAAAAACATCATGGAGATTTTGATTGGCACTGCATTGAACCTATAAATGGCTTTTGGTAGATGGTCAATTTCACAATATTAATACTTCCAATCCATAAGCATGGGAGGTCTTTCCATCTTCTGGTATATTCCTTAACCTCTTTCTTTAAACATTTAAAATTTTTTATTGTAGAGGTCTTTAATGTCTTTGGTGAGGTTTATTCCAAGGTGGGAGTGTTTCCATGTGCTCTTTCTCTGATTGCTTGTTATTGGTATATAGAAAGACTACAGACTTTGTAGATCAATTTTGTAACCTGCTGCTTTACTGAAAGTGTTAATCATTTCTACGAGTTTTCTGGTGGAATTTTTGGCATCTCTTAGATATCATATCATCTGCAAAAAGGGATAATTTGATCTCTTCTTTTATAATTATTACGCCTTTAATTTCCTGCTCTTGTATCCCTTCTTTTCCAATTATTGCTCCTTTAATTTCCTTCTTGCTTATTGCTCTTTCAAGAGTTTCAAGCACTATGTTAAAAATGAGTGGAGAGAGTGGACAGCCTTGTCTGGCACCTGATTTTAATGGCAATGCTTCCAGTTTTTCTCCATTTAGAATGATGTTGGCTGTGGGTTGAGGTATGTTCCCTCCCGTTCAATTCCTTTTAGGTCTTTGAACATAAATGTATGTTGAATTTTTTCAAAGGTCTTCTCTGCACCTATTGAGATGACCATGTGGTTCTTGTCTTTGAGTCCATTTATATGATTTATGATATTTATTGACTTATGTATATTGAACCATCCCTGCATCTCTGGAATGAAGCCAGCTTGGTCATGGTGGATGACTTTTTGCTGTGTGTCTATATGTGTTTTGCATGTATTTTGTTGAGAATTTTTGCGTCCATTAAGGATATGGGTCTATAGTTTTCTTTTTCAGTTGTATCTTTACCTGTTTTTGGTATTAAAGTGATTCTGGCTTCATAGAATTTGGAAATTTTCCCTCCATTTCTATCTTTTTGAATAAATTAAGTAATATTAGATATAGATCTTCTTTAAATGTCTGATAGACTTCTGCTATAAATTTTGCTGAAACCCTTTGGTCCTGGGGTTTTTTTTTTTTTTTTTTTTTTTTTTTGCTGTGAGGTTTTGAAATACTGTTTCAATTTTTATGTTATGGGTTTGATTAAGCTGTTGATGTTTTTATTGTTTAGTTTTGGTAATTCCCATGCTTTTATATACCCGTTCATTTCTTTTAGGTTTTCAAATTTAGTAGTGTACAGGTTTTTAAAGTATTCCGTTATAACGTTCTGGATCTTTTTGATGTCCATTGTGATGTTTCCTTTCATCTCTGATTTTGTTGATTTTGAGGTGCTCTTTCTTTCTTTTGGTTAACTGGGCTAATGGTCTTTCAATCTTCTTTATCTTTCTAAGTACCAGCTCTTGGATTCCTTGATTCTTTGTGGTTTTTTTTTTTGTTGTTGTTTTTTGTTTTTTGTTTCTATCTCATTAATTTATCCTCTGAATTTGTTATTTGTTCTTGTCTGCTGAGATTGGATTTCATTTGTTGTTGCTTTTAAAGTGCCTTGAGTTGAAAAATTAAGTAATTTATTTGTGTTCTTTCTGATTTTTTTAACATGGGCACTTTAAGGAATAAACCTCCTTCTAAGGACTGCTTTCAACATGTCCCAGAGGTTTTGTTGTGTTTTATTGTCCTTTTCATTTAGTTCCAGGAATACTTTTATTTCTTTCTTAATTTTTCTTTTGATCGATTCATCATTCAGGAGTGTATTGTTTAAACTCCATGAGTTCTTGTAGTTACTAGGACTTCTTCTGGCATTGATTTTAAGCTTTATTGCATTGTGGTCCAATAGAGTGCATGGAATTATTTCAGTCTTTTTGTATTTGTTAATGCTTGTTTTATGCCCCAGTATGTGGTTGATTTTGGAGAAAGTTCCATGTGGCGCTGAAGAAAAAGTATATTCTTTGGTGCTTGGGTGGCATATTTGCAGGTGTCTGTTAGGTCCATTTGCTATATGGTATTATTTAATTCAGATGTCTCTCTGTTAGCTCTCTGTTCTGTTGACCTATCTAATGGAGACAATGGGGCACTGAGGTCTCCTAGTATTAATGAGTTGGGATTAATCTGGGTCTTAAAGTCCTGTAGTGCTTTTTTCATGAAGTTGGGTGCACCAGTTTGGTGAATATGTTCATGAGTATATCTTCTTTTTCTTTTTTTTTTTTTTTTTTTTTTTGGCTTTTTTGAGACAGGTTTTCTCTGTAGCCCCAACTGTCCTGGAACTCACTATCTAGACCAGGCTGGCCTTGAACTCACAGACGACCGCCTGCCTCTGTGTGGCCTGAATTCTCTCTGGGTCTCCTGTGTGATTAGACAAACCATATAATATATTTTATGTGAGTTTATTAACTTACAAAGGAATGAGTACCCAGTGACTAGCCCTGTGCCGCTGTGACTCAGAGCCCACCTTATCAGACTGTGCCATACCCATAGTCCCAGCTAACATTTGCTCACACCTCAGGGGCCAGTGACCTCGCCCCAGGTCCACAGGAGTCAGTCCATTCTGTCTTTGAGTTGCTGCACTGGCTGCAAGTTTCCTACATCACACATTCTACGGGAGGCTCCTGGCTTTTCTTCCTAGTTCCTGCTCTGTGTCAGGCCCCACCCATTGGAGGAACCAGCCAATTGGGAGATACTCTGCCTCCCAAGTGCTGGGATTAAGGTCATGTGCCACAACACCTGGCAAAAATGTGAAACCCAAGCTGGCCTCGAACTCCAGATCCTCCTGCCTCTGCTTCTTCAGCATACCCTACTGGCATACGCCACCACTACCGGCTGTAATATCTTCTTGGTCAATTTTTCTTTGATCTGAATGAAGTGGCCCTCTGTATCTCCTCTGAGGTGTGAGATTTAGTTTGAAGTTTAATTTGTCAGATATTAGAATTGCAAGGCCTGCTTTTTTTTTTAGTACCATTTGCTTATAATAATTTTTTCCATCCTTCCACCTTAAGGTCATGCCTGTCTTTGAAAATGAGATGGATGTCCTACGAACAATAAAAAAAAAGATGAGTTTTTTTTCTTTCTTTTTTCTTTTTCTTTTTTTTTTTTTTTTCGTCTTTTTTGAGACAGGGTCTCCCTGTAGCCCAGCTGTCTGGGAACTCACTATGTAGACCAGGCTGGCCTTGAACTCACAGAGATCTGCCTGCCTCTGCCTCCCCAGTGCTGGGATTAAATAAGTGCGCCACCACACCTGGCTGGTTTTTGTTTCTTAATCCATTCAACTAGGCTTTTTCTTTGGACTGGGGAGTTCAGTCCATTGATACTTAAAGTTATTAATGAAAGGTGTATATTGATTCCTGTTGTTTTGATTTCTGTTCTCAATCTTGGCATAACTGCATTTCCATAGTTATACCTTCAATAAGTTTCTGTTATGCCTTGGGTATAAATGCCTTGGGTATAGTTGTTCCTTTCTTCAGCTCTTTGTATTGCTTCAGGAATTCTCTGAATGTCTGGTTTTGTGGACATGAATTTTTACAGCTTATTTATGTCGTGGAAGAGTTTTATTTTCTCTTCGACTATCATAAATATTTGGCTGGGTTAAATAATCTGGGCTGGCACCTGTGGTCATTGTGAACTAGGACTATCTTAGTCCTGGCTCCTGTGGCTTTCATAGTTTGCACTGAAAAGTCAGCTGTAATTCTGGTGGGTTTTCCTTTATGTGTGACCTGTTGTTTTTCTTTTGCAGCTCTCAGGTCTTCTCTCTTTGTTTGTACGTTTAGTGTTTTTACTGTGATAGCCCTGGAGAGTTTCTTCTCTGGTCCTGTCTGTTTGCTGTTCTATGTGCTTCTTGTATTTGTATGGGCATGTTTTTCTTTAATTTGGGAAATTTTCTTCTATAATCCTGTTGAAGATCTGATCCATACCATTATCCTGAGCGTCTTCTCTTTCCTCTATGTCTGTGATGCATAAGTTTGGTCTTTTTATGGTGTCACACAATTCCTGCATGCTTCATTCTTGTGTTTTCTTAATTTTTTCATGATCTTTGCTTGAGTGGTCTAATTTGTCCACTTTATCTTCCATTCTTGATATTCTGTTTTCCATTTCATTCATCCTATCAGTGAGGCTTTCTCCCGTCATTTCTAATTGACTTATAGTTTCACTTCCTTCTTCATATCGGCCTGAGTATTGTTCAATATTTCTAACTCTTTTCTGTATTCATTCAGAAATTTATCCCTATCTTCTTTCAGTTCTTTGATTTCTTTCTTTGTGTGTTCTTTAAATTCACTGAATTCTTTTATCATGTTTACAATTGTTCTTTCGGAGTTCCATGTCCGTGTTATCTCTAGGGGGTTCTCATTGTACTCCTCTAGAAGACGGGTGGTACTTGGTGGGGATATTTTATTTTGATTTTTCATGCTATTATTTTTTTGCTGTGATTTTGATATGTGGATGTCTTTTTTAGTTTCTGATTCTTGTATGAGAGTCAAGCCTTCCTTTGTTGAGTTTAGGTTTGCTTTTTTTTGTAAATTTTATTTGCCTTTGTGGTTTACTTGTTGGGCATGAAAAGCTGGTTGTTAGGCTTCATGTTCTCTCTTTTGATCTTATATTGGAGGGGCCAGATGGCTTTCGTTCTGCTGTTCAGGAGTTCCAACAGATGTCCAAGTCAGATGAGGATCAGATGTTCTCAGTCTTTCTCCTAAGGTCTGGATCCCTCTAATCAGCAGGCACAGTACAATTTGGGAGAATTGCTAGGTAGAGGTAGGATTAAGGACTCTCAAGCAGTCAGGAAAAGAGGCTAGTCTCAAGACTCCAGAGAAAGCAGGGAAGGAGGATGGTCTCAGGAATCCAGGTTGGGGTGGGGGGACAGCCAAGGATGAAGGCTGGTCTCAGGTATGCAAAGGCAAGGTGGGGGAGAGAACAGGCTTTGGGGGCTCCAGGAGACCTGACTGAGGAATTTTATTGGTCTGAGTGCAAAGGGATGAGGAAGCAGTGGGGAGTCTGAGCCAAGAGGGTAGTCCTGATGTCTGGGGTGCCAAGAGTAGAAATGGGCCAGTGTCTATGATAGGAGGAGAGATGGTGTGGGGATCGGGAGAGTGAATGAAGTTGTGGGAGTCCAGGTGCAGTGGGTGTGGTCAAACTTACCCAGGAAAGATCATGGCCTCAGGAAGTTGGGGGTTGGGCTGAAAGTACAGAGCTTTTTAGTTTGATCAAGTCTCATTTGTAAATTATTGATGTCAAATGCCTGTGCGAGTGGGATTCAGTTCAGAAACTCCTTTCCCGCGACTATAAGTTCTAGGGTGTTCTCTGCTGTGTCCTCTATCAGTTTCAAAGTATTACATTTGTGTCAAGGTTCTTGATCAATTTGGAATTGAAATTTGTGCAGGGTGAGAGAAAGGAAAATAGTTTCATTCTTCTACATGGAGCTATCCAGTTTGACTATCACCATTTGTGGAACATGCTGTCTTTTGTCCAATGTATATTTTTGACCCCTTTGTCGAAAATCAGTTGACTATAAGGGGTGTGGACTTAAATTTGGGTTATCAATTCTAGTCCCATGATCAATGTATGTGTTTTAATGAAAGTACCATGTTGTTTTTATTACTACAAAGTCAGAGATGATTATGATTCCAGTATTTCTCTCATTGTTCAGAATTGTTTTTTCAGTGTTGGTTTTGTGTGTGTGTGTGTTGTGTTTCCATATGGAATTTGAGATAATTTTCTCATTTTTTGTGAAGAATTGTGTTGGAATTTTAATGGCAATTACATTCAATGTGTAAGATTGCTGTTGGCAGGGTGGTTAGATATTTATAATATTAATCCTATTTATCAATGAGAATGGGAGGTCTTTCCATCTTCTGGAATCATATTCAGTTTCTCTCTTCAAGATTTTAATATTTTTATTATACAAGTCCTTAACTTCCTTGCATAGGTTTATTATATATATATTTTAATTATTTTTATTTTATGTGTATGCATGTATAGCCTATATGTATATAAGTGCACCTGTGTTGTGCAATGCCTGCGGAGGTCAGAAGAGGCTGTTGGATCCCCTGGGACTGGATTTATGAAGAGTTTTTAGCTGCCATGTGGGTGCTGGGATTCGAAACCGGGTCTTTTGCAAAAACAACTAATGTTCTTAACCACTGCGCCATCTTTCCAGCCCCCTATTTGTATTTTTAAGCTATCATGGGTGTGATCATTTCCCTGATTTATTTCTCAGTACATTTGTTGTTGATACATAGAAAGGCTGCTGATTTTTGCATGCTAATTTTATATCCTGCTACTTAGCTGAACCTCTTTATAAGGTCTCAGAGTTTTCTGGTGGACTCTTAAAGAATTTTTATATATAGAAGCATATCATTTGCAAATAAGGATACTCTGACTTCTGCCTTTCCAATTTATCCATTTTATCTCTTTCATTTGTCTTCTTGCTCTAGCTAACACTTTAAGTGCTGTATCAATCAGGAATGGGGAGAGTGGACAAGTCTTGTTCCTGATTTTAACAGCGAGAATTTTGAGGTTTTCTCCATTTATTATGAAATTGGCTGTGGGCTTGTACGTTGACTTTATTTTGTTGAGCTGTGCTCCCTGAACCCCCAGATCCTTCATGACATTTTTTCAGGAATGGATGCCGAATTTTTTCCAAAAGCTTTTCTTTACCTAATATAATGATAATGTGGCTTCTGTCCCGCAATCTGTTTATGTAGTGGATTATATTTAATGATTTCGGTAGGCTGAACATTCCTTACATCTCTGAGACAAAGCCAACTTGATCATGGAAAATATTTTTTGTATGCTCTTGAATTTGATTTGTATTTCATTGAGAATTTTTGTGACTATGTTAATCAGAGCGATTGGAATATAATTGCTTTTCTGTTGAGCTTTTGTCTGGTTTTGGTATTGGAATAATACTGGCTTCATATCAAGGATTCGTGAATGGTTTCTCCTTTTCTATTTTATAGACTTTTTTGAACGGTATTGGGATTGCTTCTTTGATGGTTTGGTGGGATTCTTAACTGTATCCTTCTGGTCTGGGGCTTTTATTAGTTGGAGATTTTTAATTACTTCATCTATCTTGTTGGTGTTTATGGGTCTATTTAAATTACTTACATCATTTTGATATAGCTGTGTTATGCCATACATATCTAGAAATTTCTTTTAGGCTTTCCAGTTTAGTGGAATATAGATTTTAATGTATCTCCTTATGAATTGCTTCAGAGTCTGTTGTAATGTTTTGATTTTTCGTCTCTGAGTTTGTTAATTTGGGTCCCCTATCTCTTTCTTTTGGTTAATTTGGTTAAAGGTTTGTCAATCTTGTTAATCTTTTCAAAGAACCAACTCTTCTTTTCACTGATTTTTGAAATAGATTCCTTGTTTAATTAATTAATTTCAGCCTTGATTTTATCTCTTCTGTATACTCCTTTTAGGTATTGTTTGTTCTTTTTTTCCTTCAAGTTCATCATTAAGTTATTTATGCTATATGTCTCTAATTTTCTGATGTAGGTACTTAGTGCTGTAAAATTTCCTCATAAAACTGCCTTCACTGTGTCCCATAGAATCTATATGTAGTGTTTTCATTTTAATCCAATTCTAAGCATTTTTTAAAGTTTCTTCTTGATTTGTCCCTTGATCCAATTTTCATTTAGTGGTGTGTTGTTTAGTATCCATGAGTTTGTACACTTTTTTCATTTATAATATTGTTGATATTTACTTTATGGTGGTTGGACAGAATACAAGTGTTATTTCAATATTCCTAAATTTGTGGAGACTTGCTTTATGTCCTAGTTTGTGGTCTGTTTTAGAGAGCATGCTAATCTAACTCTTGACTTGGCCTGTCTGGGGTGATGTAATGGCTGCATGACCCCAGCTATGCCTGGGAGTCTGTGGAAGGCTACAAGGGCAGCTGAGGTTCTCTAGAACTGTTTGAGTTGTGCCAGTTGGAAGGTTGTGCCAACTGGTAGGCCTCGGTGAGTTGGTTGGTGGAAACCCTGTGGCTATGATCCTCACAGGTCTGTGGGAAATGGCAGGTCTAAGGATTGCAGGACCTGTCTGGGCACTGGGAGGGTGAACAAGGAAGGTTGGGATTGGAGAACTCACAGGTGTGAAAGAGCATACAGGTGTGGCAGGACACACTGGTGTGGCAGGTGTACAGAGCTGTTAGCTGGAGCAGGAAGCAGAATGTTAGGAATGGGGAACTCACAGGTCTGGATTAATTCTGGAGTATGCATGGAGCAGAGCTGCATGACCCATGGAGGCCTGAGAGCTGAAATGGCAGCTGGGTGAGGATTCTGGGGTTGGTGAGATCACATGGCTGAGGAATCTTACAGGTCTGGGATGGGTAAGGATCTGCAGGAACACTGGAGCAGGCTCCAGTTTCTGTATTTTTAAAGCCCCTAGATCAAGCACCTTTTCTGGGAGTCTTGTCCTATCTAGGTGGTCAAGAGGCTTGTTTTGACACTTACAGGAGAAACATTGGAATATCTTGGTTGTTTATCAGAAAATTTCTTGTTAGAAGGTAATCGTCTAAGGTTTAGGGAAGTTCTGATTGTTACCTAGTAAGAACAGTCTTCTATAGGCCAGGGATGGTGGCGCATGCCTTTGATCCCAGGACTCAGGAGGCAGAAGCAAGCAGATCGCTGTGAGTTCAAGGCTTCATGGCCAGCCTGGTGTATGTGGTGAGTTCCAGGCCACCTGGGGCTACAGAGAAACCCTATGTCAAAAAGGAGAGAGAGACAGGGAGAGAG
Source organism: Nannospalax galili (assembly GCF_000622305.1). Lineage (NCBI taxonomy): Eukaryota > Metazoa > Chordata > Mammalia > Rodentia > Spalacidae > Nannospalax > Nannospalax galili. Next base: position 1,947,485 of record NW_008341807.1, read on the forward strand.
AGAGAGAGAGAGAGAGAGAGAGAGAGAGAGAGAGAGAAAGAGAGAGAGATATCCTTCTCATTTAGGGCAGAAATAAGACTAAGGGGCACTCTCTGACCAATAATTATTGTCCTAAAGTTACAGTCCTTGGCTTTACAGTATGTTGATTATTAGGGTCGGTTAAGCCCAAATGAACTCTAATACTGTTAACATTTAACAAGCTACCTAATACCACTTCCTACCCTATTTACACATTTCAGTGTTCTTATACTTTTTGCATTCATAAAAATATCTACTTTTATGAGGCTAGATGTTTGCTATTAACTAAGTTATATGATGTCTGTTATTGGTCTATGTTTATAGCAAATGAAATCAGTGGAGTGTCAGACAAATGTATTGTGCCATATGTATAAGAAATATTTCATCCCGATTCATCACTTTTACAATATTCCTTACCACTAAAGTTTTATGATGTGTAAATTGGCCAATATAAATTCCCTTGCTACAAATTCATAGACATTCTTTTTCATAGTCCCTTGATTATGACGTGTCATTCAGAGTTCGTTATCAGTACATATATTACAACTGCCTTACTATATGGCAACAGTCCCTTGATTATGCTAGAGAACACCTTTTAGAAAATTAAAAAGTGAGAAGAGAGGGGGAAAGGGTCTGGAGGGGAGACAGGGAAAGTAGAAGGACAGAGGGAAAGAGGAAAGTAGAGAGAAAGAAAGGGAGAGGGAGGGGAGGTGGTAGGTATAGGAAGAGGGAAAATGTGAGCAAATTGAGGAACATAGCAACTTTGAAGAGCCATCCAGCTTGTTAAAGTGGGATCATAGCATCGCTGTTCATTTTCCAGACATGTAGCTTTTATAGTCGCCGCCCTCATTAAATAGCATATAATTGACTGTTCCTTTGGTATTTGGCAGTGTTCTAGGTGTTTTAGTATTTAGCTAAGGAATTAATGAACAGTGGAAGCGAATTAGTACATCAGGCTTTTATCTCTCTAAGAAATAGCCAAAATACACCCAGGGCAGCTTTTTGGATTTCAGATAGCCCAATACGATGTAAAATATTGTTAGTCCCATCACCTCTGGGGTTATTATTTCAGCTCTCCAACAGAGCATTCTACAATGTTGGGTTGATCATTTTTTGAATAATTAATTCAACAAATGCTTAATGAGTACCTACTCTGGGACAAATTATCAGATGGAGAAGCAAATTATCCCATATCCAAATCTCTGGTACTTAGCTCTTTGCAATCACTCCTAAAATTATGCCTAGCTTATGTTAAGTGCTCAGGAGATGCTTGTTGGTGTTAATGAGTGAGTAAATCAGATGAATAAAATTCAATGCCTACCAAAAAGATACAGGATACAATTGGTATATATCATTTTGTTAGCATGCCGCATGGCATCTACTTACATGGTTCCTGTATGTCCACTGATATAAATAAATTTATGGCTGATAACCCCGTGTGGCTAGTCTGTTTACTGGCCAAAAAAATCACTATTTTTTCTAGGACACAATGGCCAATTATAATCCCAAATCTCCTAGCACTCAGGAGTTCCAACCAAAGCAAAGTCAACAGAAATGATACAGAGTATAGATGTGGTCACAGACACAGGACTCAATATGCCTTTTTGTTTTCCAACAGGCTGAGAGAGGAACCACAAAGTGAATTTGGAAACCGTGTGATGAAGATGATGAATCCCAGGTAGAGTGAGAGGTATTTCCCAGTCACTACTACAGGAGATAAGAGTAAATAAGAAGGCTTACATTGATCTATGCAAGGTAGAAACAGACTTTTGTACTGCCCTAAGTGACTTCATTAAAAACACATTTTTTAAAGACTGTATTTATTATCTTTATTCTATGTGTATGTGTGTGTGACTGAGTGTATGTATGCACATCATGTGTGTGTGTGTGTGTGTGTGTGTGTGTGTGTGTGGTGCCCACAGAAGCCAGAAGAAGTGGTCAGATCATCTGGAACTGGAGTTGCAGAGGTGTTTCTGAGCCAGCTAGGAACTGCACCAGTCCTCTGGAAGCACAGCAAGTGCTCTTAATCACTGAGCCATCTCTCCAGCTCCCTCAGTAGCCGATCTTAATTATACTTTAATAGTTATTTCTCAAGTGCTAGTTAATTTGACAAGGTAAGAATTATACAACAATAAAACTTTGTTGTAATAGAGATCTTACATAGTTTAATAAATGAGGATTAATATTTTCATGTAATATTTTATAATCTTAAATTTATTTTTTTAATGTGTGTGATGATTTTGCATGTAAGTGCTCCCATGCATCCAGTGCCCATGGAGGCCAGGAGAGGACATCAGGTACTCTGACATGGAAGTTATGAACACTTGTTAGCTCCCATGTGTGTGCTGGGAACTGAATCCAGGTCCTATGCAAGTGTAGCCAGTGCTCTGAAGTGCTGAGCCATCTGTCAAACCCCATTTTAAATTCTTGTAACAAATACTGGAGTTTGAATTCCATAGAGGATCATGTAGAGGAATATGCAAAAACGAGACGTTGGCATTTCCTTCACTACGCACTATCCATTTGCATTCTCATCTTTTTCTAATGAAAGAAAACAACATTTATACGTCTTATTATATGAAAATTTTGGTATCATGAAAGTGTTATGACACCCGTTTTATCACCAAAATAAATTTGACAACATTTTAGGGCATGGGCTTGCCACTCATCTTCACAGTTTGGCCTCAGACAGACAGCAAAGGAGAGAAACAGGGCACTGTTTTATAGCCTGAAGCTTCTTGGCTCCTGGGTTTTGGTCATACCACTTCTTCTGTCTAGAATGATTTCTTTTTCCCGCTTCTTCATCTGGCCTCTAACTCTTCATCTGGCTTTATGCATAAACTTCTCAAAGGTTGACCCTCTAAGATTGAGTTCTATGCCCTTTTTTATATTGAAATGATATATTTTCTTGTCTGGACCACATGTCTATTAATGGCAAATATTTTTTTCTTATTCATCTTTCAAGTCTTCATACGCATTATCATGACTGCTCTGTATTACCTAGGCCTTAATAAAACTTGGGTATAATCAAAAGAACTGAACCAGTGGGGGCTTTTCAGATTTGATTAGGGGTCAGAAAATGGCAGGAGGAATATATAGTCATTCCTGCTTAACCATAGAGGATTTGTTCTAAGACCCCAGAAGATGCCTCAAACTGTAGATAGTACTGAAATTGGTATATAAACTATTTTTCTATACAGGCATATCTACAATAAATTTTGATTTATAAATTTGGTACTGGAAGAGACTAAATCTTATTAATAAAAATAGAGTAATTTTTCTGTAGTCTTTTTAGTATAATGACTCTCATACATTGTGGTCATAGCTAAGTAAAAGAGGATTACTGGAACAAACCACAGTGCTACTAGGCTAGTTGATCTAAGAATGTAGATATTAGGGAGGGGGATAGTCAAAATTCTTTGTTGTCACAGTTTAGAGTCTCTGTGCACTATGTGTGTGCAGTGCCCATAGAGGTCAGAAGAGGGCATCAAATTCCCTGGAGCTGGAATTATAGATGGTTGTTAGCCACTTGATGTTGATGCAGGACCAAACTTGGGTCCTTTATAAGAGCAGCAAGCACTCTTAACTACTGAGCCATCTCGCCAGTCCCTTGATTAATTTCTGGATTAACTCAGCATCTCAAGGAAAGGGACTCGAGATCTCTGGAATTCTCTTGATCTTTACTCATGTTTGTAATTCAATGTTTGTGACTGGCAGTACATATGAGTTCAAGAGAAAGCAGTGAATGCAGTTCTTCCTGAAGTCAGCAAAATGAAAACTGGAGCTGAAATAATAATTCAGCAGGCTTCAGCTGCATCTTCTCTAAAACTTTTAATTGTCCATATCTTGCTATATAGGGAAGTGCAGCAACGATTTCAAATTCTGTAGGATTTGAAGTTTGAGGTCCTAAGGGAAAGGGGAGTTAAATTAGTTAATTAATTAGTCTGACACACCCATTGCTTAAGAAAGTGGTTATTATTTGAGATGTTCTCCTAGGTACAGGTGATACAAACATTGTGGACACAGTTTTGCAGACACAGATTATTGAGAAATTCTGGCAGAATATCTAGGCATACACTAAAAATATTTTCCTATAAATAATCATAGTTATTCCAGTCAATCCGCTGCCTTAGTAAATACTGAATTAGTAAATTTTCTCCGAACATTAGTTAAAAGTCTACATGTCCAGGCTAAACAGCTTTGCAATGCAAATATAATTTTTATTGTATAGATAATTTTTTACATCTCCATGTAGCATATTAGGAAATGTAAAAATTAATAGAAAAGTTAATTCTAATTTTGTCCACATTATTGTCAGCATTTCTTATTTGATTACTTAGTGACTTCAGCTGTGACTTGGGGGTGGTAGGGATGGAATCTCAATGCCATTTAGTTCGCATTTCTCTAATGGTGAGTAATATTAAGCATATTTTCATCTGTCTGATTTTGGTTTTAGTTCTTTGCATATTCTAGTTTTAACCGTTTTTCAGATATAGCTGGAGTTTTCTTCTTTTCTGTTGGTGGTTGGTGGTCCCCATTGTTTTATTTCCTATGCAGGAGCTTTTTAACATCATGAAATCCTTTTTGTCAGTTGTGTTTGCTATTGCTATTTTCTATGACTAAGGTTCTATTCAGAAAGTCCTTCCTATGTGGACATCTTGAGGTGTTTTTCTCTACTGTTTCTTCTGTCTGCTTTAGAGTTTCAGGTATTACATTCAGGTCTTTGATCCTTTTGGAGTTGATTTTTCTACAGGATAAAGATCTAGTTTCAATTCTTCGCCACGTAGATAGCCAGTTTGCCCGAACTATTTGTTGAAAAGGCTGTCTTTTTCCTAATGTGTATTTCTGGTATCTTTAAGGAGGACCCTCATAAAAACTAAGAATAGGCCTACCATATAACCCAGCTATACCACTCGGGTATTTACCCCAAATATATTGTCAACATAGTATAGATATACTTGCACATAAACATTTACTCTAGTACTGTTTCCGATAGCTAAGTTATGGAACAAACAATAGAGGAATGGATTTAAAAATGTGCTTTATAAACATAATGAGATTGTTCTCAGACATAGAGATGAAGTTATTTAGCATGAAAAGGAATGTAACCAGAGGTAATACACACAAAGTAAGTCAAACTCAGAAAGATAAATATTGCATATTTTCTCTCATATGTCTGGATTCATACTTATAAGGATTTGGTGCTAGAATCCACATATGAGGGAGAACATACGTTGTTTGTTTCTGTGAATCCGTGTTACTTCACTTAGTATAACAGTTTCTAGTTCTATCCATTTACCTGCAAATTTCATGATTTCATCTTTCTTTACTGCTGAGTAGAATTTCATTGATAAAGGTACCACGTTTTCAATATCTACTCGTTAGCTGAGGGACACATACATTGTAAATCCTTAAGAATATAAACTTCAGAATAGATTTTTTCAGGTATTTTCTTTGAACTAGTTATCGTTTGACTAATTGTAGGCTCATACCAGCTATTAAAATTGGCGTACTTGTGCTAGAGAGATGGCTCAGTGGTTGAAAGCATTGGCTGTTTTCGTGGAGGACCCAGGTTCAGTTTCTAAAACTCACATGGTGGATAAAAACCATTCATGATTCCAGTTCCAGTGGAACCAATGCCCTCTTCTGGCCTCTGAGACCACCGCAGAACACAGGTACACTTGCATACACGGAAGCAAAACACTCATACAGGTAAAAATCACAATAATTTTCTTTACCGAGTTAGGAAAAAAAATCCTAAAATTCATATGGAATCACAAAAGACTGTGGATAGCCCAAACAGTTCTGGACAATAAGAGCAATGCTGGGCAGATCACCACACCAGATCTCAAACTATATTAGCCACTTATAATCATAAAACCAGCATGGTACTGGCACAAAAACAGATGCATAAATCAACAGAACACCACAGAAGGCCAAAATATGAATGCAATTCCAGCCATCTGATATTTGACAAAGTTGCGAACAACACAGAATGGAGGAAAGACAGCTTCTTCAACAAATGGTGCTGTCAAAACTGTATCTCCACCTCTAAAATAATGAAATTAGACCCTTATCTTTCACACTGCACAACAGTCAACTCCAAATGGATTAAACCTCAGTGTGAAATCTGAAACTTTTAAATGCTAGGAGAAAATATAGGCAACACACTATAAGATATAGGTGTAGGAAATAACTTTTTAAATCAGACATCAGTTGCTGAAGCATTAAGGTCAACAATCAAAAGTGGGACTATTAAGCTACAAAGCCACTGTACGGCAAAAGTAACAACCAAGGAAGTGGAAAGAAATCTCAACTAGTGGGTGAAAATCTTCACCTATTACACATCCCAAAGAGAATTAATATCTAGAATATACAAAGAACTCAAAAAAACAAAGAAACAAGAAAATAAATAACCCAATAAAAAGATGGACTAAGGACATGAACAGAGTTCTCAGACAAAATAAAAATTGCTAAGAAACACCTTAAAAAGGGCTCAACAGCTTTGTTTTTACATTTTATTTATTATTTTTATTTTATGTGTATGAGTGTATTGCCTGCATGTAAGGAAGTGCACCCATGTCATACAATGCTTTAGAGGTCAGAAGAGGCTGTCAGATGCCCTGAGAATGGAGTTATGGACAGTTGTTTGCTGCCATGTGGGTGCTGGGATTCAAACCCAGGTCTTCTGTAAGAATAACCAGTGTTCTTAACCACTGAGCCATCTTCTCCAGCCCCCAGGGCTCAATATCTTTAATAATTAGATAAATGCAGATCCGACCACTTTAAGAGTCCATCTCACCCCAGTCAGACTGGCTACGATCAAGAGAACAAAAGACTCCAAAGGCTGGTGAGGATACGGAGAAAGGGGAATGCTCATTCACTGCTTTGGGATTGGAAATTCACGTAGCTGCTATGAAAAGCCGTGATGAGAACGCTTCAAAAATTAAAAATAAATCTACCATATGATCAAGTTATACCACTCCTTCACATATACCCAAAAGACTCATCCTACTGTGGAGATACTTGTACATCCATGTTTGCTGATGCTCTTTTCATAATAGCTAAGAAATAGAAACAACGTAAATGCCCCTCAACTGAAGAATGGATCATGAAAATGTGGTTCAGTTACACAGTGGACTTCTACTCAGCAGATGAAATTTGAAGGTAAGGCTAGATTAGAAACTGTTATATTAAGTGAAGTAACAGACTCAGAAAAGCAAGTGACAATATGTTCTACCTCCTTTGTGGATCTTAGCACCAACCCTTTATATGTGAGTATGTGTCCTGATGTAACAGCAGGAGCCAGGAAAATGGAAAGAAAGCATTGAGATAAAGGAAAAGAAAGAGCCCAAGAGAGGGGGACAGGAGGAAACAGATGTCACCAAAGAGAAAATGCGGGTATTCAATTGGGAAGGGAGTAGGGAAGGACCCACAACATACAAGGAATTATGGGGATAAAGGGGAAGAAGGAACTCAAATGAGGGAAGATAATAGGAGACAGGTATAATCAAGGGGGAAATGGGGGCACTTAAACTGGGGAGGGAGAAGGGAGGTTAGAAAGAGAGAGAGACAGAGAGAGAGAGACAGAGAATAAATAAAGATTAGGTGGCATAAAAAGCCAGAGGGAAATGAGAAACGTGTTAACTCAAACCCCACTCCTGAACAATACAACTACAATATCTGAACATGAATACATGTATATACTTGAAGGCTATATAATAAGGAACATGGTGCCAAACAGCAGAAACTTCCCTTCAAATTGTAGGTCAGGGTAGTCCAAGAGACTCCCAAAATAACACGGGCTATTGCCACAGCCCTTGATTACCTCCTAGAACTTGAAGGTAAGACCCTATTGTTGAAGACAGGACATACTTTGGGCACAAGACTTGGAACAATGGAGATGGACCTGACCTGGAAGCCTTCTCCTTGAAGACTAGCTCTCATAGCTATAGAGGATACTATGCAAGTTGCTAAGAAGAAAATCCATCAATGGTTCAGGCCAGCTCCATAAGCCTAGTAACCACAATGGCTAGCATAGCAAACAATCTCTATTGATGTAGTAGTGACCTTTTTATCTGGGGGGTAATCAACAGTTAACTAATTGTACTTAAAGCCCTCTCAATGAGAGGAAACTCATGAGTGGCATTGTAAATAGAGTTAAATATGACTGGAGAAGTCATAGATCCTAGAGAAAACCCTATCTCTGCCATATCTCTAGACAAATGAAATTTCTTACTTTATGCTAAATGTGGATCCTTGTATTTACAGACAAGTATGCCAGTCACCAGTCATCAAAGAAGATTCTTTTTGCAATAGATGGAACAATAGTTCTACAACTTGTCATACGCAGAGAATATTTATCTGAGAGAGTCCCAGCCCTAAGTATCACATCACAATGGAACCTCTACATCGAAGGCTCATGGAGCAAAGCAGAACATGTGGTGGAGAGAATGCTAATACGTGGCTCAGCTCTCACCAGAGAAGCTTCCTCATACAACAGAGTGTAATGTGCACAGGCGGCCACAACTGACCAAAGTGTAGGAAATAAGAGACTGTAGAGTGCATGTCCCTGGATAAGACTTCTGCATTAAACTTCACCCACACATGGCTCAGGAACCACAGCAGAAGAGGGGATGGAATGATTGCAAGAGCCAGGGTGGGTGCATGAGCATAAGGAAACACGCTTCCAGACCACGGGGAACTTGCTCATATGAAGCTGCAACAAAGGTGACAGCATGCACAAGATTCATGAAGATTCATTCAGACTAAAACCCAGCATAAAACTGGGGAAATGGGCAGCAGGCCCCAGCTGTAGCTTGAGAACTATTGGCAGCTGATTGCTGCTGGGTGAGGGAGAGTAGATCTTCTTTAAGGGAGTGATTCTAGCTAGACTGCCTAGACTCAAGTGGATGAACTTACACTGAGGGACATGTGGGTACAAATGCTTGATCGGATAGGACAACATATATAACAGAATGCATGGAAACTGGTGGGGGGCTATGGGAGGGTGTGGACGAGGGAGAGGGGTCTAAATTTGATTAAGATCTATTCTATGAAATGCACAAAAACTCAAAATTATTAATAAAATAAAGTGAAATAAAATGGCATATTTTCCTATTTTTTCCAACTTTACAGCTAGAATTAGAGTCTCCAGGTTTTCATTAAGAAAAGAGGGCCAAAGGACCTTTCCACTTAGCCTTACAGAATTATGATACCTGCAAAGTGAAATGTTACTTAGGATACTTTATATAAAATATTAAGTAGGAAATCTTTACTTTTCCTAAAAGTCACTGGCTTCAGTAAGATGCCATGGTAACACATAATAATGGTCAGTGTTTACTCAGTGCTTACCATACGGCAAGTTCTAAGCACTTTCATGTATTTTCAATGCTAAAAGCAAAGGCTTTAATGTACCTGACCATAAATTCACATTATTCATTGTAACAAATCCAGCTCTTTTTGAAAAGTGTATATATTTATATATTTTTACAATAAAATGTCTTGCCAAGATAGAAGTCGCTAGGAGCGTATGCCTTTAAAAATTTTTTTTTGATTTATATATATTTGTAAAGTGCATTGTGCTAATTAAACACATGTGTATAATGTGTAGCAGTCAAATTGGGATAATAAGAGGCTCTATTTTTCCAGTAATTTGTCATTTCTATGTCTTGAGCATTTCATGCACTTTAGGTTTGACTGTTTAGAAGCAGATCGTAGAGTGTTTTGTCTAACAGTACTCATACTTCTGCTCTTCCTCATCTGCAGGGCCAGTATTCCATTCCTTTCTACAAGACTGACTGCTTTCCACAAGTGAGTGAGAACACATAATACTGGCCTTTTCTGGGTCTAGCTTAGCATAATAATGGTCTCAGGCTCTATCTATAATATAAACAATGTCAGGATTTCATCCTTTGAATAGCTAAAAATTATTCCATTCTGTAAATTTATCACATTTGTACTCTCATCTGTACTTTGAGACAATTTCTTTTATCATCTGCATTTTTTCATTTTTAATTCAATTTTTTGTTTCATATATTTTGATCATATTTAGATCTCCGCATCTGATTCCCCCTTACTATCTCCCTTTGATTTCCTGTACTCTCTGTATAAATTATATATCTATATTAAGGTCTATAGAGTCAGGTTTGTGTCCCCAGTTGCCTTTGGTGTTGGTTCACCCACTGGAGTCTGATCAGCCTACCAAGAATCTCACCCTTAAATGGTGTTGAACCTTCCCCTTCTAGCAGCCATTAGTTGCCAATAGTGCATCAGGTAGGATTGGGGTTTCTTAACCACCTCCCTACATCCATTTATTAAGAAAAAAGAAAGCAACAGAAAAGTTGAAATTTCCTGTCTCAGCTACTGGGCAGTAGTGCTGGACTCAAACCGCATACCAGTGTGCTGATCAAACTTCTATTTTGTTGTTGTTTAATGGGATGAAAGTGGGGTGGCTGTTTCCCAGAAGTCATACAAAAACTGCCCTTCTTTTATCTTATAGTCGCTGAAATAGGAATCCTGAGAGATCATCTGCTTCTGCTCCAGAAATTAAGGAAATGTGGAAAGAATGAGAGAATTCTGTACTCGGCGGGGCAAGTTTCTTTTCAACACATCAGGAAAAAGTGAGAAAAGTATCGAGCAGCAGTGACTTATAAACACCTGGTACCAACAGCACAGTAGTCAGAGGCTTCCAGGGAGGGCCCCCCGTGTGGAAAAGCTGCTGCCAGTCACTGTCTCCTTGAAGAATGTGTGCTGAGACTACAGGTGACTCCAGGAGGCCAGAGGTCTGTTTGCTTTTCTGCAGGGAGTGGAATAGATTTTTAATTTGCCATTTGTTTGGTAGAAAAGATGAATAATCATAGAATGCTAATGCTTAAGTGACCTCAGCCTCCAGTTGAACAAGTCCATCATGAAGAGCCCATGCCTGGAGGGGCTATGCATATTTCCATGTCCATTTAGGTTTTTATTCTTACAATAACAGCATGTAGTAGAAATTGTCTCTGGGATTCATCATTTCAAAAACCTTGCAACATGCAAATAAAGCACAATGATTCTTTCTTTTGCTTGCCCTGATGAAAAAGACCAGTTGATGCGTGCTTAGTGACAGTGCAATTTCATTTAAACAGTGATTAATACTGGGGGCTGACAGCGTGGTAAGAGTCTCAGAGCTAGGTGGAATGAACTGGGGGATGGGTTAAGAGGAATGAAGGGAGGGTGACCTCACAGTGACTTAGTTTTTCCTTACTCCAGAAAAAAAATTCCTATGGTTTAACTTCACAATTCCTTTCTGAGATAATGTACATTTGGGGATAAAAGTATCCTATACCATATGTGAAAGACATGTTATCTTTCAAAAACCTCAAGCGAAGTTTGCCTGTCAAATGAATGACTCATAACATCTAATTGGTCCTCAAAACAAGTCTAGTCTAATTTTTACCACATTCTGGCTTGAGCACACATATTCTGGTCCCAGACACATATGATTTACGCTTTTCTCCATCTTAGCAATTCTTGAGACTAAGTTTTCTGCTTGGCTGATGCGTAGTCCTGTTCCTTATCAACTTGGCAGCTGAGCCCCAGCTGTCTTCCCCTTAAAAGCAAAACCAGAGCTGCTGGTGCTGTCCTCCTCCCTCTTCCTCTGGAAACCAATCAGCCAAAGCTGATCAGAAGTCTCATGCAATGACATCAGAAGCTTATGCTGTAATCAACGATAAAAGCCGGGCTGTAGGAAGGAGATGATTTTCTACAGAGTAAAGAGAACGAGGAAGAATTTCTGAAGTTGATAGAAAGTCAACTGTGCCAAAGCTCAATGAGGCAGTGCTCAAAGGGGGACTGCAAGAAACACCGCTGTCATCCACAACATTGACTACCCATAAACAGGCAACGGCGGTTTCAGAATGAAAGTTGAAAATAGGTACCTGATTTGAGTGAATAATGTTTCTTGGAGAGGGTGAGGGAGAAAACCTCCTTGGAAAATATTTCCTTGAAAATTAAGGGGAGGCCACTAGACAGACTGACCTGGCTCCAGTGGGTGAACTCATGCTAAAGGACATGTGGGGACACAAGCTTAACTCTATAGGCTTTAACACATATAAGAGAATGCAGGAAATCCAGTGGGAGGCTACAGGGAGGTGAAGATAGGTGAGAATTAAGATATGATTAATATGTACGAAATGCACAAAAATTCAATAAAAATGTACATTGAAAAAAGAAAGCAAAAAACAATAAACACACAAAGTTCACAGGGTAGTGGAGGTATAGAACTGCATTTACACATGACATTCGTCAGAACTAAACTTCCTCTTAGAATCACGTGGTCAATCCCACCAATATCTCCACAGACATGATGCAGAGGTAATTTTGGACAGCTTCAACCACAGTGATATTAGAACACTGAGAACACATTTTACTCAATATTCCGTAGTTTATCATGTCAAAGTGACATACTCAAAAGTCATAAAGGTAATTTGAGATAATGACAGAAACGGTAAGAATCTCTGTTCCGTGATTGCAGCCCTAGGGGTTTGAACAGTGTACACCTATATTTTGGTGAAATCATCAAAGCCTACAAAGTTAGACTATCATTGCTTCAAAGAGAGATTGTCATTTATTAACCTATTGTGATGGGTTTACATATTTTTTACAAATTTTTGTGTTTTTTTGTGTGGTCTATATACATGTGTGTGTGTGTGTGTGTGTGTGATATGTACATGTGAGTGCAAGGGTGGGTACACATGTGTGCGCCTGTACATGGAGGCCAGAGGCTGATGAATATTTTCCTCAATCACCTCTACCCTTTTTGGAGACAGAGACTCTAGCTGAATGTGGAGCTCCACCATTCTACTCCCTGGCAGTGCGTCACAGACATGTGCTGCTATGAGCAGCATTTTCATGTGGATGCAAGGAAGCTGAACTTGGGTCCCCATGCTTGTGCGACAATCACTTTTCTCACTGAGCGTCACCTCTACCCTATTTTATGAGTTCTAAAGGCCAGGTACGAGAATTTTCTTTTCTAGGTGGCTCCTCTAAACTGCCTGGCGTCTCAGAATTCCTAGAAGTTTTCTTTTGGAGTGCGTTTGTGTTTCCTGTCCCTTTCAGTCATTTCTGTCAAGCAATGTCCTCAGTTCCTTAAGATGAGTGATAAAACTTTTGTCATTGACATTTATAACACTGCCCAGTGCGTACCATGTGTACCTGCAGCAGAGGCATGCAGAGTTCATCAAGTCAACAAAAGTGGCCATGATATGATGCAATGATGAGTTACTCAGTGTATTTCTACATCACGTGAACTGTGTAGTCTGATTGGCCAGAAAGTGGTGCCTGCAGAACAGTCCGCAGCTTTGAGAATCAGCTTGGAATAACGTGGTAGTTTGTATTTCTAAAGAGTCTTACAATCATGCACCATTTAGATTCAGGTTGACGTCAGGAGCTATTTTGCACATTGAGCACTCTGTTGGGAAGACTGCAAGCCAGTCATAATACACACTGAGATATGGGAGGTCCTACACACTAGCCTTGCCAGGGTCTGAGTCCACCATAGTCTCTGCCCACCCAGACCTGAACCTTGATGAATTAGTTACCCCCAAAGATTAACTGAACTCGGATGTACATCTGTCACTTTCTACATGTTGAGGCTTCTGTGGCAAAAGTGAAACAAATCAGGTCACTGATGGGGTCTTGAATCTCATGACATAGATGAGATTTGAGATTCCTTCTAGATGGGAAAGACAGGTAATACATATTAACCTGAAAGAGACCATTTGGGATAGTTATCATTCCCCATTATATTTTTAAGCTTGTGTCTATATGTTTGTGTGCATATGTGTGCATTCATGTATGTGGGGGTATGCATGGAGACTAGAGGACAATGTCAGGGGTCATCCTCAGGAAAGCCACCTACCTCCTTCGACACAGGGTCTTTCATTGGCCTGGAGCTCACTGATTAGGCCAGTGAGTTCAAGCAACCCTTCCCTGCCTCCCCGTAGCTGGGATTACAATAGCATACCAGAACACACCACCATTTCCTGCATTTTTACAAGTGTTCTAGGGAGCAAACTCAGGTCCAAGCACTTTACTGAATAAACCACCTTCTCAGTTTGTGTGTTGGGGAAGACGAGAGGGGGCGGGAAGCAGGATCTCACTCATGGCTAGCCTCTAACTCACTATGTAGATAAGAAGACTGGCCTCTGACATTCCAGCCTCTGCATTCTGAGTGCTTAGATTAAAGGCATGCCACACTATGCCCAAACACATACACACACACACACACACACACACACACACACACACATATGAGAGAGAGAGAGAGAGAGAGCGAGAGAGAGAGAGAGAGAGAGCGAGAGAGAGAGAGAGAGAGAGCGAGAGAGAGAGAGAGAGAGAGCGAGAGAGAGAGAGAGAGAGAGGATCACCTGTAGCCTCAGCTGACCTGGAGCTTGCTATGTAGACCAGGCAGGCCTGGATCTCACAGAGATCCACCTGTCCCTTCTGGGATTAAAGGCATGAGACACCATGCCCAAAGTCCCTATACATTTTTAAAAATGGGTGAAGTAAAGACAGAAATCTGAGTAATGAGACTATATGTGATTGGGGAAAGCTAACATCTTTCCTTTAGACTTAAGAAACATGATCATAAGAAAATGTAAGATCTCTTTGATGAGCACAAATCACAGAATCTGCTCCCCAAGAGGGCTGGCTATAGGAGATGGAAACATGCCGGATTAAGAAAGGATTTGATCAGTGTGGTTGCTGAGGAGAATGAGGGGCTGACAGCAGAGGGAGGACATTGGCAGCTCTCGTCCTAATGGTTTCACAACTCATTTACATTATTCAGTAGAAAGGAGAAACTGCTTCATGTTAAAGAAACTAACAACTTGAGCTTTTTGCATTTGGACTTTGTCTCCTGCTAATACCAAATAAGGTTGTGCGTACAAGGCCACAAACATGTGTCCCAGGTTAGACCAAGTAGAACGTCTTTGAATTTGAAGATGGAAATGTAAAGTATTAAAATCCAGTTGTGGGGACTGGAGAGATGGCTCAGCGGTTAAGAATACTGGTTGTTCTTGCAGAAGACCCGGGTTCGAATCCCAGCACACACATGGCTGCTAACAACTGTTTGTAACTCCAGTCCCAGGGGATCTGATAGCCACTTCTGACCTCTGTGGGCATTGTGTGACATGGGTGCACTTATCTACATGCAGGCAATACATGCATACACATAAAAAAGAAAGAAAGAAAGAAAGAAAGAAAGAAAGAAAGAAAGAAAGAGAAAAAAAAATCCAGCTGTACCAGAAGGGGCCATGAAGTCTAAGTTGAGGCATGCACAGAACAGCTCTTGCCCATCTACTCCTTGTTTTTCACAATTTTCTCCACACATTATCAGTTCCGTCTGTGAATCCCTTTCCAACCTTTTAAGAGTCTTTTATTTGCTACCTGAACCATTCAGTCAGATCCTTTGCCAGCCTCTAAAATCTTTTTTCAAATGAACATGAAAAGTGGTTTTGGGAATAGTTTCCCACAACACTTCATTGTGGAGGAGAAGTAGGATTTGTTTTTTTTTTTTTTTTTTGTCTTGACTAGAGCTTTAGGGATTATAAAACAGCTAGTCTTACAGAATATGACCTTTCTACTTTATAGCAAGCAGTGGTGAGGAGCAAATTTATCCCCATGTTCAGGATGAGTATGAATTGAAGACCTCGCCATGGAGAGATGGCTGCATTCAAGACTACTGAGATAAACATCCTAGGTGGCTAATGAAAAGATTTGCTGAGGCAAATGTCATGAATTCTCCAAACGGGTTACAGCCGGCCTTTCTAGCCTGTGACAAAATGGATGTTTATCTCATTTCTTGCAATAAGGAGGTCAAGATCTCTGCCTTCTAATGTCATCTAAAAGAATGATTCAAAGTGCTCTGTGATTACAAACTGATTAAATTTTAGAATTGTGTGATATCGTCCCTGAGAATTTTAGGGCATTTATTTGGAAAGGGCATGACCTTGAAAATTGGAAAAATACCCTATGGAAAGAGTGGAAAAATTCAGAATTCACCAAACTATTCCTATTTCTAACTTTTATGGAATCATCCAGATGTAATTTTCCTTATAAAATGAAGGACCCTTGGCTTCTCTTACCTGAAGTGCTTTCCTTTCCAAAGGCCTAGGAATACCCTCATCTGCACTGATCATAAAAGGGAAAACAGTTCTCAGCAGGTCTTAGCGCCAGCCGTTGCTGCATCAGCATTTGTGATTTTTAACAGATACCAGCATGCCACAGACGTTAGAGCTAGCACAACCTTCACCTTGAGAAAAGAAAGCCCCTCAAATCATAAACACTTAAAAAAACTTATTTAGTATTTTTATTTTTTGTGTATGAGTGCTTTGCAAGCCTGTATATAAGTGCACCCATCGGTTGCAATACCCACCAGAAAAGTACATCAGATCCCCTGGAACCATGTGGGTGCTGGGAAGTGAACCCAGGTCCTCTGTAAGAGCAGCTGGTGTTGTTAACCACTGAGCAATCTTTTCAGGCCCTGAATCATAAACATTTTTTATTTCCATAATGATTTGAAGAATATACATAGAAACAAACAAAAAGGATTATTTTTGATCATGTTGAATTTATCAATTATAAAAGCCTTAACCAATTGCATTTTATTATTATCAAAAATATTTTTACTGAGTTTCTGTGCATTTCATATAATAAATCTTAAGTAAATAAGTAAATTTACCCCCCACCACCACCTCAGTTCACATCCTTTCATAGCACGCCCACTGAATTTCTGTTAAGTTCTATCTGGTCAGCATTTGTCCTCAGATAACCCTCCGTGCAAATCCGTCCACTGGAGTCTAGTTAGTCTGTCTAAAGTCATGCCCTTAAAGAGATCTATTCACCGGGCTGGGTGATGCACACCTTTGATCCCTGCACTTGGGAGGCTGAGGCAGGCGGATCTTTCTGAGTTCTAGGCCATCCTAGTCTACACAGTGAGTTCCAGGCTAGCTGGGGATACAGGTAGACCCTGTCTCAAAAAGAGGAAAGGAAAAGATCTACTCTCCATTATCCAACAATAATCAGTTGCCAATAGCTCCTTACTAGGGTTGGAGCCTGCTGCCCATTTCCCTTGTTCTGTGCTAAGTTTTCGACTGATTGAGTCGCGTGGGGCTTGTGCATGCTGTCACCTTTGTTGCAAGTTCATATGAATAAGTTCCCAGGGGCCTGAAAGCCTTTGTTTCCTAAAGCTCATGCCCAGCCCTGGCTCTTACAATCTTTTCGCCCCCTTCTTTCACAGTGGTCCCTGATCCGTGTGTGGGTCCGGTTTAAATGAATCTTATCCAGGGACACACACTCTGCAGTTTCTTATTCTCTAAAACTTAGCCAGTTGTGGTCTTCTGTTATATGAGGAAGCCGCACTGGTGAAAGTTGAGGGATGTATTAGTTTTGTCTCTACCCCTTGTTCTGCTATGTTCCATGAGCCTTTCGTGTAGAGGTTCCACTGTGGATGTGTTACTTAGGGCTCGACATCTTTCAGACATATTCTCTGTGTGTGACCAGCTTGGCCAAGTTATTAAAGTGAAAAGACTACATGAACAAACGCTGTCAAAAGAGAACATACAAAGAGCTAATGGACAGATTAGGAAAATTCAAATTAAAACGACATTGAGACTTTCTCCTCCCGCCTATAAAAATATTTATATCATATACAGAATAAAGGTGACAAGAAGTGAGAATATGAGAATCAGATCATGGTGTGATGCCTAATCTTGCTTTTCAACTTGACTGGATCTAGAATCAACTAAAAAGCGAACTGCTGGGCACTGCTGAGGGAGATTTTTTATTTGGTTATTTGAAGCAGGAAGGCACACACTAAACATGGGCAGCACCTTCTGGTTATGGCCCAGATAAAAGGACATGGAAGAAAAAAGCTTTTGCTTTTTGTCTACCTGCCTCCACTTTTATTGGCAAATTCCATCCTGCTGCTTCTGGGTTCAGATTGTAGAAACAGCTTCTTGGGCTTCCAGCATGGACCAAATACCAGCAGTTTTTCAGGAAGTCTCCAGGCCTTTAGCACAAGACATGGACTACTGAACCATCCTGCCTCCTGGGCTGAGCAACTACCGGATTTGGGGACTCTCTAGTGTAAGATAACACCTGTTGGACTATTTAAACCACATTCTGTAAGTCAATATAATAAATTCCACACATAATATTATTTATTTATTCGTTTGTTTGTTTGTTTATTCTGTCAGCTCTATTCCTTTAGAGAACCCTAATTAATATTCAATATACATGGTATACTGTTAGTGGGAACGAAAATTGTAATAATTATGGAAAACAATATGGACGTGCCTAGAAAAATAGACACAGAATTCCCATAAGATCCAATAATTCTACATCTGGGTAAAATTCTAAGGAACTGAAATCAATTTGTGAATCTGATGAATGCTTTTCCATATTTCTTATAACACCATCTGAAGAGTTGAGCTGTGGACACAAGCCAGGTATCTCCAGATAAAGAAAAGGGGTCATACATTCACAGTAGAATACTACTCACATTTAAGAAAGGAGGAGATCCTGCTGTTTGCAACAATGTGGATGAAACAGGAGGTCATTATGCTAACTGAAATATGGGAGGCACAGGAAGACGAATCCTGCATCATCTCTGTATGTTTGCAACTGTAAAAGTTGAACGTACAGAAGTAGAGTAGATGGTGGGGTGCTAGGGAGTCTTTGGTAGCACTGTGACTACCAAAGCCTGGTGATGGAAGATGATTCAAAGTTCCAGTCACACAGGAGAAATAAGTTTGAGTGATCTGTTGCATAGCACAAGACACTGGTTCATTTCAGTGTTTTGCAAATTTTTTTAAGTTGTGAAAAAAAGTATATTTTAGATTCTCATCACAAAAATAAAGTATGGTGGTAGAGTGCTGGACACAGTGACTTGATGCAATCCCTCCACAATGTATGCATGGATCGACCTATCACACGATACACCACAAACAGACCTGATCATTACTTGTCAAACCAAAAGTAATATTTTTAAAAAGCAAGGGTGCAAATGTCTGCAGTCTTGGCTTTCTGGAGTGGCTCGTGGTTCCAGTCCCTGAGGTAATGCACATTTATCAGTTTCAGAAGCAGATTCAGATGAACGCTGCTCTCAGTGCAAAGACGAAGCAGGACCCCCCCCCCCAACCTCCTGTTCTTCGATCATGCCTGTGGAACCATGGGTGCTTCCACTTGTGTCAGCTGTGGGTTGTACATGCTGGTATGGTTAAATTTTAAGCCACGTATGAAATATCTAGCCTGGAAAGAATGTCTAGTGCCTACGAGTGTATACTACTCTTGCAGATGACTTCAATTTGGTTCTCAACACCCACATCCTGCCAATCACAGACACCTGTAAGTCCAACTCCAGGCCATCTGATGCCATTTTCTGGCCTATGAAGGCATCTGCACTCAAGTTAACATATCCACACACAAACACACAATTTGAAGTAAAATCTTTAAAAATATAAACTTTACTGTGATTTGTTTGTTATAATAAAAATATATTCTTAAAATATTTTATTTTAGTTTTACATGTGTATTGCCTACATGTATATAAGTGCACCTGTGTCATGCAATGCCTGCAGAGGTCAGAAGAGGGCATCAGTTTCCCTGGAATTGGAGTTACAGACAGTTGTTAGCTGCCAGTGTGGGTGCTGGGATTCGAACCCAGCTTTTCTGCCAAAACAGCCAGTGTTCTTAACTGCTGATTCATCTCTCCAGTCTGTAAAGATATACTCTTTCTTTGCATTTGTGAGTTGTTTCTCAACTAGAAAATAAACACAAAAACAGTTATAACAACTTTTTAATGTGATAATTTAAACTTTTATTTAAAAAATTTAAAAACTATTTTAATATAATTTAAAAAACTTATTTTGACATATATAGGAGATCATAATAAAAGGTCCACCCTATATACCCGAAATAGTTGGTTTTGTACATGTGTTCTTTGAGAAAAGGGGACAGTTTAGCTGAAGTAATCTTCACCTTGAGGTCCTAACACCAAAGAAGAATCATGGTCCAAAAAGTGCTCATGCTGAGCTTCGTGGTTCGGAGAAAAGATTGCAAGACTCTGTTTCCTTTTGAGTGAGACCATCTGCCTTTTGCTTCTAACAAGTGGCCTCTACTTTGTAGAAACTTAAGTACTTTTGCTTAGATCTCTTCTTATACAAGAAGAGACACTAAATTGTGAAGTACAAAGCACAGTTACCCCCTTTGATCAAAATACCCATGGCTGACTGGAGCCTGTGTTAGTTGTTTTTTGTTGCTTTACACCATATTGACCAAGACGTCTGAGAGAAGGATGAGTTTGTTTAGGCTTACTGTTCCAAAGGAGTAAGAGTTCACCATGGTGGCGGAGGCCTGGCAGAATGCAGCAGTAGTGAAATGTTAAGAAAGAGGTAGAGAGAGAGAAACTAGAAGTGGGGCTAAGGCTATACACTCCCAAAGCCTGCCCCAGTGTCGTGCTTCCTCCAGGAACACTGCACTTCCTAAACCTCTGCAAATAATGCCACCAGAGGGTCCAAGTATCCAAGTCCATGAGCCTATGGGGGACATTCTTCATTCAAACCACCACAGAAACTCTTAAACTCTTACCCAAACAGCTGCAATTTAAGGCCATTTGCACAACTCTAAGTGCTCTCTACCTACCTGTAAGTCTGAAGTCTGTATGTACTGAGATCAAAATACTCCATCTGTCTCTAAAACACAAGTCCCAACATTCAGTTCTTTCAAAAAGTCACAATAAAGGCAATGTGTCATAAATGTATAGTATCACAGAAGGGATAATCCAAACATCCCCAGAGAAAGACATGCTAAAACACATTTATCATCTCATCCCATCAGATACCTGAAATAGTCTATGGTTTCTAAGGGTACCTGAAAAATGAAGCCATTTTAAAGTCTTAGGAAAACTTTGGGCAGATACCACCACTGATCAGGAGGAACGTCAGGGCCTATACTGGTGCCTTAGAGCTGCTGCTATGTGCTGTTACTGGTGAAAAGTTGTTTTCTTGTTCTTGTTTTTGTTTTCTTTTTAAATAGCAAGCTGGTAGAGATCAACATTTGGTACTTGATTGGAAGTGGCAGTTTGTGGGGGGGTGACAATGAAGAGTCCCTGACTACCACTCCTGCGCTGGTGACTATTCTGCTTCTGCCACATTGAAGAAGCAGTTCATTACTTAATTCTGATCAGAGTCAATCTATAAACCCAGAAAAAAAAGATGACCTGCTGGGTAAACATAATAAAGATTCAGTAGGATCTGGGACCAACATCCTGGACAGCAGAGATGGTGCAAACATCCAGCCAGGACTTGAAGCATTTACAAGCTACCATTAATTACTGGAGATTCAAAACATCACTGTAATCTATTCACTAGTGAATGCAGGGTATAAATGACTATTTTTTCTCACTCATTAAGTTCCTGGTTAAGAGTAAGGCAGACACATGAGTTTGTATACATTCTGCGGTACACAAGAGACTACTGGGAAATAAAGCTTGTTCCTGTTAATTTTATGAAACTAATTGATTTTCTCTTAAATTAAGAAGTGGATTCAAGGGGCTGGAGAGGTGGCTCAGTGGTAAAGAGCAAAAGCTTCTTTTGAAGAGGACTGAGTTTGGTTCCTAGCACCCACATGGCAACTCACAATCATCTGTAACTCTAGTTCCACAGGATCTTAAATATATAACATTTTTTAAAAAAGAAGAAGTGTAGTCAGGAGAAGAGTGGTCCCACAGTGGGGTATCATCTAGTATTGACAAAATGGGGCGATTCCTCCAGGTGATTTTATATCGTGCATTCAGAAGAGGACAATTTTCTCCAGTTGTAGAGGGGATATTTTTTACCCAAAGATCTAAAGACCTGCTTCAGAAGAAGGCTAGCTAATTCTGTGGTCTGCCTCTGAGGAACCATAACAGGAGAGAGTCAGAGACTTTCCAGATTTTACTGCTGTCTCAAGTGTCAAGGTTGCCTGTTCTTGGGCGGCAGCTCCTAAACCTTGTTACGACATTCCAGGGCGTCACTGATAACTAAATATTGGGACAAAGCTCCCCTTCCAATAGGTTAGGGAACATCTCAAACCCTCCCATGTTTATTTCCTGAATCTGTGTGGAGTTGGGAAACGAAATCTCCAGTCATTAGTAGATGACTGACATTGGCTTCTGGGTCCTGTGAACAGAGTACTGACAGAGACACAGAATTCTAAATAGTGCTGAATGTACTGCCTAGAACTGTAGTTCACTTTGGTCTTGACTGAGGTGAATGCAGCTAAGACCATCATTATTTCTTTGGACTGGAGATGGGTGATAATGTTAGAATAGTTTAGAATGACATAGAGTTCTAAGTCACTGAGTCAGATCATAATTGAGATGGTTTGGAAGATATAGCCCTTCATCAAGATAAATCAAGAAAGAAACACAGGTGTGGGTGCCCACACGTATAATCCCAGCCCTGGGGAGGCTGAGGAAGGAGAGATGCTGTGAATTCAGAGCCAGCTGAGGTTACATGGTGCATTTTAGGTCAACTTGGATTATAGAGTAAGACCCTGTCTCAAAAACAAATAAACAAGCAAACAAAAAAGAAAGTAAACAAAAATTTTAAATATTCCTTGAATATCAGTATTGAGTCCCTCATGTCAGTTCTGTGAGGATTTGCTGTCAAAATGAATTATTGACACTTAATTTTAATTCAAAAATATTACTTCCTGCCTATGTCTAAGTCCACTTTTCCTAGCAGCACTGAATCATGAAATTATTTCTCTTCTAACTCAATGGGGTCTTCTTGTGTGCTTTACTTCTCTGGGCTGAATTTCCATCAGATTCATGAGTTCCAAGTCTCTGGCCAGGATCTCCCATGAACTCCAGTTCCATGTGCAAAGGAATTCTATTAAATTCCACTACACACCATTGAACTTCATTACATTTAGGACTGCACTATAATCTCTGACTCTACACTGATCCCAGTAAACGGTGTGCATGTCCACACCAAAACAATCCTTCTGCCATTTCTGCTACTTACAAACTATATGTTTGATCATTTTTCCCATCTTTGAAAAAATTATACTATGCAAAGAAGATCCATAAGTTGTTTTATTAGGGGAGATGCAAAAATTAAGGCGATAAAGACCATAAATTCATTTTATAAAATGTAAGGCACTGTAGAAATGTCTTCTTTGCAGGGCCAGAAAGATGGCTCAGTTAGTAAAGGTGCTTAACTGTCAAGCCCTAGGACCAGAATTTGATTCCCTGGACCCAGATAGTGGAAGCAGAGAGCCAAATAACACATGTTTTCTTCTGACCTCCACATGCATGCTATGCCATGCATGTACCCACACATGTGTATACACACACACACATGCACACACACACACACACACAAGAACAAAGAAAAAGAAATGCTTGTTATTATCATTAGTAAATCCCTAATTTTCTAGTATTTTGTTAGGCATCTAATACTTATACGAATTTTTAAAATAAAATGGAATGTTTTGATTCATAGATAATTTGGGTAGTGTTCAATTCAGGGTAATTAACACACCTCCTATCTTAAACGTATCTTATTTCCTTATGATAAGGATTTTTTTAGGTCTAGTACTCTAATTGTTAGGGAGAACAGTAATTCATTATTAATCATGAGTATAGAATCCTTTCTTGGTAAAACAGACCACAAGCCATGTGATGAAAATCGGGACGAGGGAAGACCTTTATTCTCAATGACAAACTTTAGTAAGAAGTCACAAAACATGATTTCCAAAGGAAATGCTTTCTCAAGAGACAGTCCTTTGGAGGGAATTCTTGTATCTCACAATTTCCCAGCCCCAGCAGCGCAGTTCTGTAAAGACCCAGTTTAATTCAGCACCAACTCCCCAGAAAAGGATCAGAGGCGTTTTGAAAGTCAAATGCGTGAGGAAAGCGCTGGCCGCACAGGGTAACGCACTTCGTCTGCCCTCTTTCCTCCTTAAAGCTTTCAAAGATGCTGCAACTCCTTTTTTATTTCCTTAAAGTCTTTCTTTTCATCTCCAGCACGTCTGACTCTTGTCTCATTATAATTTCACTTATTTCTATAAAAGAAGCTTGACAGCTACAGAACATTTGAGGGGAGAGCGGAAGGAGGGTGGTATGTGGGGGAGGAGACAAGCAGGCAGAGAGGAGAAAAGCAACCTGCAAGTGGCTCTGAGTCCTCAGGGAACCCCTTTGGGTGACACCTTCAGAAAGCCCTCTGTGCTAGCACAGTCCCTTGGCATTATTTTCAGAGTTACTCACAAGCCTTCAGAGAAAATGAGATGAAATCACTGTACCTCACAGGGCAAAGGGAGCCTCCTTTACCTGTGTACTAGCTGATTCCTTAGCTTCTTACTGTTATCTTGAACAGACAGGAATCCCGGCTGTTGTGCCTTCATCTGTGTACTGTAAGCTATGATGGTTGTGCTTGTTAGAGACAGCATGTGATTACTAATTTGTGCATTAAGTTATTTCTTACCTAAGTGCATAAAAAAAATAAAAGAGTGAGGGGGCTGGAGAGATAGCTCAGTGGTTAAGAGCACTGACTGCTCTCACCGAGGACCCGGGTTCGGTTTTCAGCATCCATGGGGCAGCCAACAATTGTCAGTTACTCCTCCAGTTCCAGAGGATCTGATGTCCTTTTCTGGCCTCCACAGGCATTGCATACATGTGGTACACTCACATAGATATAGGCAAAATACTCATTCATAATAAAAATAGTTTTTAAAAATTAAAAAGTGAAGTAAAGGGGGTTATGGGCTCCAAGTCCATGTCTACTGTAAACTTCCTTGCTAACTCCTAGTGTAATGGTATCTGGAGATGAGCCCCTGGGTTCTGAAAATATTGCTGAGGTGGAATCCCCTTGAGTGGAATTAATCCTCAATAAGAAACCAAAAAGTTTTCTTTCCTGCCTCTGCTCTTGGTATTGAGAGAATGATAAGCATTCAACGTTCTGCAACCAGGAAAAAGCTCAACCCGACCATGATGGCACCCCCATCTCTGAACTGCAGCCACCAGAACTGGGAGGCATAAACATGGTTGTTTATTCAGCTGTTTACAAGTCTCTTTATCTATGATACTTTGTTACAGTTGTGTAAACTAAGAAAAAAAAAAAAAAAAAAAAAAAAAAAAAAAAGCCATGACTGTCTATGGCTTTTACATGGCCAGATCCCTCTAGTGACATATTCCTAGCATAGTAGCTTCCTCAGACCATCTTGTTTCCTGTAGAACTAATAACAAAGGATAATAAAGAAGACGTGTGTGTGTGTGTGTGTGTGTGTGTGTGTGTGCATGTACAGGTGTATGTGCTCAAGCACATGAGCGCATGCATGTGGGAACCAGGGGACAGCTTCAGTATTGTCTCCAGCATTAATTTTCACCTTTTCACTGAGACAGACCCTTTCACTGATTTGGAACACACTAGGCAGGCTAAGTTGTCTGGCTAGTAAGCCCAGGGATTCCCCTGCCTCCACTTCCCCCATGATGGGATTTTAGGTAACTGTGGTTGGCCCAGGTTTTTGGCATAGGACCCAGGTATCCAAGTCAAGCCCTCATATCACAAGGCAACCACTTTACCAACTGAATCATTTGCCCAATCCCAAGTCTTTCCAGCTTGATGAGACATTCCACAGTTTCTACCAGCTTATTATATTCATTTTACCCATGGCTTAGATTCCAGTACATTGCCAACTGATTAGTAATCTTTTGCAGGCTTATTGTGCAATAAATAAAATATTTTCACCACAATTGACATGATCCAAAATACACACAATAAAACTTTCTTTCTTACTGATCAAGTAGTTGATGTATGGGTGAATAGGATAATCTAGATGGTTTTACTTATGTTGTTATTATTGATGTGTCATAATGGTTTAGATGAGTTAAAAAAGAAACATTTAAGCACCTGAAAATGTGGGATGACTCTATACGTATAGCTCATGGTTTCTCTGTTAGTTTTACTAGCTTCCTATAAGTTTTTAAAAGATATTTTGTTCTAATTGCATAATATATATCTTGTCCTAACTTTTATTTCCTTAGAGCTGATGCTGATAAATTCTAGTAAGGGCAAGAGATGGATTTGATAGTCATAAACAAGAACTTGGCAGCCATCCCCAATTGTGGGAATTACTGAGATGGTAGGTCTGATGGATCCCCGCCTCCAGAGATTCAATAGGGATAATGTGATTCTCTCATGCAGTTTTAATTGTTATTCTTTCTAAAAAGAGAAGACCATGACGTTCAGGTTTATGACATTTAAAATCACTCTCCCCCCGCCTTGTCTTTGTGAATCTTACCTGTACTTTTGTCTTCTCCGGTTCTTTTAAGAGTCATAATTGGTGTGATTATCATCACTATGAGAATAATTAACCATAGCTTTTTGACACTCTAAATTGGGAATGAAGAATTTCAAGCAGCAGGGACTGAACAGCTAAACTCTTCCCTTTTGAAACTGAAAAGGGCTACACCACCTGGATTTAAGTGTGCCTATTAGTTAACAAGGTAGAGGGGAGAAATAATACAGTTCATATTTTCACACAGGGAGCTGAAGGGAAGTCTCCTTAATAGGTTAATTGCCTATTAGGACCAATAAATAAAAAGGAGTGAGAAGCCGGTATGCTGAGAATCAGACTTTTCTTCATTGAGATATCACACTCCACTGGAAAATGACAGTGTTGTCTAGAAATTGAAATAAGAAGACTAATCACAAAGGCAGCGTTACGTTTGCACTCTTCAGCCTCTGCCCCTCTGTGGTTCGAGTGCACCAATATTTGAATGAAATGGGATTTTATTCTGAGTATAGATAAATGGAGGAAGCTATAGAATACCTAGAGATAGCATATTCATTACATAACCGGAGGATTATATTTTACATTTACTCTGATAACCTACCGTAGTCAATTATATTTTACCAACATTATTCAGATTCTTATATGAATTCAAAAACTATTTGGAAGCACTGCAAAGATAAACAATGAAGAAAATGAAAGAGGAAAATAAAATTTATCGGAACTCCTTCTAGAGATACTGAAATTTGCACTGTTGTTAATATCTTTCCATAAACACATAAGAGCCCATGTGTGATTTATAAACTGATTTTGCATTCAACAATGAATAGATACTAACAGACTAATGGTCATTAAAATGGGACGCTATTCAATCCTAATATATGGTAATGTATTTAGCCAATCTTCTATTCAAGGTTTCCTAAGGACTGAGCCTGTGAATCACTTCAGAGAACACACTCTGAGAAGAAGGGAATTTTCTGACTATTCATTTCTCCTTTGACCATAACTTTCATGGTTAAACAAGAATTTAGAGTATCAGTAATCCAACAAGGGCAGAAGAACATAAAACGTTTCCTCAAGTTTACACACTAGTGACAGAGACAAAATGCAACGTTTAATGAATGCATATGTTAGCCAAGTTTACTGAACAGGGCTGTGAGAATGAAAACGTAGATTCCAAAGCAAGGATGTCAGACTTCTGGAACCTAGCGCAGCTGCAGCAGGTGAGCTGTGGGTCCTGTACAGTGTCTAGTTAGTACAGCATTGTTAAATTGGAAAGGCACCTGTTACCAACTGCTCACTCCTCTCCTCAGATCACTAGCATGTATCAGTTACCAATCTTAAGAATCAAAACTCATTTGTCATATCTTTGTTTGAAACCTGTATCTTTAGGATGATTTCTGAACTTGAAAGAAATCCAGATAAAAATACATGGATACCTTACTGACTGAGTAATGGCTGAACAAAGAAAGTATATATAATTGATCAAAAAATTAGAAACTATCACTGTTGTTTAGTAAGTTATTAATGTACTGTGCCTGGTTTGCTGTTAGAGGCCACAAGTGGTAGACACAGACATAGCCTGTGATGTAACTAGATGGCCACACTGGTGAGGATAGGCCCGCTCAAGGAGAGAGTTCACAAGAAAGGAATGGTTGGATGGACCAAGGCTCAGGATATGCCTCACCTGGAAGTACAGACAGCAAACTATATTGATGATTCCAAGTGCCTCACAGATAAGGCATTTTTCTTCTTTTTATGTCACAAAAACTGGCAGGTAACAGTGGTTACAGAAAAAACAAAAGCACAACCTCGTTCTTTCTTAGTAATTCTTAACCTGTCTCTTATGTAAATGATGTTCTAACCTGTGCAGATGGAAGGATGATAACAGAAGGGGCCTCCGTCAAGAATAGGGCTGAAAATGCAATATCTTCTGTGATTCCAACACTTAACAGCAGTGGCCATCAGAAATAGAAATAATTACTTGTCATTCACGGGAACAAACACAATTTTGACTATTCGCAGTTTCACAAATATTTACATTCTGTGAGTTTTATAATTTTTCCTATTTCACTGATGATAAGACTGTGGCACACCAACCCGTAGTTAATAGTGAAGATGACATAATCTTTTTCATGCAATATTCTTTTTATTTTTTTGAGACATGATCACACTATGTAGCCTAGGCAGGCCTTGAACTCATGGTGATCCTCCTGTCTCTTCACCACCATACCTGATACAAATGCAGTTGTAGAGCTGCATCTAGCATGCAGTAAGCACTACATATGTAACAACTGTTTATAAGTGAATTCAATAAATATCTATGAAGCATATATCCTGGGTAAAATGAGCCTGTATAGTAAGTGATTGGCAAATTTTAGGTACTTATTAATTAATGAAATTTTCTCCTTTTATTTCCTCATTCTTCTTGTCACTTCTGTGCCCTTTATTTGCAGCTTAGACTGGAAGAAGTTCTGTCCAGCTTCAAGATCTTTGCTTGGAATTTCTGATAGAAATGTTCTTTCCTGATATCTGTAGGTTTCCTTCCCTTTCACTAAGCTTCTACTCGCATTCATTAGGATAGAGGGGACCCGTCTAACCAGCCTGCACATCCTTCCAATACCACACAGCAGCCTCAGGATTCCACTCCTTTCCAGTGTCTTATTTGATTATCATCACAGCATGTTTATCCATTAAGCACCTATGATACACATACACCTATTGATCTATCATCTATGTATAATATGTCTGCATCTTATTCTGCTCATTTATTTTGTTTGTGGACCTCACCCTTTTCTCATCATAAGCATGAACTTTGTCTCTTTGGAGCCAATGTTATTTTCTAGGCATCAAACACCTGCAAGTAAGCAGACACTTGTTAATTTTGTGTTGAGTAAATGAATCAAGAAGAAAAAGAAGGATAACAACCATCTATTAAATACTGTACTAAGGCAACATTTCTGTAAGTACTTTGTAAAAGAGGCTCTATTACTGTCGCTTCTAGATTTGAAAAAATAAATACATCTACTATAGCACACAAAAAAGCATAGGACAGTTCCTTCTGTGCCTGGTCAGGAGGGCAGAAATGAATTCCCACAGCTGGTAAAATCTCAGTAAAACCCAGTTGCTAAGAATTTGGAATCAACATGTAGGCTTGATTTTGATGCCAAATGATCCGTGCACTGTCCCTTGGGGTACCTTTGTGCTGACGCCTACACAGGCTTTCCTGATGTGATTTGGCTGGGATTTTATACTTGCTAGTCTTTTGGAGCTTTTTCATTTCGTTTGGTGTTTCACCATAGAAATAACCTAGCCTCTATTTGAAACAAGGTTATGTACCTGGCTGACCGCCCTTCTAAATCTAACAGTACAAAATCAATGAGGTATGGTTCAGGGTACACTGTCAGATTGGGGGAAAAAAGACCAAACAATTCTAAGGAAAATCTTTCTGTGTTTCTCTCTGGGTGGGCCTTAGATGGAAGCTCCCAGGTTGTACAAGGCAAGTCTTTGTTTCTCCATACATGATTTTGACATGTTGATGAATCACCCAGGAACAACGAATGGTAGGCCTGACGTGAACATCCCAGCTTCTCCTGTTGTCATAAGGCAACCATTAAAAGATGTTAAAAATAAGCGGGGCATGGTGGTACATGCCTTTAATCCCAGCACTTGGGAGGCAGAGGCAGGTGGATCTCTGTGAGACTGAGGCCAGCAAGTTCTAGGCCAGCTGGGTCAACAGGGAGACCATGTCTCAAAAAATCAAGTTATTAAAAAATTTAAAAAGTATAGTGATAAAAAATAATAATTCTTCAAAGCATAAAAATTCGCTCCTTAATAATTAGTAGATGTAAAAAATGTTATCAATGAAATCTACCTGATGACTTTATATCCATGCTCAGATGCCAAGGAGCTAAGAAAGTAACCGACTATGACTAGTAATAATCTGATATCTAGAGATTAGAAACACATGTGCAAACATCTTAATGTCAATTGCATTAAAAATGAAGTTTTCTGCATGAAACTCTGTATTTTAATAATGAAATGGAGATCTTTTTTAAATGTTAAAACCTCATTTAATTTTATGTCTTATAGGGTTTATACTGAGTACAATATTGTATAACTGTAATAATTCAACTGTAAACCTAAAAATGTACAGCCAATTTTGTAAGAGATGCAGGCTAAATTAGAAAATTGTTATTGAATATGTCAATGCTGATGTAATGAAATCCTTCTTCTAAGTATGTGGTTATTAAATAAATAATTTAAAAAA
This sequence comes from Nannospalax galili, assembly GCF_000622305.1. NCBI lineage: Eukaryota > Metazoa > Chordata > Mammalia > Rodentia > Spalacidae > Nannospalax > Nannospalax galili. The sequence continues at coordinate 1,978,092 of NW_008341807.1, forward strand.
TCAATCAAATATTAAAAATAATGAAAGATAGGAAAGGTTACGAGAGGAAAGTCAATGAACTCCAGATCTATTTTCTAGCCAAAATCAAGGTAAAATATAGACATACAATGTTTTCCTATTAATGCGAGCATCTTCAACTTCAGTCCCCTGGCTCATGGAACAGCTTCATTTCTAGTATAGAAGAGAAAGGGACAGTTCATCTTCTAAAAGGCCTGGTTGTTTTAATTTATATAGGTATTTGAAGGAAGACTGATGGTTGAATAAATCTCTATCAACAGCCATTCTAATGAAGAGATCTTCATGTGGTGTTGTGTGACAATATTCTTCGGGAGACATGAACAAAAGTCTTCCCACCCCAGATAGGGAACCAATGACAGCCCAGAGTAAGAATATCATAGCAATCTGACTTGGTGACCAATGAGCTTTACTCACATTATTTACCATAGTATAGGTGAGGGGTTACTTACACAAAAGTGAAGGGTTACTTACAGAAACAGAAATGTCTCACAGATGGCTACATCACCAGAAGACAACCACAGTGTGAGTGAAAGCTCATGAAAGCAGGAAATGTGGAGCACCCCTCATAACCTGCAGGCATCTCAACAGATTGTAGGGTGTCTTTGAGGTAGTTGAGTCTGTCTGAGTCTCTTTAAGGCAGTTCATCTTGTCTGAGAGTGTTGCAAAGTAGTCTTGTGGAGGGAGAGGCCTGGTGAACCTGGGCAATTCCAGGGACTTTGAAGCCATTCAGTTGTTTACATCCTGTGATTCAGGAGTCACCTTGCAGGATACAAAGCTTCACCTTCCTTTCAGAGCGTCTTGTTGATGGAAGAATTATCTCAGAGAAATCTACTATAAAATATGGGGCTCATTGTGCAAGCCATCAGCTCTGAGAAGACCACCTCGAGCATTTCAACATTGGGAATGGAAACTGGGAGCAGAACTGAGAATGTGACCTCCATTTCCTCGTGCAGCTCCTGAGTTTATCTCTCTCCACGATGCACAGTACTTTTCATTAGATGTTTTAAGAGCACTGGAATAAAGTCTGTATACTCACCTTTCTAGACTGATACCTATAATCACACATATATGAAGAAGGCATACATGCATGTATGCACTATATTCCACACATACATGGAGAATGCATACCTATCACATGTATATACATAGATGTGTATATATTATGAATGGAGTGGCTATAGATTTTTATACTTCATGAGTATATTGGTTTTATGCTCTTTCCTTAGCCACAGGACACCATCATATTCTAAAGTCCATTTATTTCTCCTGAACATTAGATTGGGTTTATACTTCATATTTGATCCCTTCCAAAGATTGTGGCCTCGGTGAAGAATGAGTCACTGAGAAGCAAAGAAACGAAGGAAATAAATCAACACAATCTGTTTTAAGTATTAAAGTACTGCAAATTGCTAGAGAAAAAATAAGTTTGAATTTTTTTCAATCTATTTACATATAATTAATTACTCACACCTACAAAGTGACTCTAACCAAGTCAGGCTAAAATGAATAATGAATGAGTGTAGAAAAGGTTGAGATGTGTAGGTAGATGGTTCATCACCCACTAGCTGGCCAGGCATTCAGAAATGGAGGTATTCAGAATTACTGGGATTTTAGCAAAGTTCTAGCAGTTGTTTATTTTGTTTCCTTTCTTGTGGTTATTCTGTAATTGCTAAAACTTATTATTCACTTCATTATTGAAGAAATAAGTAATATACTTTTTTTACATATAGCTAAAAATACGTTGAGTCTTTCAGTCAAAGGAGTTGCATTTTTCCACTAGGAATTCTACCCAAACACTGTGACAAACTATGCAATTCTTAATTCACTTTCTTCAACCTTAAATTGCAAAATATTCCCCCAGCCTCATCATTCATTAATCTAGTAATTCACTTTTTGTGGACTTGGTCTTGGTAAAAGGTAAAGACTGAAAAAAATTACATGGTAGATTAAAGATAATCATGTTAAAAGAATCTGCAGAGGAAAGAAAATGGCAAATATCCCAATCAGAACAATCTGATGAATTCAGGCTTCAAGAGTCATCAGCTTATAGAAAAACTTCTGGGTTTGATTGTACCAAACTCATATCTGTTCTATTTTGTTGTCAAAAGAAGTAACCAGACTCCAGGAATCTGAATATATAAGGATAGTTTATATCTCAACACTGGTGATGTACACTAGTAACACTGAAAACTTCAAGAACAGTATGGATAGGTGTTCTAAAATGCATGCTTTTCAACACTTCACAAGATTTCTCTTGTTCCCCAAAATATTTTTGAGAAGGAAAAGTCCATTTGTAGCCTGGCACATATATAGCATTTAATATGTTAGCATAATATATCATTGTACACTTTCATTCCCAGTAAATCTTTATAAGGACACAACTAACATTTAAGTTGAGGAGGGGAATGTCATACTGATGATTGAACTTAGAGCCTTGGGAAGCTGCATTCGCTATGGTAATGACACTGATGACACATTGAAGCCACACCATGTTTCTGAATCTGCATCTGTCAGCATTTCCAGATGCAACATTTCCGATTAGTCCATATAATTACAAACATTGAAATACTATGCTGCCTCCCCTATAGCAGTCAATCCAAACATTATTAAGGGTGTAAGAAACATTAGATAATAGTCTCTTCTTTCAAACTCCGTAAAATTTGAAATGATTTATGTCACAGAATTCTAATTTTTTTTATGCTTTAAAGAATTATTATTTTATTTATTTATTTTTTACACCCACTTCCCAGATAGCACCCTCCCACTAGAGCCCTTATACTCTGATATCCCTGCTACTGTCTGCTGGGTTATCGGCCCCCCCAGCCATTCCCCGCTACTTGCCCTTTTGGTGAATCTAGTCAGCCTATCTAGAGGTCTTACAAAATATGTTCTGATGGTTAAAACTGGTTTTCCTCCCTCCTTGAGCAGGATAGAGAAATCAGTTGTGGCACCGTTGGAAAGCACTTTTCCCCCATAGCAACATTCCTGGCAAGAAGACCTGGGAAAGGCTATTATAGATGCAAATCTGAGTTCTTGGGGACATGAAAGGAGAGAAACAGATAGTATTTGGTACTGGCT
>NW_008341807.1:1981209-1982632 GCF_000622305.1 Nannospalax galili
CTGTACATATGGACTCTTATGAAATTATATTGGCCCCTTTAATCTTTGTTTATACTTTCCTTTTGGGTGTTTAAGGCCACACAGTTGCTCCAGATAAACTGATTTATTTTTTCTCTTAAGGTCATTTGAGGATCTGTTCCTCAGGGGTCACATGGGCTTGGGAGGAGTCCCTGACTCCTTTCTTTGACCAGTTCCACCTACGTGAAGATAAGTCAAAGGTCCTGCTCAACCATGGTTGGCTTCACTTGGAAGCATGGAGGAAATGATTCCTCTGTGTTGAACCTCCTCTTTGTAGACTAGACACTGGTTCAATTCCATCTGGTGGGGTCTCCTTGGCATCCTTGATCAAGAGGACAGGTGACCCACCCCAATTACAGGACATTTTGAGAGGTGCTCAGAGACCCCTGGAACTAGTCGATCTAGGAGGGCAAGGAGCAAAAACTGTCCTTTATGTCCCTCTGACCAAATTATTATAGGCCTCAAAGTATGGCTGTTAAACACTCAAGAAGGTTAGTTCCACCAGTCTGGTACTTTTAATTACCATGTGCTATGTAGATAAAGCTTGGCAAAAACCAAATGTTCTGAGATAAATCTTGTCTAGACATATATTTCTTGATCTGGTATGTATAATTTGTCACGTTGTAGGAGTAATATGGTTCTCTCTGGTTTTCAAATATAGCTAGTCATTATTTCTCTCTTGCATTGTCTCATCCCTCCACCATAGTTTTCCCACTTAAGGTGCCCATACCCTTCTCCTATGATCCTACCTCTCTTGAGCTCCTTCTTTCCCTTTATCCCCTAGGTTCCTTGTATACCCTTCCCTCCCCCCCCCTTAAACTAACCCAATTTTTGTCCCTATCTCCCTTACTAAGACCTGTTTCCTATTGTTCTTCCCTTTCAGGTTCTTTCTTTTCCTTTACTTCCGTGTTTCCTTTCCATTATCCTGGTTCCTATACTTATGCCTGAATACATACTCACTTATCAGGGTTTGGTTCTAGGATCCTCATATGAGAGAGAACATATGTTGATTTTTTTTCTGAGTCTGTGTTACTTCACTTAGTATAACAGTTTCTAGTACCATCCATTTACCTGAAAATTTCATGATTTCATCTTTCTTTACTGCTGAGTAAAACGCCATTGTATAAATGAACCACATTTTCATTGTCCACTGGTCAATTGAGGGACACTTAGGTTGCTTCCATTTCTTAGCTATTGTGAAAAGAGCAGCAACAAAAATGGATGTATAAGTGTCACTGCAACAGGATGATTTCTTTGGGTATATGCCAAGGAGTGGTGTAACTGGGTCAAATGGTAGGTTCATTTGTAGTTTTTTTTAAGAGTTCTCCACACTGCTTTCCATAGGGGTTGAATCAGTTTTCAGCCCCACCAGCAGTGGATGAGTGTTCCCCTTTCCCCACATCCT
>NW_008341807.1:1983583-2015069 GCF_000622305.1 Nannospalax galili
GCAGCTGTTGTGAATAGGAGTGTTTCCATGTACTCTTTCTCTGATTGCTTATTATTGGTATATAGAAAGGCTATAGACTTTTGTAGGTTAATTTTGTAACCTGCCACTTTACTGAACGTGTTAATAATTTTTAGGAGTTTTCAGGTGGAATTACCTGACACCTGGGGAACCAATATTGCTCTCTTATCCTTTTCATCCAGACCAACATAGTGCCTTCTCTGGGCCCCAGGAGCACCTCTTCTGCGCCTGGCCCCACCCTCACTTCCCTCTGCTTCCCTAGGCCTGCAGTACCCATAGCAGGCCTCTCTCCTACCCACAGGCCTCTCTCAGAGGTAAGTCCATCTTGCCCTCCATGCTTTGACTCCCCCAGCCTCATTCACCCTCCCATCTCCCCGGCTGTTCTCTCCTCCAAGTTTGGGTCCTGTCCCATTCCTTGTCTTGGGGCCCAGATATCTGGGGAACCAATACTGTTCCTGATCCTTTTCATCCAGACAAAGGTAGTGCCTTCTCTGGGCACCAGCAGCACTGGTTCTGGCCCTGGCCCTGCTCTCACCCCCCTCTGCTTCCCTGGGCCTGCACCACTCACCAGCCTCTTTCTGGGACTTGGGGCTTGACCTTTCCTCTTCCTGATCCTTTGCATCCCGACCAAGCCAGATCCTCAGTGCAGTCCTCAGGAGTCCTTGGGGCTTCTTCCCACCCCATTTGCCTTTGCGTCTCTGGATGGCATGACCACCAGCTGCCCTAGACCAGCATCTTTCCTGGGTCAGGCTCCTAGGCCAGTCCAACCCCCAAATTCCTGAGGCCAAAATCGTTCCTGGAGGGATCAGGACCTTAGGAGAAAGCCTGAAAGCATCTGACCCTCATTTGAACTGGGCCTCTGTGGGAACTCCTGAAGACAAAATCAATCTGGCCACACCAATATAAAATCAAAAGAGAGAACCAGAAGTTTAAATGAACCAGCTTTTCATGCCCAAAAACTAAACCACAAAGACACATAAAGTTCACACAAAGAAGCAGACCTAAACTTGAGTCTCACACAAGAATCAGAAACTACAAAAGAAATTCACATGTCAAAATCACAGAGAAAAAATAATAACATGAAAAACCAAAATAACAAATCCAATAGTCCTCCAGCAGAGTACAATGAGAACCCCCTAGAGATAATGCAGGACATGGAACTCAAAAGAACAATTATAAACATGATAAAAGAATTCAGTGAATTTAAAGAACACACACAAAAAAATCAAAGAACTGAAGGAACATAGGGATAAACTTCTGAATGAATTCAGAAGAGTTAGAAATATTGAAGAATACTCAGGCTGAAACGAAGAAGGAAGTGAAACACTCAGTAAACCAATTAGAAATGACAGGAGAAAGCCTCACCAACAGTATGAACAAAATGGCAAACAGAGTATCAAGACTGGAAGATAAAGAATTCTAATTTTTAATCACACCACACCCTGTAAGATTTTTGTTTAAAGAAAGGCCATTATGCATTCCGGAGCCAGATGGCCTGGAGCAGTGGAGCTCTTCTCCCTTTTGTCTGGCACCTGATTGTTTTAAAGACTGTGAGGTCAGACCCCAACCAATGGGGAAAAGACACAGTTCTCTTGTGTGAGGGAGCAAAGCTCCCCAAGCTGTTTGTGCTTGCTGGATCTGATTGACCACACAAAGCACCCTTTTGTCAAAATAAAATCTGCCTAACTGAGCCCCCTTTGCTTTGTTTGAATGTTCTTTGTGCAGTATTGATTTGGTTCTTGCACATCAGATTTTAGGAAAATTATTATTTGATTAGAAATTTGTTTCATGTTAATACTACACTACGTTATAGCTACATTAATTTTAAACTATTTTTTAGATAGATTATGGAGTTAATTAATTTTATTGGATAGTAAAAAAAGCTTCATAAAAGAGTTGTTATAAAATGGCAGTAGAGGAAGTGAGCCGCCTTAGCCAGGAAAGGCACCTGTCACAGAAGCCTGTCAACCTGAGTCCCTTTCTTGGATCTGGTAGAAGGAGAGAACTGACTCCTGAAAGTTACTCTACCTGTGTCAGCGCGCGCACACACACACACACACACACACACACACACACACACACATACACACGTGCGCACGTGCAGGCACACACAGGGTCTGTAATTCACTTTTATTAATGGATATATAATCTGGACTAATGACTTTTGATTAACCCCAGAAAAACCATGCTCTTGGGTCTGATGACAGTGCTTATCCTTGGCAACCTCAGTTTGACACTTAACCCAGAAAGATGATGAAGGAATGTGGGTGTGCTTGAGAATTAACATATCAATGAGCTGCAAGCAGCAAATTCACCCATTGGAAACAGTGAAGGCTGGGAAGGATGAGTGACCATAGATGGATGAGTTATTAGGAATGAAAAGCTGGATGGTCGGTTGAGATTCTACTGAAATAAGGGTGGGATGGAGCTTAAACTTTGTAAGTTTAAACTTTCCCCCATGAAGTTGGAGAAACCATTTTAAATAAATTATGGGTGTGGCCTGACCTGAGGACACAGTGGGAGAAACAGGGCTCCAGAGTCAGTTCTGTGGGCATAAGGTAAGGACACATGTGGCTCCATCTGCACAGGTTGAGAGAAGAAGAGAGATTCACAGTTCTGGGAAATATTTCTAACCACTTAATTTAAGAGTTAGTCCATTTGTTCAGGTGATTATTATGTTGGTGAAATACTAAATGTCACAGCCTCATCCACAGAATCATATTGATTGCCTTAACTGATATGAGAAGACTCACCCCAAATCTGGGCAGCCCCTTCTAGTAGGAACTCAGATTAAAGAAAACGGCCTGGCAGAAGGAAAATGACTGATTTTTTGCTTGGTTGGCCTTCCCTTTTGCTACTGAGCTGCAGTTGCTCATTCTTCCCCTGCACCAGAACCAACAATCCCAGGCTTTCACCAATGATTAAGGACCAGCCGCTCCCCAGGAAACCTCTGGTTCTTTGGTACCACACTGGGACTTCTGAGATACCCAAACTCTGACCTGGGCAACTACCAGGGTCTCAGCCTCTCCAATGTGGGACAGCCACTGTGGGACTACTCCACTGCTGAGGCACCCAGGCTCAATGAGCCAGTTAAAAACCAGCTGTTGTTTCATTTTCAACATATGTCAACAAATTGTGTGTGTATGTGCGTGCACGCATGCACACATGTATCTATGCACAGAGTGGAATGTATTCCACTCCATGGAATACATGTGGAGGTCAGAGAACAACCTGTAGGAATCAGTTCTCTCTGTCCACCAAGTGAGTCCCAAGCAGGTCATCACACTTGGCAGCAAGCACCTGCTAGGCCATCTTGACAGCCTGCTTGGTGCATTTTGTTATGTCCCTTTCCTCTACTGGCTCTCATTTGAGTGTTAATAGGGGCTACATTTCAGAACCTCTGTGCTCACTCTTTTGTGTTGAAAAATATGGTTCTGATAATGACAGTTGTACAAATATGAGCTGAAAACATTAAAGGCAGGTGCAAAAGAGAGAGTGCAGTCGCTAATGCCGAGAGACTTTGAAACAGCAGCTGGAGTTCTAGTCATCACTCTAGCATTCAAGGACGAAAGTTACTGTAACTCTCACTCCAGTCTCCATGCATACTGTGGACTTTCTGGCTGTATTGCTGGATACTTAGTTGAAGATAAATGACCGGTTGGGGGATTTTGGTTTGTTGCTTGCCCATCTTCCTCCTGCACACGGCATTCTGCATGATGGCACTTTACCCTGGACTCTGCCTGACTGATAATGCCTCCCTCCCATGTTTAACTCCTTTAAATTGAACTAGAAACCCTGATGAGTTCCTGGCATTGCCATCACCTCATTTAAAGGCTAAACTAGGTTTTTTTTTATTCAAATGTAATAACATCTGCTCTGAAAAAACAATTATTAATCCTCATCTCTTTTTAAAAACTGCTATTGTGTGCACACACACAAGAGGAAGCACCGCAGTACACATGTTCAAGTCAGACGACAGCTTGCAGAATTGGAAGCTGTTTCCTTCCACTATCTGGAGCCCAGGGATCTAGTAGCAATTGTCAGAGTTGGCAGCAAACACCTTGACTAGCTAAGCCACCTTCATTTCTTTCCAAAGGAATCTTGGGCCTGATTCATGAAGCCATTAGTGATTCGGTGCTCAGGTAAATGCTGGATTATCCTTGGAATTTCATTTGTACAACTTGTTACAGATTTTCCTTGTTATAACTGTTCTTGTGACTCTTCTCCTGCCTCCAATGCTCCTCCTTCTCGCCATTGCTCATTACTATTAACCAAAGTTCAGTTTAAGTCCCACTTGCCTTCTGCGGTGCCCAATCACTGTTGAAGACAGTACTGATGTCCCTGTTTTTGTGTATCATTTAGTACTCACTGAAATGCTGTTTGAACTAGTTTAATTCCACGTGAGTCTTAACAGATGTAACAAGTACTTCGGTGTTTATATTACTTTGGATGTACTCTGAGTTGGTTCAGAGCTGGTATCCAGTTAACACTTGATTAAATAAGTTATTGATAAAATACATGACTTTTAATTGTTTGAAAACCAGAAAAATACATTAAATCATTGTTGAAATTAGGAATTTTGCTTAAAAATGAAATAGGAGTTGAAAATTGGATGTCTTTGAAAATAGTACAGTGTATTTTGGGAGCAGTAATAGACTTAGAAATAATTAAGAGTGATAGAATGTTTGAAGGTCTGGGGAAGTGAGGTCAGTTAAATTGCAAAATTACTAGCATTTGTAAAATCAGAAAATTGCAGCAATTATAGAAAATTGGGAATCAACTGCTGTACTCACCAAAGTGAGTAATTGTGATGAAATTCTAGGAAACTGCTGAGTAATCTTTGTGTCTGCCATATGCAAAACCTTGTGCCTATTGTGCGCTGTCACTTTTCTTTCACATCTAAAACTCAGACATTGTGGCTGGAGAGATGGTTGAGCAGTTAGGGGTGCTTGCTGCTCTTGTAGAGTTCCTAAGCTAAGTTCCTAGCACCCATATGGCAGCAGATAACTGTAACTAGTTCCAGGGGATCCAGCACCCTCTTATGACATCCATGGACATTGCATGTACATGGTGCACTTACATCCAGGGAAGCAAAGCACTCAAACACATAAAATAAAAAAATAAATGAAATTGAAAATTCAGAAATGTGGTGGAATCAGAGTTAGAACACTGCTGCTTAAACACTCTGGAGCATTCGACCAAAGCCCTGGTACCTGGTTGTGCTGGATAGCTTTAGTGTCAACTTGACACACCTGGGTTGAGGGAGCCTCAATTGGGGAATTTCCTCTATTGGACTGGCCTGTGGCCATGTCTGAGGGGCATCTTCTTGATGAGTGACGTGGGAGGGCCCAGCCCACTGTGGGTGGTGCCACCCCTGAGCAGGTGGGCCTGTGTTGCATAAGAAGGCTGAGCAGGGGCCAGGGGAGCAAGCCAGTAAGCAGCATCCCTCCATGGCCCGTGCTCCAGCTCCTGCCTCCAGGTTCCTGCCCTGAGTTTTTACCTTGGCCTCCCAGATGAACTTTGACCTGGGATATGTAAACTAAATAAACTCTTTCCTCCCAGGTTGGTAGTGGTCAGAGTGTTTTGTTACAGCAATGAAGAAACAAAGTAAGACACTGGTATAGACGAAGACACAGGAAGGGGGTGGGAACAAAAGCTGTTTACTTGCCGTGCACAGGCATGTCTATGTGTGTGAGAGACAACAGTCAATCGAATTGAAAGCTCTCCAGGTGGACAGTTCTAAAACAGGAAGCCTTAATACCAAATATCTAAAATTTAAAAATTCCAGAGTAAAGAAATTGAATTTAAAAGTAGTAACAGTCCCAAACAGGCTAAACAATTACTCTGAGAAGGCAGGGTTGAAAGGCAAGGGTAAGGAGCTCCTCTTCGGAATATCAAATATAAAATAGGTGAAAGCTGTTGGAGAAAAGTACAAAAACTGGGTATCAACATAAAAGGCTTAATGCTTGCTTAATAGAAAACATTAAAAAGATACAAAAATAGAAAGGAGACAGTAACTGAAAAAATAACAGATATATGTAATCTGTAAGTGAAGTCATTGTAGATCAAGAGACATGATGACCTTAATATATTTAAAAGTAACGGCTAATTTTAGATGATGCAGCTAAGTTGCAGATCACCTAAAGAATGAGGAAAGGAAAATGGAATCATAATCTATTGCTATTTGACTTGAAATTAGTATTTGGTAGAGATTTGGTTAGATAAAAAGAAAAATTATTCATTTAAGAATGTCATGATGATGGGACAGAATCCTGTAAGGATCAATCCCTAAATCTCTAAGTGGAAGGTGTAACAGACTTTGGGAGTAGAGTCAGTGATGAGACCAGAATGAAGTTTTCAGTCAATGATATATGAAGACAGAAAATCATAGGCAACATCTTAATTCTTGAAGTAATGCTTGCCTTTAATAGAATGAGTTAGTTTTACACCCAAACGTCTATATCCAGCAAAACTCTCAATCACCTAACAATAAAAAAATTTTGTTTCAGTGATCTCCATTTGTTTATGCATATTAAACTATAAAATAAAAAATGAGAGTTTGTGCTAAGCAGCTAGGAATGGCGGTACACACCTGTAATACCAGTGGTCTAGAGACTGAGGCAGAAGGATAATGACCTTGAGGCTATGTATTGACACATTAAAAAAAAGAATAAAAGTAAAGGACTTAACCAGTACAATATATGCTTCACATACTCCAAATAGATGCTAGATATTGTAAATTTCTACATGATTACAAAAGAATGTCTTTCTTGTGTAATATCACAGAGTAGTGGTCTGGAGCAAATTAGGGAAGTATGTGACTCTTTGTAAGAAGACTGCAGGAAAAAAAAACATAGAAACTTATAAAAGCTCATAATTTTTTAATTGTGGAAAGTTTTGTTGGAAAGCCATTCTAGAAATATATGAAAAGTTTCAGTACCGTATTAAAACATGATGGGCTGGAGAGATGGCTCAGTGGTTAAGAACACTGGCTGTTCTTGCAGAAGACCTGGGTTCGAATTCCAGCACCCACATGGCAGCTAACACCTGTCCATAACTCCAGTCCCAGGGGCTCCGACAGCCTCTTCTGACCTCCACAGGCATTGCACAACACGGGTACATTTACCTAAATGTAGGCCTAACACTCTTACACATAAAATAAAAATAATAAATAAAATATTAAAAAAATGAAGTGAATGAAAGAAGCAACTATTACGTTAAAATTACATAAATATGAATAAAAACTGTAATATCTAAAATATCCATCTAACAACATGAGTTCATAATGATTAAATATTGTTTGTGACAAATCAATATATTTGTGACTCAAGGATTTGGTACTGGTCAGGTATAGTTGCACACAACTTTAATCCCAGAATTTGGTAGGCAGAGGCAGGTGGACTGTTATGAGACTGAGGCAAGCCTGGTCTACATAGCAATTTCCAGACCAGCTGGGGCTATAGGGAGACCCTGTCTCAAAAAAAAAAAAAAAAGGAAAACAAACAAAAAAACAGCACAAAACTGCACAAAACAACAAAACAAATGAAGAAGGAATTTGTTACTATTTTTTAAGAAAAAATTTAAAGAGTTAGAATTAGTTAAAAAGTGACTGGAGAGATGTCTCAGTGGTTAAGAGAACTGGCTGTTCTGCCAGAGGATCTAGGTTCAGTTCATAGCACCTACATGGTAGCTTGCTACTATCTATAACTCCAGATCCAGAAGATCTGATGTCCTCTTCTAGCCCCCATGGGCATTGAAGGTATGTGGTAGGCTTCTATACATGCAGGTAAAACACATGTACACATAAAATAAAAATAAATACATAAAAAGTAGAGAAAAAAAGAATTGCTTAAAGAGCATTTGTGGAGTAGAAAGGGGAAGTTAGACAATGAAAACATGATAATACTTTTAAAAAGTATGATATTTTCAGGATAAATGGCATTTTAGCATTCCTATAACATTACATCTAATTATAATACATTGAAAAAAGTAAATAAATGTAGTCATTTATTAAGTTAGAAAATAGGGACTGGAGAAATGGTTTATCAGTTAGGAGCACTGGCTACTCTTGCAGAGGACCTGGGTTCAGTTCCTAGCACCTACATGAAAGCTAACAACCAACCAAAACTCCAGTTCCAGGGGCTCCAGTGCCCTTTTTTGGCCTTTACTGGCATTGTATGACATAAGTGGACTTACATATATACAGGCAAAATTAAAAAAAAAATAATTACAAAATAAATAGAAAATAAGATGGAAGGGAAGGGAAAGGTTAAGTTCAAATATCTGCAGACGAGTTTCTCAACAGCTGATCTCTCTGTCTTGGTTACACTGACAGTTTCTCAGGGTGATAGGAGGAGTTGAGCTTGATTAATGATCAAGTAATTTAGCTTAGAATTCTCATGTTCAGCAGTCTGGTTGGAAGAAATCTCCAGAGAAGATTTGTCAAACCATATTCTAACCAATAGTAAATGCTATGGTGATTCCTTCTTGGGTCTTACATCATCAGTCACAGAAAACTAAGCGTACCCCAAGATAGGACACGGCAGCCTACTGTGCTGAACCTTTAAATGTATAGTCAAAGTTGCACCTCTTTTTCTACTTGATGGAGAAGTTCACTTTATAGGAAAAAGATGGCTGACTATGGATTGAATATTTATTACAAACAAGCCTTTAATTGTTTCCCATTGTTCTCAGAACAGAGATTTGAACTTGGAAGGGTCTTGGGATCTCAAGTCGGCCTGCTCTCTAGCACCCCATATTGGGACATATCACCTCACTTTCCCTCTACGTCAGCAATGACATTGCTAACCTTAGGGACCTCTACTTTGCTTTCCATTCTGAATTGTTCTGCCCCTTCTTTTCTGTCTAACTTTTTCTTATATATACATTAAAAAAAATCAATTTAACATTATTTTCAGGAAAGATTTCCCTAGCCAACTTCTCTGTCTCTGACTAGGTTCTCATGACTACATATTCCTAGAATATGCTACTGTTTTCTTCAGAGCACTTAACACAGTATATCACATATTGCATGGTTATTTGAATAATAACTTGAGGTCAACACAGTACAGCATACTGCTAAGACTGTGCCTATCTTGTTTCATCATTATATTAGACTCTCGCTCCCCAAGTGGCAGATAGGAGATTTTTAATATCTCACGAATGAATGAAAAATCTTAATTGTATTGCTGAAAATTGTACAATCAGATAGGTTTGAGCAAATAAATTTCACAATTCTTTCATTATGTGAAAAGAATTATCCTTAAGATGTGTATTAGATTTAAAAAAGGGATCTTGGATGCACAAATGCATAATATTCAAAAGGACAAAGAAATACCTCAGTTTTTTTTCATTCTAACAACGTGCAATGTTCACATTCAATACAAAAGAAATAAGTGTTTGTAGCACTGCTGTGCATTTGAAATAGTAGAAGTACTTTGTATTAATTGAGTTAGCAGTCTTTGCATTTTAGCTTTGACCAATGCTCAAGGAGAAGGGGATAATTGGATTAGGATACTCTAAAGAGTATGATAGAAAGCAAAAGTGAACTCCTAAAACTCCAGCTCAGTGTTACAGTTAAGGGGGTGTCACTTAAATAACAGTTCTGCCCATAAATAACAAAAACCTGAAACCTGTAAGCAAGGTCGTTTAGCTTTGGATCTGAAAATGCACAGCAATTTTTTCAAAGTAGTGGTTTGAAAATTGCTCAAACAAATTGGGTTTATGACCTGTGCAACACAGGGTTCTGGAAGGCCATTAGTGTAACTTTCACATTAGCTTTATTTTCTTAGAAGGATACATTATTAAATACTACAGAGAAAAAAAGAAAAGAGAGGGAGAAGGGAGAAAGAGGGTGAATTACCAGGGGATGTGTGAATGCCTATTTTTCTCACTTTACCAGTTACATGACTTCATACAGTGTATGACTGGATATGGTACAACTGAAAAACAAATTTTCTGTGGTAGCAAAGTTATAGCTAAAGAAAGAAAGGAACCAGCCACAGGAGGCAAGGGGCACAGTGACGAGGGAGAGGGATGAATTAGCATAGTAGTGTGGAACGCCATAATTCAAGTCATTACTTTGTATGCTAACACATAAAAGGAAGAAAGAAACAGGAAAAGGAAGGCAAGAAGGACAGTGAGAGATGGGGGAGGGATATGAGAAAGGAAGGGAGGGACGGAGGGAGGAAGGAAGGAAGGAAGGAAGGAAGGAAGGAAGGAAGGAAGGAAGGGAGGAAGGCAGGAAGGACCGAAGGAAGGAAGGAAGGAAGGAAGGAAGGAAGGAAGGAAGGAAGGAAGGAAGGAAGGAAGGAAGGAAGGAAGGAAGGAAGGAAGGAAGGAAGGAAGGAAGGACCGTGAGAGATGGGGGAGGGATGTGAGAAAGGGAGGGAGGGAGGGAGGGAGGGAGGGAGGAAGGAAGGAATTCTAGTTCAAATGTCAACTGTATGTATTTGCCAATATTCTCATTTAATCCAAGCCTTAGAATTCTCTTCAGTGAAACAGTGGTGGCTTACCTGACTCATGCTGGGTATGAAATTCAATGTGTATCATAATACTGTACACAAAGAGAGGAAAGATAGAACAACTTTAATGTTACACATGTACTTCAAGAGTTAAGGGGTAAGGGTGAGTGCTAGCTCAAGTCTTCAATTCTCCTGAGTAATATAATTTGATGACATCTTTTCTCAATGGAAATTTGAAGGTTTTTTTTTTTGAAGGTTCAGTTATGAGAAATATGACAGTTGAATTAGTTGCAATTTAAATTCATTAATAAAATTGAGAACATAAGTATTTTTATTCTACAAAATAGCACAAATAGCAAATTATTTTAAGAGATAATGCATATTGTACCCAATTTTCTTGCTTCCTTGAATTCTGTTTTGAAAGCATTTTAAACCTGTGGTCAATAATAGGAAAAAAAATGGTTTGTCACAAGCTGTGTTCAATAGCTACAGGCCATTAAAATTCTCCTGATAAAATTATTCTTTCGCATATACAGTAATACATTTGTCAGATTGATGGATATAGATATAACTTATAGATTTTCAAGGAAGTAAAAAGGAAACATGAATAAATACAGATCTCTGCAGAAAGAATGGCTATGCAAAAACGATTGAGCAAGATCCATTTCCAATAGACTCTTAAAGCATTCCAATATCTGCTTTGCCACATTTAATTTGACAAAGGATTTTAGCTTTTAGAATTAATGTTTCTGGTTGACTTCTAAAATTAACATCAACTTGGAAGAGGCAAACACATGATAAATAGCATTTGCTTCACAATGCTGCTTGGCAGATTAAAAACTTGAAAAACTGTTAAGACTGGCTACCCTCTAAATAGATATATTAGCACACTCACTCACATGCATACATGCATAAAAATTTTAAGGCTGATTAAGCCACACGTATGTTTTAGCTCAGCTACAACTCAGCAAAGAAAAGTTTTCATATTTCTCATTTGTAATTTATCAAAGTTCATTTTAGCATCTGATAATCGATTGGCTGCCAAGTGTGTAATTATAGTTGTGAAATTGTTGGTCCAGTCACTTTTTTGTTTTTTGCCTAGAGAGGGCCTAGGAAACAATCAGGACATATTTGTATGCCAATGCACATTTGTAGAGAAAGCACGTGTCTGATTAAGTAAAAACAGCTTTTCAAAGTATTCTTTTGTAATTTCTTAAAATGTCACATGAAAGTGGGCATTTTCATTCCTCTGTTAAGGTAAATAATTGCTTTGGAAATGTGTTCATTGAATCTTTACTTGCGAGAAATAGACCTGCAGAAATCTAAAACTAGTTGCCGCAGTATCAATGGACGAGAAGCGGGGCAAAGCATTCAGTCCCGTATCTTTCAATGTTTCACTCCACTGCTGGGGATTTTGGGGAGCCTTATCAGGCTTGATTGCCTGCTAAAACATTAAGAACATATTCAAAAGGAAGTTTGAAACAACTTTATTAGAGATTAAAGGAAAAACCACAGGGTAAGAAAGTTGTGAATTTCAACAATTGCCTGGAGGCGGGAGATGAAGAGAGAAAGCCAGTCATTTGTGTGAGGGGTGGAGTTTTGGCAAACATCTACTTTGCCAATGGGAGGTAGTTTCAGAGAAGAAGTGAAAAAGTCCAAAGTTCTATAGATAAAAGTGCTTAACCTCTGACCAACCTCGAAAAAATACAGAAGTGATGAACCAGGAAGTTACACCCTTCTGAATCAGGACTCACAAAGATGGGCACAAGGAATGGGGCCCGGTGGTTGCTCTCTAAGTGCCTGCAAAGAGAGCAGGGTTTCTGTGAAGGAAAAGTACATTATCTCAGTAAAAAAATATTCCTCCCATCCCTTTAGCATGGCTTATAGTAGTCAAATCTTCCTGAGGAGTGGTCTCTTAGTCAGATGACTGGCCTGACCAGTCCAATTGGATTAAATCTTGGCTCAAAGGTTTTGGGTAGCTTGGAATGTCAGGTCTCTACCCAGGCCAAAGTTAGACTCCATTCTCTTGACCAGGAGGAAACAGCTTTCCCTGAAATGCTACTGTAACAGTACCGTTGGTTCTAGTGTTAGGACGCAAGTACACTGTGGGTCACTTTATCCCATCATCAGCATTCGTCATCATAAATTAGTGTCCTTATCTTAATGCTTCCAAAATAATATTAGGGACAGATGGAGGGAAGAAAGGAGTAAGGGGGGATGAAGAATCAGTGAACCTGCACAGTTCACAGTGGAGTACTTTCACATTCAAAAGATTCTTCAGATAGGTATCTATTAATCTAGTATCTATTAAAAGGGTAGTGTTTTGAAATGCATTTGCTTTCTGGCCTTTTGTATCTTTACTATATCTTCAAGTCCTGTAATAATGTACTTTGTAAAGAAGTTCAAAAGATTTAGTAAGGCAAATCGTTGTAACTATTCATGTATACTTAAAAAAATTAAAATATATCAAATTTGTCAGGGCAAATTAAATGTGATATGGACAATAAATATTGGCTACAATGGAAGAAGGTTCAGTATCATAAATCATGAAAGATTCTGGAAAGGGCCTAAAAAGATCACTACTGTGCCTTGAAAGAGGGCTTATTAAATTGCCCCACAAAGAAATGGCAATAATCATGTCATTCAATGAAATCTAAAGTATAGATTTCCTAACCCTATTGGTTAACTTCTGTTGCTCTCCTCCTCAATGTTACATCTCAAAAGAGAAAAACAGTCACTTTAGTTTTGCTTTTTTTTTTCTTTACATGAACATACAAATAACCCATTTAGAAAAGAGCAAGTGTCTGGTTTGTGACTATTATATCTGAAAATATAGCATGTACAGATGATGCATTTTTAGACTCTTAATGTATTTCTCTTTACATTAAACCTTGAAGATGGAAATAATCATAAAATATTTGAAATAACTATCTTTAAAAACTTACTAAAAACTTCTGGTTCAGATAGAATTACAGGTTAGAATTTAACTTTGTTCAGAAACAAAAGCCCCCCCCAAAAAAAATAGCCAAAATATATGATCAAGCATGTTAAAGAGTAAAAAACAGCGTTATGGGAAGCAAGCAGCTCAGCGAGCCTCAAACCCAAGACTCTGAGATGAGGTGAGATGAAAAGTGGGAATTCTGATTCTGAAAGATGTTTGAATTCACAAGACAGAATGAGAGCTAGAGAGAATTAGAGCGAGGACAAGCAAGCAAGCAAGCTAGAATGAGTGCAAGTGCTGAAGAGAGAGCTCAAAGTATGCGAACAATCCTAACCCAGCACTCAGATGAATACTGATGTGTGTGTCTAAGTGAACATTTTTCAGAAATTAGCATAAATACAGTCTGTCAAAATTAAGAAATGACACAGATGATATGCTAGACAAGAGCATTAATATAGTTACTAAATTGTTTAATATGGTCAAGAACTTGGGGCATGACTGACAATTGTAGAGGCACAAAAGAGAACGGAAGAAATGATTCAATTCTATCTTCTAGAAATGAAAGCTATAACATCCGAAATGAAAAATACAAGTATGGTTTACACTGCAGTGCTTGAAGATATATAGCAATAAGAATTATACAAGATGGGAGGCTGGAGAACACACTGGCTGTTCTTGCAGAAGACCTGGGTTCGAATCCCAGCATCCACATGGCAGCTAACAACTGTCTGTAACTCTAGTTCTAGGAGACCTGACAGGGGATCTGTCCTCCATGGGCATTGCACTGCACGGGTGCACTTACCTACATGTAGGCAATACACGCATACACATAAAATAAAAAGAGAAGATGGACTAAAAATCATATAAAATATCATGAATTGAAAGACAACATCAAGCAACATAACTAGAAATTACAAAGGAAAAAAAAAAGCATCCCAGGAAAAATATTTGAAGAAATAATGCCCTGAATTTGCAAATTTAGTAAAAATGCTAACCTGTTTTAAAAGTCTCAATGAAGAAAATAGCAATGACAGAAGAATAACAAATTAACATGGCAATAAGAATGACAGCAGACTTTAAAATAGAAACAATGCATGTTGGAAAGTGTGGCAACAGATTCAAGACTGAGATAATTAAAACAAAGAAGCTGTCAACTGGCAGGCCCAGAAGAATTAGACATGTGTTTCAGAATTAAAGGCAAGATAAGTGCCGGTTAAACCTAGAAAGGTTAAAAAATTTAACTCTAACACTGATGCATTCCACATAAATGTAATAGGGGAACTCTAAGATATGAATACACAAATCTATGCAAAAGCATGAACAGACAAATGTTGGCCATTGGTAAGTATAAATGACAGTATTTATGGTTATTTAACGGCTTAAAATAATGAGAAAGAGAAGACAAACCACAAACCAGCAGACAATATTTGGATAAAAAATCTAATGCATTACCTAAGAGCTAATGGATTTGACAGCAAGTACCGTCACCCATTGAGCTATCTCACCAGCCCCATATGTAGGAAACTTAATACACATTACTAGATGAGTAAAACTAAGCTGTAAAGGATACAAAGTATGTTATTCCAACAATTTGGCATTACAGGAAAAGTGAAACCAGGAGCCGTAGAATCACCAGTGGCTGTCTGTCACACAGTAATGGGGAAGCTAAGATCAAAAAGTAAAAGTAACGGAATGCATTTGGGTCGTTGGGCTCTTGCATTTGACAGTGCTATGGCAGAAATCTGCCATTTTGTACTTCTCCAGATACATGGAATATATAACACTGAGAATGAACCCTGCTGTGAGCAATGGATTGTGGGTACTTACGACGTGTTAATACAGGTTCAACAGTCATGAACACACCACTGTGGCAGGAACGACTGACTCTCAGAAACTGATCCACATATGGAGAGAAGAGAATGTGCCTGAACTTCCATATTGCCTGCTTGATTTCACTGTGAGCCTGAAATTGACATAGAATGAGTGTGTATTTCAAAAAGAGAATGAATTGTGTAAGGCAAAAATAATATTTTCTGATTCGTGACTATCCATATTGAAGCAAATGCATTGTAAAGCTGAAAAGAAGGTAAAATGGAAACATGCTATCCTAAACATTTCAAGGAAAACAATTTGTTATATGATGTATATCACAAATTCAAAGGTAACCTCTGAAATAACACAAGAAATAGTTGTAGGCATTATGGTAACAAGTAAAATAAAATGCAATTATAAAAATTTTCAATTAATACAGAATAAGGCAAAAGAGAGAGAGAAACAAGAAGGAACAAATTTAAAACCAGATTTAACTCCAGTTTTTCAGTAATCATGTAATACGGTTATATGAACAATGTAGCAGAGGCAGAACCCTTTCGAACAATGAAGGCAAATGTCTAGACCACCCAACTATAATCCTAAAATCTCCACCCTTAGAAGAACATAGTTTGCATGTTCTGGGAACATGTAAACGGGATAAGCTCCTCCCCAAGCCTGTGACTTGGGGTCCCCTCCTCTGAGTAAACCAAGACTCAGTTATAAGTCAACCTCCCTTCATCCTCTGAGAACTCCAGTGTTTGCTGTCATGAGACTGTCCAGGTTCCTATTTGTACCTCCATCAGTTACTGGTTATGAAGTAGACGGTCCTGGTTAAAAATATCATAGACTTAATGATGCTAAGAAGTGTCCTATTTCTCAATTATATACATGGACAAATGAATTGGTATAGTTTGTCTATTAAATTATGTCATAAAACTGATTTAAATATTTTAAAACATTCTGTAAGTCTTGATTTCTATAAGCCACGAAGTACCAAGAATAATACATGTCAATGATAAGTGTTAATTTTAAATCTGAATTCTGTAGTGGGCTTTGGTGGTGGTTCAGTGGTTAAGACCACCAGCTGCTCTTGTAGAGAATCTGGGTTTGGGTTCCTAATAGCCACACTGAGGCTAACAATCATCTGTAGGTCCAGGGGATCAGATATCTATTGCCCTCTTCTGTCCTCTGTGGTCATCGTATGCACATGGTGCACGTACATGCAAGCAAAAGAACCATACACATAAAATAAATACAAAAACAATCTTCTAATGAATCAAAACTAAATTAATTAATGACTTCTGAAAAGAAACCATAACCTGGTAATGTTTTGGTAGTGTCACAGAGAAGGGTGGATAAAGGCAGGGTACTTAGAAGTTTTCTGGGACAATCTCACAAGGGAAGGTTTGCAAATCATTGAAAGAGTCAATACAGTGAGTATAAATAATGACATAATAGTGTGAAATTGACAGAAGTGAGGATTTTAACCAAGTCATGAAAAATAAAAAGATTTTTGATAATGTTAGTTAAGAAGGCTATTGTTTGGATAAATGGATTTAGAGAAGACAAAGTTATTTTCAAATGAAGTTATGTGAAGCAAAACTTCCTGAAATAATAAACACACTTAATATGTATAATTGTATAGTTTATCATGTTAATATTTACAGTGCTTTTACAGTTGCAGATAGTTTGGGCTTTCAGTGGTAACAGCAAATTCAATGAAGTAAAATGTTATATAAGAAGCAATGACATTTTCCAGTCAATTATATCCAGGTATAAGGAAAAGTGAAAATTAGAAAGATGTGAAGACTGATCTTTTGAGAACACTCAGGGAAGTAGAATTTTTATTATACATATTTATTTATTTATTTCTACTTTATATGTATGAGTGTTTTGCCTGCATGTATGTATATGCACCCATATTGTACAATGCCCAAAGAGCCAGAAAAGGATGCCAGATTCCCTGAAACTGGAGTTACAGATGGTTGTTAGACACCGTGTGTGTATGCTAAGAACAGAACCTGGGTCCTCTGCAACAGCAGCCAGTGCTCTTAATGGCTGAGTCAACTCTCTAGGCTCCACTCAGTGAATTTTTCATGTTAGGACAGATTTTGAAGGTGACAAGATTCAAATTAAGCACTGGGGAAAAATGCTATGCATTTAATAAGGTGTTAAATAAAATTCTTTGAACCCATTGTTTTCAACTGAACTCTTGCACTATGCCCCAAACCAAACCAAAATGTTACAGAGGCAGACATGCCTTCAAACAGAAAGTTGTGTTTTTCTTCAAAAATGGGATAGTCTATCTAAGCCAGTGTAAGAAAGTTCCATCTGCTTTAACTATGAGAAGTAGTAATCTGAAGTAGTAGTAATCTGAGAAGTAGTAATTTACTGTTGTTAATCTTTTATTTTCCCTTTGTTTTGTGTCCTTTGTTCATATTGCAAACCTCACTGCTCTGTTCTGACCCAGAGGGAGCTAAAAACAAATGAGACTTGTAAATTTCATACTGAGACCCACTAAGTCCACTGGAGGATGGTGATGGAGCATGATATCAATGTCCAATGTTTCAATCAATCTCTCAGTATTGAGACATAGACTCAATGAGGGAGGATTGCCAGATTCAACAAAATGTGGCCTGAGGAAGACCTCTTATCCCTTACATAGTGAACACAGGGAAGTGAAACCAGTCATTAAACAACTGAAATTTGAATAGGAATGTGCCTTTATAGCACAATTGAGTCTTAGCCTATCATAGCGGCTGAGTTCCAATCACAAGTGATAAAACATTCAACCACACTCCAGTAAAAGAAATGCCGAGCTACAGGAAATTCAATTGTTTCATTTCTGACTTAGATTTTCTGTATTTTCTTTCTTTTTCTTAGGCTATAAATACAACTTTTGGCATGCCTTGGTTCCTTTTTCTACATGAACAAATTCAGGACTCTGTCTTCTATTAACTATGAAACATGACTTTTACACCTCTGAGTTTCATATTTCCTGATGATATCAAAGAAAAAGTACATTAGATATATTTATCAGGCAAGGAAAATTTTATTTAAAACTATTACCATAGGGATTTAGGAGTTGAACTCAACTCTGCCGAACAAACTAAAAAGTCAGTGTTTTTAAACATTAGAGATGTTGGCCATGTGTAAAGACTGCGGAAGATGCAGGATATACCAGGAAAAAGACCTCTACCCAGTATTTCCAGATTCTGTGTCCACCAAAATCAGGATTCAGAGATGAGACAAAATAAGGGATTAGAATTTATTACTGAGCAAAGATCTATACTCAAGCACTCAAGGGTGAACTGTGAGGATTTCAAGAGTGAATTGTGCTGTTGTGATATCAGACAGCTTGTTTTAGGGCAAATATTGATGGAGCTAACTATTCACGTTTTAACTTGAAGAAATGGTAGAGGATTACAAGAATTTGTCAGGTTTTCCCTAGAATACAGTTTAATCTCCTTTTCTGTCCTTAACGTTGCTTTTATGGAAGTGGCAAGTCACCAGATACACGGTGGGAACAGGCAATTTTGCAAGGCTGGTAGTGTGGAGATGCATTTACAGTGAAGCCAGGATAACTCCAGTTGGCCAGCAGGTACTAGGGGTTATGGTTTTGCTGATGACCAGTTGTGATGCCTGCTTTAGTACCGCTCTGTGGTTATGTCAGTGTCAAGGGAAGGAACAGTCAGCTCTTCATCCTATGCTCTCTAACCTACCTCAGGATGAGCTGGTAGGAGAATACTGGAGGACCTGAGAGAGGAAGTTACCCAGTGTGATTAAGGCCACCTGTGTTTGCTCCTTGTTCCTTAGCAGTGTAGGCTCCTGCGCACCCACAGAGCCAGAAACGTCGTGTGCTTTTCAAGGGCTCTATTTTCCAACTTCTTGAAAAAGACATTTCTGGGTTATAAAACTGAAAGAGGCTGGAAGATTTACATCACAAAGAAGCAGAGAAAGAAGTTGCAATTGTGAGGTTTGTAAAGTAAATGGTCTAAGAAAAAGGACAGCAAGGACCTATGGCCGTGAAAATATCTATCTCAAGTTTAGTCAAACTTGGGGGAATGTTGGCTAAGGGCTGAACTTTCCAATATACCATTCACTATCGCCTCTTGTAAAATCCAAGTCGTTGTGCCTACTGTGTGCTCAGAAAATAGATAGATGACAGATGATATATAAACAGGTATTATAAAGTGCTATAGATTTCTGTTTATTACAGATACTATATTTGATTTCTTTTTTTAAAACTTTTATAAAACCTTTATGGAGAATTTCATACATGCATATAAGGTGTTTTGATCAAATCCATGCCCACTCTGACCCCTCCAACATCCCCCCATCTGAAGAGGTAACCCTAAAATCTTTTAAGGATTAGATACAAGCTCCCAAATACTTTTGACATTTTTGGCCTTTGGAACAGAGTATGTTGTTAACAGGCCCAAGGACATTTTGACTTTTAGCCAAGAAACTGGCTACATTTCTTTGGGGTCTTTTTACCCTAACTGCCTAGCCAATTCCTACCTCCTATTCTTATCACGCCATCCTCTGAAGTGGTTACCCAAATTGCCAATAGGGAATAGGGATGCAGACTGCTCTGGCTTCTTCCATGCTGAACAGGGATGCAGGGTGAGGCAACTGGAGTACCCCTTCAGTGGGTCTATCTAAAAGACTCTCAAATTGCCTAACTCTTATCTCTAAGGGGAAAAGAAAGTCCTTGGATCATGAATAGGAGATGCGAAGGAGAAGTAAAGGCAAGAGTAATTAGCATTACAAGTTCTAGACAGGAACTAGAAAAAGGTCAGAACAGGGCAATTTTCAAATGTTCATATGAGAGTCCATTGGAATTTCTTGACAAAAGCTTCCAAAAACATCCCTCTACTGGGTTCCTCCTCATTTTTCTTCTTTCTTCCAAGGCTGGACTCTAGAGTGATGGATTCAGGATTTGCTTACAGGTATTTTGATAGCTGTTGGAGTAGTTAGAATCAGTGTCAGTTCCCTCTCAAAGGTTTCCAGATAACTGAGGGGTTGGCTGGGGTGTATGTATGACCTGAGAGTATGCAGACTGGATAGTCTTTATGGAGCCTTGGTCATGCCTTCTCTTCCTAGCCTTCAGCAAATGATTTCTAAGCAATGTCTTTGTGCTGAGAAAAAAATACTTTCAATACTTAAAGGTATTAAAAAAAAAACAAAAACCAAAAAACAGAACATAGGCTTTAATCTTACTGGTTATACTTCTGTGGCTGACAGTTACCAGAAAACAAACAAACAAAAACAGAATAAAAAACTGCATGTTCAAAATGAAATTTCTGCAAGACTGACCAACTGATTAGAACTTGAGTTATTGTGAAGAGTTTGGAATGTTACACGTTCAGAGTCTAATTACCATTTATCCTGTGCCATCTCTAGCCCCCTAAATAATCATTCTTTGCCAACCTCTGTGTCTTATGTAACAACCTGTTAATAATATCATAGTTAAAAAATCCTTTTGGAATATATCAGACCACCTGCTTCCATCAACCCATGGGCTAAGAAGCCTGTGTGATGGCATCTAAGGCCTAGAGCAGAATTCTCCCTGACTTTGCTATAACCTGCCTCTCTGATGTCACCACTAATATATTTGGAAAGTGTCTTGATTTATGGCTTTCTTTGGTGTGTTATATAAAAACTTCATGAAATTGTTACCATGTTAGAACACAGAATTTGGGATAACTTGAATCCCTGTTCCTGGGCCATGGTCACACATAATTGACTTTAGAATAAACTATCTCTTATCCCCTTTGAGGTAAGAGTTGTACTTTTGGATCCTTACTTTAGACCCCAAAGACTCAGGCGAAGCTAACAGTTTAAATTAGTTTCTAAGATGAGTATCATTAGGAGTTTAGGTCTTCCCTACTCTGTCTCCCAGAGCAGTGTTTTAACACAAGTTTTTCCTCTTCTTTCTTTTATCAGAAATGATATTTTCACTTTGTTCCATCTAAGACAAATCAATCTGTTCATTTTCGGAAGGAAGGCACTGAGGCATTATTTTAGAGGAAAAAAAATAATATATACTTTCCTAAGTTCTTTTTTCCAAATGGCATCCCTTCCCCTAACTCGGTTCATGCTATTATAAAGTCTTGAGATATGAAGCTAACAATAGTATTCTAAAAATGGTGTCCAAATCTTCACAAATCCTCTCCAACTGTTCTGCTCAGGAGCTATTATTTTGTGTGTGAGAAAGAAAAGTCAATACTGTTTAAAAGGACAAATTTATTGAAGCCTTAAAAGAAATCTCTCCACCCTTAAGATTTGCATAAAAAATGAATCATGCAATCTAACTCAAGTTTGTGATATTTGTAACACAAAGATTTCTGTCAAAAAAACAGTTGGAAATAACATGCTGTTTGCAATGTAATTGTTACTATTCAGTAAAGCAGAAAAGGCAAATGCAGGAAACTTAAAGGCTGACAGCCTAGTCATTTAAAACTACAGGTTGTCTTAGGGATGACAATGGTTTTGAAATGCAGCTCAACCCATGCCGAGAAGTTGGTAGCTCTAGATATTGGAGAATATTTAACACTTTCATTGAATAGGCTACTCTCTCTTTTCTCCAAAAAAACATTTCACCTAGCTCAGGAAAGCTTAGTCACATTTTTATGTCTATGAAACATTGAAATGGACAATGGTCTTCTCATAGAACTTCTGGAATTTGAATTCTTAGTGAGGGCATTTGTTTCGATGTGTATAATGAGCAGTGCTATACAATTATAAGTTGGCTGTGTATAATTTCTAATAGATATAATATTTGGGTAAAGCTGCTTTATTGTCCATAAATAATTTCCATTTCTTTTCTGAAACACTTTTGCCCTCATTAACCACGCTGAAGTCTGACTGCTCTGACCATGCCTTGACTTGGGCCCAACTTTCCTGGGTGTGCCTGCCGTCCTTTCTTGTCCATTCTGAGACAGTCCTTTCACTCTTTCTGTTGGATTACAAGCTAATCATTCTCCCTGATGTCTGCCTGTAACAGGAATCCTATCAGGTTAGTCTGCATGGATCCTTCAGGTAGGGAAGTAGGGGGTGGTGTCTGTAGTTTTCCTTATATTCCGAAGTGATAGGAGTGACGCTAATTTTGATTTTCATAAGATTACAGGTAAAGATTGTTACCAAGGAAACTGGGGTTCTTTTTTTAGACTTGTAGTCTCATTAATAAGACAGTTTTAAAATGATCTTAGAAGGAAGGTTGATGACAATTCTATCAGAATTTGAGAGAAAAACAACAGTATTGGCAAGGTGAAATCCCAGCTGCCTCCAGGAGAAGGGGGATGGAGACATCATCATGCCTTTTAAGTTAGTCTTGAAGGTCAGAGAAACTGCAAAAAAGCACAGCATGTCAGGACGAACATGCTTGGATGCTGAGCCATAGATCTGAGTTCAGAGGGCACCCAACTCCAGGCTCTTATGCTCCAGGGCAAAGGATTCCACCAGACACACAGTTAGAAATAGAAATAGAGACAGTTTATTAAGAAAGGAAAAGCACCCAAAGAATGGGAATGGTTTCAGTGAGCTGAATAAAAAGCCCAAATAGCATTTGGCCATGAGATGTACAGTCTTTTCCAGGACCTTTACCATCTCGGACGTTTTTTGCACCTGCTCTGATTGTTAGATGAAGACCTAGTAAATAAATAAGACTTCTAGTCTTCCTCCACAAGCTGACTTCTTTCAAATGTGATCTAGATGTTTTAGTTTAGTCCTTGTTCTCCAGCTGCAAGATGATGCTGTGCCCTTCCCACGTGGTCGTTCTTTTGTCATTGTTACTGTCCTGTACCCTACATTGTTTGAACTAAGTTTTCATGTTTAAAGGAGTCAAATGCTTTCAGTATCTTTGTAAACGAATTTTCTCTTTGTTCACTATAATTTAAATAAAAGAGATATAATTTTAAATTTAAAAAAGCTTTTTTTTAATCTTCCAAAAGAAACCTTATTTGGGGAAGGATACTTATTTAAAAGAGATGTAATTTTAAATTCATAAAAAGATTTTATTTGTGTGTGTGTTTTTGAAGCAGGGTCTTCCTGTAGCCCCAGCTGTCCTGGAACTCACTATGTAGGCCAGGCTGGCCTTGAACGCACAGAGATCCACCTGCCTCTGCCTCCCAAGTGCTGGGACTACAGGTGTGTGCTAACACACCCGGCCCAAAAAGCTATTTTTTAAAAAAATCTCCCAAAAGTAACTCTGTTTGGGGAAGGCTACTTTTATTATTAATCCAGAGTCAAAACCAAACATTTTCTTATTAAAATAAAGGCAAAAAATTGCTTACTGAGTCAGGCAATTAGACTACTACTTATAAAGTTTTTTCAATTTGGTTTTTGTTTTTTTGAGGCAGGGTCCCACTGTAGCTGTACTGGAACTCACTGCATAGACCAGGCTGGCTTTGATCTCACAGATCACAGAGATCCACTTGCCTCTACCTCCAGAGTGCTGGGCTTAAAAGCATGCACCACCATGGCCAGTCTACTTCTAAGTTAAAAATAAGTTATTTATTTATTTTTATGTGTACATGTGTTTTGCCTGTATGTATGTGTAACTGGTGTGCCTATAATGCCCATGGAGGACAGAAGAGGGGCACCTTGTAGGTATTGGGACTCAACCCTAGTCTTCTGAAAGAACAGCAAGTGCTCATAATCACTGAGCCATCATCTCTCCAGTCCCATACTTCATTTACTCTAGATGGAATTAATCAAATATTTAAATTAAGTCTCTGTGGTAGTGGTTCGAATGAGAATATCCCTCATAGGCTGCAACAATTTGAATACTTGGTCAGCTGGTTGCACTGTTTGTGAGCATCATGTAGTCATGGAACCTTTAGGAGGTGTGGTCTTGCTGGAGGAAGCAAGTCACTGGGGATGGGGTTTGAGAGCTCATAGCCCATGGTCAGATCCATTTGCAGAGTCTCTCTTTCTTTATCTCTCCTCTCTGTTTCATATGCCTGTTTGAAGATGTGAGCAGCCAGCCTTCTGCACTAGCTACCTTTTCCATCATGCCTCTCTGCCATGATGGACTCTTATCCCTCTGGAACCAGAATCCAAACAATCTCTTCCTTCTATAAATTATGGTGGTCATGATGTTTTATTATAGCAACAGAAAAGTGAGTAATTTACTCTCTTAATATAAAATAGAATACCTGTATTTCTCCTCTGCTGTCTTTGCTTCTTGGAGATATACCATGACTATTTTGATACTGGATACAATGTGCTTATTATAGGAATGTTATATCAGATAGGACAACAGGAAATAAAATCAAGCAAGATCATCATGGCTAATAGAGTAATATTGTTACAGTATCCAGAAATATTCCTCCCAGAAAGCTGGTCAGAAGAGTAGGGATCTTTGGCCTGGATGAAGACCCAAGTTTCCAGTACTCCCAAGTTAAGTACCTGATTACCGGGCCATCCTTGGAAGGCAGGTTCACCTTCAGTCATGCTCAAGAGCTAGGCAGAATATCTAGCACTTTAATGAGATGGTGAAACTTTCCTTCCAGAAATCCTGCCCCCCTAGTGCAGTGCTTATGGACAGGATCAAGATGCACAGATTTCAGTAAGACTTCCTGCTTTTTTGAATTCTTCAGAAAAGCATAACCCCTTTTCATTTATATCTTTTCTAATCATGTTTACCTAAAACTCTTGGCTTAGGTATTTGCTCCAATATTTTGGGTTTCATTACCTTTTATTTAAAGCCCTCCCCTCCCCTCCCCTCTCCTCCCATCCCCTTCCCTCCCCTCTAGGCAGTTGCTACTCTGCCACCTGCCTAACCTCCATGCTGGGTCTAAATCAGCATGGTTTTATGTCTTTTTCCTTCTCTTGCCCTCCTCCTCTAGGCAGCTGCTGATATTGGTGGATTGCCTGCATCCAGGACTTTCCTTCTAACCTCTAATAAAATTGTTCTAAAGCTTCCATTTGAGTCCATTCTTAAATTTGTTATTGATGAGACAAAGACGTCTAAAAGAAAACCCCTATTTCCTCCGTAACATCATAGAACAGGAATTCCTTCCTGGTGGATCTCCTAATCATTTTTTCTCTCCTGAAGATCACTTTCCTGACATCTCGGCATATCAGATAATCTCCCAGCCACAAGGAATGTGATCTTGCACATACGGTAAACTGAGGCTGCAGGAAACAGCAGCGTCTGTTTTGGAGCTTCCACAAGCTGCACCTGTGTGGTTAGAACTTCACTAACAGGCATCTAGAATGTTGACAGTTAGAAGGCTACAGGTTCAAAGCCAGGATGGTATCCTGGATTACTTATCCTTAAAAAATAGCCAGTCTATTACCTTCTTCTGTAGGTGACTGAACATCCTTGTGACCCAAACTCAAAAACTATTTAATGAGATTAACTTTAAGAAGATCCACAACAACCCTTTGAAAACCTATCTTTACTTTCTGAATCCATTCCCACAACATCTAAAATTTAAAAACTTAACTCTTAGGGACACTCACTCCTCTGATGCCTGTACTATCATTAACTCTTCTATTTACCCTTTACCCTTTTTATCAGTAAATCCAATTCAAGGCTAATTTTAAAACTCTTCATGGACCTGCTGACTTCTGTTATTGATCATTCTTTAGTCCACAAACTTTCTTGGTTCTTCTGTCTATGGGTTTCTTGTCTACCTGCTGACTCAATTTATTCAGAATACTGTTCAACACGCTTTAGGGTCTCACTGGCATGTCATCCTCCAATGCATAAATTAAGATGGCAGCCTTTACCCCAGAGACCAACATGTGCCTATGCCCTCTGGGTAGGAGACTCCATCCTACTTATCTGGTGCCCCAAATTCAGCTAGAAGAAGCTATACTTGAGTTGACCTTGTTACCCCTGGGGTCCCTACTCTACCTTCCTTTCCTATGGTGTCATTCCTCTATTTCTTTATATTGATAAATGGATTGGGCATAGGAGCCCACAAGGCCACTCATGTCTTCTGAAGCCCTTCTCCCTCTATCCTTATAGCTGCTGTGAAAGAAATAGCAAGTGTTTGCCTGAGAACTTGTAACTCCATAAATGTCCCCTGCCCCATGCCTGGATTCTAAGAGAATGGCTGGCACCCTAATTCTCATTTCCTTAAGGAAGTTTAAAGGTCTGGCTATCGGACTTCAAGACATCAGAGGACTCCATCCACATAATTGGTACCCTCTTCCACACTTCCTCCACATTCTCTAAGTCACCCTTGAACAAGATTCTTTCTTCCTTTCCCTCACAATGACCCCCACCTCCCCTTACTTCCCACTGCTAAGAACAGGAGGCAGAAATTGTTAAGGCAGTTTAGGGTAAAAAAAGATCTAAAAGAAAAGTAATCAGTTTTTGTTGGGTAAGAGCTGGAAATGACCTTGGACCTGCCAGTACACTTGTCTGGTCTGAGTCCAGAGATGATGAGCTATCTAAGCCAAAGATGTCTCTGATTCCACTGTATCCACTATAGCTCGAGGCTGGGGATGACAGGAAGGTTGTTTTTTTTTTTTTTCCTGTTATCTCTTTTCTGAAAAGGAGTACCCTTTTCCTGGAAAGCATTCTGAGGACATGACCTCAAAGAACGTGGACACCTGAAATGGAAACAGGACTGACCAGCTCCCCCGTCCCCTCCTCCCTCCACTAAAGCCTTATTATTAACTCAGGAGTGATGAGGCTCAATGGCATCCCACTCCTGGGACCGTCTGTACAGCTCTTCTTTCCTTCTCCTGGGAGTCTCATAGAAATAGAATCAAATCCCTCTAAAATATTCACTTTGGTCTGTGAATTTCAGTCTTCCAATTCATGAGACAAGAACTCAAAAGCCTCTGGATGAGGTGGCTTTGGTTTCAGTTGAGTTTCCGGGACCCTATCCTCTCAAGCTAATCACAACAGAGCCAAGAAAGGCTCCTTCATTCTGAAAGACACCCTGATTTTCCTTTATCACCACAGGGCTTGACTACAAGCATTACTGTGGAGTACTTACCAACTATGTGACACAAAACCTCTGCCTTCTTCTGAGACCTACAAGAAAGGACGTCCATTCGGCCTTGTGGGCCTGAACTCTCCTCAGAGCCCCTGACATGCTTCTGCCTGCCCATGTCATTAAGAACTCTTGTAATAAATTCTTTACCCAGAAAGATGGTATGCTTCAGTGTCTCCCTTGGACCCCAAACCTGAGATCTTTGAGGTGGGAAGGAAATGAAGGGAAGGACCATCTGTCCCCTTTCCACCTGAGGCACAGGAGTATCTGTATTTCAGTTTCTTCTGAAACAGACGGCATGATCCATGGTCAGTAATGCCCTGATAAGACAGGGAATTTTTAAAAAATTAAAAAAGGCAGAGTTCAAAGCATGAAATACGCAATCTGAAGGCTGCTTGTAACTTTTTTTAAGCACTGGCTTTCCATGTCTGAATTAAAAATAAACCAGCGCTGACCTCTGGGTAAATGAAAAAGGTCTACAAGGTGCTTGTAACTAAATGAAAGGTTAAGGATTCTTCAGCAATAGGGTTTTAAACTGACCACAAAATTAAAGGGTACATTAATGCCAGTAAGGATAGTGAGCTGTCCCTTCTGGCCCAAATCTAGCAAAATTAAAAGGTAAACTGATGGTAATGGACGTTAGTTTTATCTTCTTGGTCACAAAGCTAAATACCGATCAATAAAATGTAGATCAATAACAATAAATACAATTATTTATCCATTCTTCCTCTCTTAGACACATCCTGAGCTTTATGCCACACAAAGCCATCTTAGCTGACTGTAAGGCTAAAAAAAATAATACTACGGTGAATACTTTCTGTTTGGCCTGAGAGAGTAGAGTACTGCTTTCCTACATAAGGACCATGCATCTTGGGAAGTAGGAAATTTTGTGTCCCTTCAATAAAAAGTATAAGGAATTTTTCCCTCCTGTATCCATGGTGTCCTCTAAGGCACATCTTTTCATATTTACTCTATTAAAGGTACAGTTTTCTATCCCTCCCCCCATTTTCTGTCTCCTTTCCCAACCTTTTGTAATCTAGAGAGAGGTCAGGGCACTTTCTTTCTCACTAACCTCAGTAAATTGTCCTTGAGGTCTCTTCCTTATCTATTTTTAAATTCTTTTATCAAGGAGACCAAGAACTGCAAAAGAGAACCAGTGTCTTCTAGGACACTCCCCCTGCGATCACCCCTCAGCAATTCCACCACCATCTGCTCCCAGCGTGCTGGTTGGTTATGAATTCCCACATGTCCTGGTTGTGTTCAACTGAGTCCAGTTTTCTACTCTGTTTCTTGCCCTTGCTTGCAATGTGCAATGGTTTCTGAATGAAATCCATTTTTATGTCCTTATTGTGTTGTTCTAGAGCTCTTTAACATATACTCTGGTATACGACCTTGAGTGAACCTGGCTTCTTTGATGATGTCTTTGTTTATGTATGATGCACCAGACACAGCTTTCTTCCCAAGGACTGGTGGGCTCACCAGTCCGTTTTCCATCAGTTTTCTATCTGACTCTGGGGTCTGCTTGCACACGTAAGGGAAAGATCAACGTACCATGGTCCACTCTCTAGTTTGCTCATTTTTTTTTGTCTCTTTCACTTTGCTAACCTTTGTGTTACAGCTATCCAAAGGCCATGTACCAGAAACGTCTTTAAAACTGGGGATTTAAGGGAATGCTGAGTTACTGTCCTGACTGACTTTGTTTTGTTCCCCTGGTTTGCATTTCTCTGAGCCATTTCTCCTCAGCTTATTTCAAGTTTCCAGAAGAGCAGGACCGGCAAGAAGTCCTCTTTTTATGGAACTTAATGGCACACTCAAGCAACAATGATGTCCTCAGAGCCAGTAGATTCTACAGCATCAGACGTATAATGATCAACCAGACCACAGAATACCAAGACTCCTTGACTATGGAATCTATTTTATCTATCCAATTTTTTCCCTATGTAACTCCAGAGTGCGTGTTAGTATCTTGAAGGTGGGGCTAAGGGTGTTGGTCTTCTATTCTTCACAGAACAGCCACAGCAGGCAAATTCCCTGCCGACTTCTCTACCACTCATCTCTTATTGAGCCTCACAAGCTTGTGTGTTTGTTGATGGAGTACTGCCAAATCTTGCTTGTAGAAATGCTCTGATCTATGCTTCTGGTAACAGCCAGAAAAAGAATGCAAATTGATTATCCCCAATAATTCATAACAGCCTGAATTTAAAGGTAATACAGTAATCTTCAAATGCATGAAATTGAGGATTAAGTTCTTTTTTAACTTATGTTCAGTGACTGCCTTCTTTCAACCCACAAATCTTTCTACTAGAATTCATTAACTCATCTACTTTGCTTTTTAAAATGATTTATGCATTTTGTTTTACTAATACTATATACATTGACAGTGTGTCAATTTGTCTTAAATAGTATAGCCTGTATTTAAATGCTTGATCTTTTTCTAAGGTTGTCACACAGGACTTGTGGTTACCAGATACATATGACTTTGCTCACTCGGTCTTCAACATATGGAAAATATGGAAAAATGTCATCTTACTAGGTTGAAATTTAAATATCAGAACTGATAAATGTAATATTATCATAAAGTTCCCACAGGACATTTTATAGAAATCTTTGAATTAATTGCTTTGTACTTAAATTACTCATAGTAGTGAAATACTTTCAGAGGAAAATTATTAATACATGCTTTAGTGGTTAGTTTCTGAATAACACAATGTATGTTGGCTATCCCCTCATGTGTGATTGAATTGCCAGTTATCAGAGTTCAGTTTACATTGATGTGTAAACTTTCTGCAATGCACAGTCAGCTCAGTATACTGCTAACCCATTAAGAAAAAAGCACAGGGGGCTTCAGGCTTGATTTCCTAAGTATTCAGTGGTCTTATAGATGAATCAATTTTGTTCCATTATAAGAATGGGGTATTTTTACATTTGTTCTTGCTGTGTTCAGTGATAGAATTTTTTTTATCTTCCTACCATTCATGACTTCTTTTCCTTTTTAATATTTAATTAAAAAATGTATGGGTAGACTATGTTGCCTGCATTTACGTAAGTGCACCTGTATCATGTACTGTCCGCAGAGGTCAGAAGAGGGAATTGGATTTCCCTGGAACTAGAGTTATGGAAGGTCGTTAGCCATCATGTGGGTGCTGATGAAAGAACCCAGGTCCTCTCCAAGAGCAGCCAGTGTTCTTAACTGCTGAACCATCTCTCCAGCCCCTATGACTTCCTTTTGCTGAGGAAAAACTGATCCTTAGATAACATGTAAAATGCTAGCATTTTAAAGATTACAAATAACTACCAAATGTCAAAAGTAAAATTTCTCTTCTATTATAAATGCCATTAATTTTACTTTTCACTTTTAAAGTTTTGTACATTTATTAATATCTTTGTGTATGCATATATGTCTGTTTACATGCACACAACTTCATGCCCGTGGAGGTCAGAGGGTAACTTTCAGGAGGTGGTTCTCTCCTCCCATGTGTATCTTGAGGATTGAACTCAGGTAATCAGAATGAGTATCAAGCACCTTAAGCTGGCAAGCCGTCTTACTGGCCCCTCCTGTTTGTAGATATTTTCTTGCCTTCAGCTGGTAATTCTTCACCGAATACCATGGAGATAAGCAAATGTGCCTCATTAAACTTTCTCTTAAGGGAACAAATGGAAAGATGTTCATAAATTGTAAAGCAGATAAAAATAAAGCACAATTTTTGCAGGGTGATTACCTTGTCCTTTCAGTTCTTTAAGGAACAGATTCAAAGTTTGCAAAAATAAAATAAGAGACTTTGACTTGTGACAAATATTTTACAGCTAATGCTTGACTAATGGAAATAAGCATTCTATGTTATTTCATACGCAGTTTTCATATTTCAGACGTACTGTGAAGGTAAAATAACTATGAAAATGTATAATACAATTATGAATGACATTAAAGAACTTCTCTGTTAACAAATTACATTTTCAGAAAGTTTTTGTTAAAAAGAGAACATATTAGGAAATAAAAGAGCCCAATTTGATTATGTTGTAAAATACCATGGAAACTGGGCCTGGGCTCGGGATTAATTGTTGAGAAACAGAGGCAGGAGATTGTGAGTTTGTAGTTAACATTGGCTACATAGTAAATCTGAGGTCATCCAGAAAGAAGAGGGAGAGAGGAGAAGGAGAGGGAGAGGGAGAGGGAGAGGGAGGGGGAGCTAGACTGAGAGAGGGAACAGCTCTATTCCATGTGATCACTCAGGGACCCAGGATCCTCCTGTTATTGTTCAACCATTCTCTACATCACAGTCAGCACTGCC
>NW_008341807.1:2015256-2022648 GCF_000622305.1 Nannospalax galili
TCAACAAAATCAAAATAAATGAATAAATAAATGAAAGAAAGATTGCATGGACTCAGATGTCCATCCTTTTCCTAAGATCAGAGCTGGATCAAATTTCTGTGTACAAAAATTAAACATGAAGAAAAGGTGCTAGGCCATTCTTTGAGGCCCTACGGGAAGTTAATGGGGTGAGGAGGAAGGGCGAGCAAATTTCTTCAGGGATGTAGCCACTTAGGAGTTGTGCGCCGCTCACATACATAATGCCCCACCCAGTCTCAACAGTCACTAAATGAAGTGGGCCACAAAAAGAAAGGAAAGAATGAATATACAAATGAAAAGGAAGCGAAGGGAGGAAGGAAGAGGAGGAAGGAAGGAGGAAGGAAGGAAGGAGGAAGGAAGGAGGAAGGAAGGTGGAAGGAAGGAAGGAAGGAAGGAAGGAAGGAAGGAAGGAAGGAAGGAAGGAAATACGTAAGTTCAGATAGGCTGTGGGCATCTTTGACACATGAGAATAGACACACACTGTTTTATAAAGTGAACAGCCTTTCTAGTAGGCAGGGCCTCTCAAATTTTCTGGTTTCCTAATGGCCAGATAATAAAGAGCATCCTTTTGTCTTATAAACATTTGAGCTCCCTTTTTCAGAAAAACTGAAGCTAGACATCACCATCATGTAAGTTCAGATAGGCTGTGGGCATCTTTGACACATGAGAATAGACACACACTGTTTTATAAAGTGAACAGCCTTTCTAGTAGGCAGGGCCTCTCAAATTTTCTGGTTTCCTAATGGCCAGATAATAAAGAGCATCCTTTTGTCTTATAAACATTTGAGCTCCCTTTTTCAGAAAAACTGAAGCTAGACATCACCATCATCATTTTTTATTAAGGGTAGCCCTTTCACATTGCCTGACCTTGGGACTGAGGACAATGATCAGGAGCTTTCATTCATCCTGCCCTGAGAAGATGAGCTTAATGAGGGCTCCCTGGAGTTAAGATCACAGTGAGTGAGAATCTCCCTGCTCTAGTCCGAAACCTGCATTGTATACTATTAACTAAGACAGTGACGGTTAGGAGCATGACCAGAATGAAATAGCCACGATAGGAAAAAC
This sequence comes from Nannospalax galili, assembly GCF_000622305.1. Lineage (NCBI taxonomy): Eukaryota > Metazoa > Chordata > Mammalia > Rodentia > Spalacidae > Nannospalax > Nannospalax galili. Next base: position 2,016,340 of record NW_008341807.1, read on the forward strand.
TGAATGAACCATTTAAAGGCACGCTGTGGAATGAAAGAAAGTGTTGATTTTCGTTGATAGTACTTTGTACATTGAAATCTGCTTCAACAACAGAATCAATATATCACCAATATATTTTGAATCACTGCTTTGAAGTTGTTGCTCTTTTTTTCTTAAAACACAGACATAATTCATTTAGCAATCGGTTAATCTACTAACTCATTGGAACTGCCTTTGTCTTGATATGTTATCTGAAGGACCTGCAGGGGCATTGAAACATGAACCCTCCAACACGTGGAGCGAAAGCAAGGACTCTAAGGATCATACCTCAAATCTTCCCATGTCTTAAGCACAGCGTTTAAGCATGGACCTCAAGGTTACATTGTTGTGTTATAATCATTGATGGCTACTGTCTAGAAATTGGCATGAGGGAACAGAGAGACATTAAATGAATCCAAACTTTAAGTGATGAGATTAGTTCCAATACACATAATTAAAATTTATGTTTTAACAAATCTCTGCCAAGATTAACACAAATTAGATGACAGAAAGTGACTTATAATATCTGAAACCAATAAGCTATTAAATAAATTTCTCTTGGCATTTCTTTTTTAAAAAAATTTAGTTGAATTTTTGTGAATCTCATATAACATATTTTGATCAAATTCAGGCCCCCCAAACCTGTACAAATCTTATAGTCACCCCCATGGATTTTCATGTACTCTGGCATATATATTAGGCCCTACCACATCAAATTTGTATCCCCAAATATCCTTGTGTGTGGGTCCATCCACTGGAGCCTGGTTAACTATTTAGTGTCACACCTTTAAAGAAGACCAGCTCTCCCTCTCCTAGGAGTTATCAGTTGCCAATAGTTCCTCAGCTAAGGTTGGGGCTTATTCCTCACCTCCCTAACTCTGTGTTGGGATTTTGTCTGGCTTGAGCTTGCATGGGTTTTGTGTCTAAAGTGTGTCCTGTTTTTAACAATAGAGTCTTACGTTCAAGTCCTGTGAGGCAATAAAGGGTTGTAGCAGTAGCTTGTGTGATTTTGGAAATCTCTTGGACTACACTGACCAATAACTTGAAGGGAGGTGTCTTAGGAATACTGGTTGGTATCCTGGGGCCTGATACCAAACTGGGACTGAGGTTCACACACAGCTCTCTGGCCTGGAGGAACAGAGTAGAGAATGACAAGTGCACCGGTAGCTATGGTAACAAGGCACTCTCTGAGGAGGCATCCTGGAGGTGTGCAAGAGTGAGCTGGATACCCTGACACATGCTGACCAGCCTTCCATCAGTCATGGCTCAGTCACTCAGTCTGCAGGCATGCGCCACCTCTCTTGCACTGTGTTGTTTAGAATATAGCCTTCAGCAATACCCATGCATTCATATATATACTATGTACATAATATATATACACATTATATATTATGTAATAATTATATATTATATATATATTATATATGTACATTATATACACTATATTATAGATATATAATATCTTTAAGGTCTTTTGAACTACTACATTTCTGTCTGGTTTTTCATACCCCCTAAGCATTATTGTATTACTGTTCTCTCCTTTCTCTCCCTACATGTTGGTATTCCTTGTATGCTTTTGAAATTCAAAGAACTTTAATTCCTAAATCTATCTGTGGCCTTCATGTTAGATTTAGTTCATGCATCTTCTCCATATTCTTTTCCATTGTTTTAACTGGTAATTTTAATGTATTTGGTTCTCTACATCCACATACTAAGTCTGAAGCCAAGTCTCCTTATATAATTTTCTTGTTTGTAGAACACATTCTGTTGGACTCTGAATTCCTTTGGTAAAATCTCCCTTTTTCCCTGGAAGTCAAATGCTAGAGCATTAATATTAAATTAACTGTATGCAATATGAAATGTGATGAATATTACTGAACTAATAATCTAATTTGTATTGCTTTTTCTTCTGTGAAAATCAGCAGTAGCTTCTTTGTCAAGTCTTGATAGAAGAATGCATTTGACTCTATTTTCATTTATTTTAAACTTCTGAAAAAATTTCGGTTTTGAAATCTGATGCCTAAGGGCATTAGCATGTTTTAAACGTAGTATGCCTGACATTTCAAATCTCCAAATTTTACATTATGAATTTACTTCTTTATTTTAAAGTAAGTATATCAACTGACAAGACATGAGGCATCGCTCCAGATTTCCAGAAGATGAAAAAATAATCTATTTTCTTCTCAGACATTTAATCAGATGATCCTTGATTGAAATGATTTTTGACAAGGGCCAAGAAAAATACTTGAATATTACATTACATCTAGAATTATAATAAAAGAAGTAAAAAGCAAGCACTGTTCCAAAGTATGTGTTAACTCATTTTGGCAAGAGCCTCTTTCTTTGATTCCAGTACAGGAAGACCCCTAAAACTGCTACTGTTAGAACACCGACAAAGCTAGCCATTGCAAAGGGAAGTGTTTTTTAAGGAAAAAAGGTTGGAGGGAGGAAAAATTTCAGAATTCATTTGAAATACACAATATTTTTAACACAAGGCGCAATGAGAGCCTTGGCTCCATAAATATCACAATATGCATTTCTGCAGTTAGTGTCAGAAATTTGTTTAGCGGACCACTTTTGGGCAGGAACACAGTGCTCTTCAAAGGAACACACTCTGAGTCTCATTGCTCATGAGCTTACTTTGCAAAATCATCTTGCAAGTTAATAACATTTATATGGAATTTAGCTTTAGAATTCTCCAAGGAAAAGAGACTACTTGAGTGGGACTAAAAGTTAAGAGCCTGATTTCTTCAATCTCAAGGACGGTATGAATACCATGACTTCTCTCCTAAGAACAGGCCTAACTGCTTAGCAAATAATATGAAGAAAAGATGTTTTTTATTCCTTCTAGAGCAGCAAACTATAAACAGGACAAAGTGCTCTCAGGGAAAAGGCACAGAATTTTGATAAAATTTTCACATAGTTTGGGGTGATGACTTGGATATTTTATAATTCTCTCTATATCTATGCCCTTAGGTTCTAAAATTGAAAGTGAACCAATGGACAATGAATTGTAAAAAGAACAGTGTACTGTATCCTGGCATCAAACAAGCTGGGTGGACAGTACCTCTAGCAGTTTAGTTGGTCTGGAGAAAGTCCAGATAAAGGACCTAGGTAAATTGCTTTTGGGATGCTTTCCAAATTTGATTCATCTCTAAACTAACTACCAGCCCCTTTACATTCTGTCTGTGAATCTGAGTTATGCATCCTGTGGTAAACTGTGATTAATGTTAAATGTTCTCTTGATTTGTTATGGTTTTTTATTGGCAGTTCAGTGCCAGATTATCATTAATGCTGGTCTGTTAGACTGGGCAGTCCTGGAATTGCCTTTCAGTTCAGACTCTTCTATGTTTTGATATGTTGAACAATGATTGGAAAGTTTTCAGTCAGGACTCTGAAATACCTTTATGGTGAAAATTCCTAAATAATACATGCTCCCATTGAACCATAAGTATTTCTGGTTGTTTCCCACCTGTGTCCCAGACACCTGGTTCCTCTGAGGGGCGGGCCTGGGCCACCAGGACACGTTGGGTTGTGGGCCTGCAGAAAAAGATGGCCCAGGCGTCTCACCCATGTTGCAAAAGGGGGCATTTACCTATCTGAAACGGAACTACGGGCCCAAGATGTGTGGGCAAAAGTTAATGGAGCCTGTGGGTGGGCAGGAAGCTCAAGAGCTCGGTGCTGGGCCTTAGTCTCTGTAAGGTTCTCCATCTCCGCCCAAGATACAAATTGTAATGAATTCACATAAAAATATATTATATGGTTTGTCTGCTAGCACAAGAGACCCTGAGAGAACACTGGTAAGACCACCCCATTAACACTCTTGCAGAGTCCTTATATTTAATATTAATAAGTAAGCCATAGGTCATTAACTATAAACTTAGACCATATGCTATATGAGAGTAGGCCCTGTGTATATTGTCTTCGACTCTTTAATCCCAGTACAGAGCATTTTCTAGTTTTGAAGAATTTACTCCCCCAAAAGGAAAAAATGAAAGTAGTTCACATGTGGTAAAATGTTGCTATAGCCTTTTGATGAAAGAAGCTACCATATGTTGAGTATTTAAGCAATACTTTATGAACTGGAGAGATGGCCTGGCATTTAAGAGCATTGGCTGTTCTTGCAGAGGACCCAGGTTTAATTCCCAGCACCCACATGACAGCTAACAACCATCCAAATCTCTGGTTCCAGGGGATCTGACACGCTTTTCTGACCTCCATGAGCATTTCATGACATGGTGCCCTTGTACACATGCAGGCAGTATACTCACACTGGAAAAAAAATGAGTAAAAATTTTTAAAAAGCAAGAAAATACTTTACATAAAGATTATATATAAAACACACAACTGATTGGACTAGGAATAATAGATAGCTGCCTAGGTAGCAAATAAACATTGGGTGATTTGATCTGAAGGGTTGAATCATGATGATCATACTTTCTCCTTCAGGAATGAGATCTCAGAGAGCACGTAGTATACGCTTTGGCTTATCTAACCCCACCCAGCCATTGTAATTAGTGCTATAAAGTTGGTTTTTACAGAGATCATTATAAAAGGTCTTTGGAAGACAGTTGGCAATGATTTCCTCACAGGAGAAACCCGCAAAAACACGTTTCCTGATTTCATAGACTTCACACTGATATGGAAGAAAATAATGTAAATCTGTTCTTCATGTTGATTTATGACAAGGTAATGGGCTAGGTGGTGTAGCCATATAGATATGATGATTGTTTTAATGAAAGGGGGTAGGTGGGTGACATTAGACAACAACCTTGGACAACTGCATGGAGAGAAACCATTTCAATCATCAAAAATGAATGTCATAGTAAGACAGGATGAGATTGTATCACCTGTGATTGCCTTCATGGTTTTGGGGTCAGGAGGGCTTTTAAGGAAAGGAATGTGCAGAAGAAACTATAGCGAACATCTGTTATAATGACCTACCTTTTAATAAAGGAAGGAATGAGTTAGGAAAATTAATTCAGCCAAGGTCACATGAGCCATTTGACAGCTGGATATGCAAGGTCAATTCAGAAGCCTCAGGGGATGCTTCACAGATAAGACAAGCATGCTACTCAGATGAGCAGCAAGGTGCTGTATTAATACACAAGCTATTCTTGCAGATTATATGTATGAGAATATCTTGATGATATATGTGCTTCTTCCACTAATGTATCTACAATTATCAAATTAATGGGTCAAGTCTGACAAAAGTAAAGTGTTGTTCTTGATGGGAGAAAGTTAAATAAATGCAGCAGTCAAGTTAAGATTGTGACAAATAGAGGCTTTCTAGACAGTAACTCGGTACATCAGTGGTGCACATGAGATGGCACAAGCAATTTCTCTACTCACTAGGCCATAGGTAACCTCCCCATCTAAAACTGAACGATAGGTTCTGCTCTCTGGTTTCATCTAATTCTCAACTGGTACTGACAGCAAAGTAAGCTCTTGTCTGTTTTTCAGAAGCCCTTTACAAAACTTACTCAGTGTCAGTCATATATGAGCAACGGTCCTATTTTTCCTGAAGAGACAAGTCATTTTTAATCTTAGCACCTGCTATAAAAAAACACAATTGTTGCTTCAGAATATATTTTTGTCTTTGATATTACCTGTTTAGAAACGTGTGTTTTCTGTAAACTGTCCCAGAATGGAGTAGGTTTTCATCTACCCTGAAATAGCATAGAGCATGAGTAGTACCTGCTGGAACAATCACACATACTAATATATAACTATATTAAAGATCATTGTACACTCAAAAGCCATTTTTACACCTGCTGTTATGAAATCTGGTCAAATAAGAAACAGGGATAGGAAGCAAAAAGAATGAAAGAAGCAGGAATGTTGCTTACGGACGGCTGCATCAGTCGTTAACTACAGGAAGAACTGGTATTACTTCCTATTATTTCTATGTCATTTTATTCTCGGTGCTCTATGAAATTTTCTGTGTTCTGTGTATCTTGCAACTGTGACTGCTATATTCAGAGACAGAATATACTGGAGCAGAGCAGGCATGAAGAATAGATAAAGATCTGGGTAACAGTCCAAGGAAAGATTTGGGCAGAGTATGTAAGTAGGATGAATGGAAGTAACCAAATAGAGATGGTGAGAATGAGGAGGAGGAAGAGAGGGAGAGAGGGAGGGGGAGGGAAAGAAAGAAAGGAAGAGGGAGGAAGGGAGAGGAAGGAAAAGAAACAGGGAGAGATGGGCCGAATGCTGTGTGTGTATGAGAGAGGGAAAGGAAGAGGAAGAGAGGAGAGAGAGAGAGAGAGAGAGAGAGAGAGAGAGAGAGAG
>NW_008341807.1:2022807-2033748 GCF_000622305.1 Nannospalax galili
GGGGGGGGAAGAGAAAGACAGAGAACTAAATTGATAATATATTTATCTTCTGTTACCCAGTCCACCAATGTAAGTCTCAGAAGTGGAGAGGACCTTAATTACCCAGAACAGAAGTGTACAGGGAGGACTAGAAACATCATCTTCTGGGGACACTGGTGTTATTTTAAGTTATTCAAATTGGGAAGAGTTTTAAATAACTGAATTTATAAAGTGAACAAAGATTCAAATCCAAGTGGAGGATACTCATGTGTAACAATGAGTCTCCAGTCACTTTGTACTGAAAATGATAACCAAAGAAAACAACTTTCATCTTTCCTGTGTCTCTGAAGAGAAAGAACTGCTATCAGCTTGTGAGGAATACCCTAAACTGCACTCAGTGTAAGGTATATGTATATGTTTCATGTTTATGCAATACCTCTCCAAGATGTAATATAATATTTTTCAACACCTACCTGGACATTTAAAGTATTACAGTCCATGAAAACTTCTCAATTAAACACAAGAGCGTTTCCTGTTATGGTTTACTCCTCATCAGTCATTTTTGTGTGTGTATGGATGCACATGGGTGCCTGTGTACGGGGAGGTGAGAGGACAACGTTGTGATCCTTTTTCTTTTTTTCTTTTCTTTAGTCGTGGCTTAATGCTATCCCAGAACTGTCTGGAGAAAGTCTGTTTCCTGTGGTCATCCACCACCTCCGGTTCTTACCATCTTTCTGTCTCCTCTTCTATAATGATCCCTGAGTCTCGGAAGGCAGAGGTTTGAAATAGCTATCCTGTTCAGAGATAAGCATTCCACAGCCTCTTGTTCTCTGTACATTGGTCAGCTGTGGGTTTCTGTGTTAATCATGATCTGCTACATAAGAAAACTTGTCTAGGATGAGTTGAGAGATGCATTCATCTTATGTGTAGAGGTTACACTGAAGATGTGTCACTTAGGACTAAGCACCTAACAGATACTTACTCTGTGCTTGACCAGTTGTGGAACCCTGTATTAGTCTCCATCTGTTGCAAAAAGAAGCCTTTTTGATGAGTGGTGAGAGGTGTACTTGCCTGTAAATATCAGAATGTGTATTTAGAATACAGTAAGAAATTACCTTAATCTAAGGATGTGGCAAAAGTAGATTTTTCTCTAGATGCTATGGCCTCTCTAGACATGTATACTTTGCTATGTTTACAATATTATACACAAGTTCCCTTCCATTGAATGGTGCTTGAGTGCTCCTTAATTCCATTAAGACAGTTGTTAACTACCCCCAAGGTAAAAGTGTCCATACTGCACAAATAACAATAGTTTTCTGGGCTAGACATTTTTGTTAGACTTTGCAGCTGGACAGGACCATTGATTGGTTTTCTTCCTCACAGCTTGCATTATATCCTCTGAAACCATGAAAGCTGGATTTCAGGGAGGAGGCTTCCAGGTCAGTTCCAGATCCATTGCTCCAAGTCCTATTCTAAAGTATGGCTTGTTTTCAGCAATAGGGTCTTACCTTCAAATACAGGGAGGCAATCAAAGGCTGTGACAATAGCCTGTGTTATTTTGGGAGTCTCTTAGAAACCCTGAATAACATCTTGAAGGGAAATTTCTCCTGTCTGGAACTGGGTTGTTTGTTATATAGCCTTCAGCTACACACATGCGCTCCTATATACATTGTATGTATAAATTTTATTATTATTTATTTATATTTATATTTTGTATGTATAATTTTTAGTAGGACTTTGGACTAATTTATTTCCGTCTGGTTCTTAGTGTTATTTATCTCTTCTCTGTCTCCTCCTGTATAACCCTACCTACCCCCCTCACCTGTTAAAGTACCCCACTTTCCCCTATTTCCCCTATGATAACACCTCAATGACAGTCTTCTACCACCCCCCTCTTGAGCTTCTTCTTCCCCTTTGCCCTCTTAGTTCTTTTCCATTTTCCTGGCTCTTGTGGTTATATCAGAATATATAATCACTTATAATGATACCACTAAGATACACATAAGAGGGAACATACATCACTTGTTTTCCTGGGTCTATATTGCTTCACTTAGTATAAGCTTCTAGTTCTATCCATTTACCTGTGAATGTTATGTTTCATCTTTCTTCAGCCCTGAGTAGAACTCCATTGTGTAAATGTACCACATTTTCGTTGTCCATTCGTCAGATGAGGGACATTAGTTTTCATTTCTTAGCTATTTTTAAAAGAGTAGCAGCAAACTTGGCTGCACAAACATCTCTGCAGTAGGCTGAGTAGGCTGAGTTCTTTGGGTATGTGCCAAGGAGTAGTGTAGCCAGGTTTGTTTTTACTTTTTTTAGAGTTCTCCATACTGATTTCTACAGTAGTGTCACTAGTCTGCAATCCCACCAACAGTGAACGAGGGTTCCCCCTCCCTGCATCCTCGCCAGCATTTGCTGCAATTTATTCTCTTCATCTTAGCCATTCCAACTGGAGTTAGTTGAAATCCTAAAGTAGTTTCGATTTGCATTTCCATAGTTACCAGTGATGTTGAACACGTTTGATGGTGTTTATTAGCTATTTTAGTTACTTCCTTTGATAGCTCTTTGTTCGGATCCATAGTCAATTAGAAACATTATCATTTTTATTTTATGTGATTGAGTGTGCTGCCTGCATATAAGACATGTGCAGCGCCCACAGAGGTCAGAAGAGGGCACCAGATCCCTTAGAACTGGAGTTACAAATGGTTCTTAGCCACCATGTGGGTGCTGGGAATCAAACCCAGGTAGTCTGCAAGAGCAGTCAGTGCTTTTAACTGCTGAGCCATCTCTCCGGCCCCCATAGTTTTAAAAAATGGATCATTCATTTTCCTGCTTTGTTGTTTTTTGAGTTCTATGTATAGTCTGGTTATTAATTCTCTGTTAGCTGGTGGAGATTTTCTCCACTCTGTAGGACTACTCCACTCAATTGGCTGTTTCCTTTGATGTACTGAAGCATTTTAGCTTAATGAAGTCCCATTTGTTGATTGTTGATCTTTAGTCCTGGGAGACGGATGTTCGAATTAGAAAGTCCTCCATTGCACCCATAGCTCATAGGTACTGCCTATGTTTTCTTCTAACAGTTTCAGTATTTCAGGCTTCACTTGAGATGTTTGATCTATTTGAAGTTGACTTTTGTGCAGGGTGGTAGATAAGGGTCTAATTTCATTCTTCTACATGTGGAAATTCAATTTTGCCAGCACCATTTGTTGAAGATGCTGTCTTTCCTCTAGTGTGTGTTTTTGGCAACTTGGTCAAATATCAGATAGTTATAATTGTGTGTATGCATGCTTGGGTCTTCTATTTTGGCACACTGATCTACGTATCTGTTTTTATGATTATAGCTCTGTAATATTGATGAGTGGTAAGAGGAATGCTTGCCTGTATACATATTAAACCTGTGGGCATTGTACTTTGTGCTTGGGATTGCTTTGGCCATCCAGGGTCTTTTGTGATGCTGCGCGAAGTTAAGGTTGAATTTTCCTATTTCTGTGAAGAGTGTCTTGTGAATATTTATTGCGATTGTATTGAATTTCCAAAGTACTTTTGATAGAATTGTTGTTTTCGCTATATTAATTCTACCAACCCATGAACATGGGAGGTCTTTCAATCTCCTTACATCTTTCTCAAGCTTTTCTCCAAAGATTTGAAATTCTCATTGTGAGTTCTTTAATGTCTTTGGTTAGTTTTGTCTCTAGATTATTTGTTTAGGCTGTTGTGAAAGGAGGTGTTTCCCTGAACTCTTTCTCAGATTTGCTTGCGATTGGTATATAGAAAGGCTACTTGTTTTGAAGATTGATTTTGTAATCTGCTACTTTGTTGAAAGTGTTGATCATTTCTCATAGTTTTCTGGTGGAATTTTTAGACTCTCTTATGTATAATATAATATCATCTGCAAATAGGGATAATTTGACTTCTTTTTCAATTAGTAACCCTTTAATCCCCCCTTTCTGTTTTATTGTTCTAGCTAGAATTTCAGGCACTGCATTGAAAAGGATACCAACAGTGGACAGCCTTGTCTTGTTCCTGATTTGAATAGGAATGTTTCCAGTTTTTCTCCATTTACAATGTGGTTGGCTGTGAGTTTGTTGTACATAGTCTTAATTGTATTGAGGTATGTTCCCTCCAGGCCAGTTCTTCTAGGATTTTGATCATTAGTTGTTGGGGACTCCTGCTGTTTTGGGTTGTAGTCTTTCCATGTCCGGATAGCCGCATGCCCGCTCCACATGAATGGAAGGACTCCTCTTCTCAGCAGGGCGCCCCCCTGCTCTCTTCCGACTCATCTTTGAAGTAGCCACCACAGAAATATGGCCTCTGGCTCTGAAACTGCCAGGTTTTCCTGTGTGATAATCAGGCAATGTCTGACAACCTGGCAGAAGCCCACCACTACATGTAAATGGAGCATCCTACAAAGCAAGGCTTTTGCTACTGTATCCACACTATAAATATCCTGGTTTCCCCCTAATAAATCAGAGCTGAATCACTAAGACCTGGAGCCTAGCTGAGTCACTGAATAAAGGAGCTGTACCACTGAGTCTGACTGAGCTGAGTTCTGTGTCTTACTGCCTACGATCCAGTCTCTCTGGAGGGGGCTGTCCCTTCGTAAACAACGACTCGGGGAGACCCTGCTTTCGCCGTTCCCGCACCTCCTCTGGTGACCCGGCAGCTGACGGATCTCGAACCCAGAGGGAGTGCCCGGTAGATTGGGATGGAACCCGCCTGGAAACGCAGCGATCAGTAGAGTCGCCAGCATCCAGTAGTTGCGGAGAGCCTCAGCAATGCGGTGCATGACACGCGCTCACCCCAGCAACGTGGCACATGGGACCTGCCCCAGCGGGTGGGAGAGACAGGCACCAGCCAGCAGCTGGCGCTCCGTGAAACCCGCGCTCCCATAATTAGTGTATGTTGGATTTTGTCAAAGGCCTTTTCTGTGTCTATTGACATGATCATGTGATTTTTGTCTTTAAGTCCACTTATATGATTTATTACATTGGTTAACTTATGTATATTGTACCATTCCTTTATCTCTGGAATAAACACTACTTGACCATAATGAATGATCTTTGTGATGTGTGTCTGTATGTGGTTTGTGAGTATTTCACTAAGAATTTTTGCATCTATATCTATTAGGGATATGGACCTATAGCTTTCTTTTTTGTTGTTATGCCTCCTTTGGTATGATTTCTTCTGGCAACATAGAAAGCATTTGGGAGCTCTCCCTCCATTTCTATCTTTTAAATAATGTGAGTAACGTTGGTTGTAGATCTTTATTGAAGGTCTGGTAAAATTCAGCTGTGAATCTGCCTTTATTTTTTGGGAGGCTTCATATTATGTTTCATTGTACTCATTTTTGAGTCTGTTTAAGTGGTTGATTTCTTCTTGGTTTACCTTTGGTGATTTTAATGAATTTTGAAATTTGTCCATTATTTTACTTTTAGATTTTCAAATTTAAATGAGAATAGCTTTTGGAAGTATTCTCTTACAACGTTCTGGATTTTTTGGTGTCTATTTTGATATTTCCCCTTTTATCTCTGATTTTGTTGACTTGGGTTTGCTCTTTCTTTCTTTTGGTTAACTGTACTGTCTGTTTATTTATTTCCTATATTTTAAAGACCAAGCTCTTGGATCATTGATTTGTTCTATTGTTTCTTTTGTTTCTATTTCATTAATTTATGCTCTGATTTTTTTTTTCTCATCTACTGGGTTTGAGTTTGGTTCATTATTGCCTTTCCAGATTATTGAGTTGTACCATTCAGTCATTTGTTTGTGTTCTTTCTGTTTTTTTAATGTAGGCTCATTGTAAACTTCCCTCCTAAGACTGCTTTTCACGTGTCTTAGAGGTTTTGTTGGGTTGTTTTTGTCAATTTCATTTAGTTCCTGGAACTCTTTTCTTTCTTTCTTGATTTCTTCTTTAACCCAGTCAGCATTTAGCAATGTGTTGTTTAATTTCCTTGAGTTCATATACTTACTAGAGCTTCTTTTGCTGTTGATTTTAAGCTTTATTTCGTTGTGTTCTGAAGAAATACATGGAACCAATTCATTTTTAATATATTTTTTAAAATTTGTTTTGTGCCCTAATATGTGATATATTTTAGAGAAGCTTCCATGGACTGATGAGTAGAATGTATATTTTTGGTGTGTGGATAGAATAATCTGTAGATGTCTATGAGGTCCATTTGATGTATGATATCACTTAATTCAGATGTTTTCTATTTATTCTATTGATCTGCCAGTTGGAGAGTGTGTGATATTGAAATCACTTACTAAGTAGGGGTTCATATGTATCTTGAAATCCTGTAGTACTGTATTTATGAAACTGAGTGCATTACAGTGTCCCTGATTGCAATGTCTTCTTGGTCAATTGTTCCCTTGATCAGAATGAAGTGACCTTCTTCTCATTAATTTTAATTTGAAGTCTATTGTATCAGTTATTAAAATTGTAGTGCCTCCCTTTTTCTTGGTACCATTTGCTTGGAATATATATCTATACTTTTCTGTCATTTCTCCCTAAAGTAGTGCCTTTCCTTGTTGGGGACCTTTGTTGTGTAAAGTAGAAGTTTCTCCATGTCCGGATAGCTCACAAGCTTGGAGCCATATGCAGAGACTCCTTTCACAGCAGGGTGTCTTCCCGGCATTTTTCCTGACTCCTTTGTGAAGTAGCAGCCACAGGAATGTAGCCTCCGGCTCTGTAACCATTAGGCTTTCCTGTGTGATTTTCAAGCAGTTTGGCAGCCTGGCTGGAGCCCATTTTCACACGCAAATGAGGCCTCCCCAAAGTACCTATCAGCTGAAGCTTTTACCACTACCCCCATGGTATAAAGTTCCCCGATTCCCCTCAATAATTGAAGGAGCTGGATCACTCTGGGACACTGAGGTTTGGAGCCACACAGAGCCATTGAATAAAGGGCTGTAACACTGAGTCTGACTGAGCTGAGTCTTGTCTCACTGCCTACGATCCAGCCTTCCCGGGAAGAGCTGTCTTTCCGTCACCGACTCACGGATCCCAGCTTTAGCTGCCCTCACACTCTCCGGCGTGATCCAGCGGCCGGCGGGTGGATTTCGCATCTTGAGGAAAGTGCATGGGTGAAATTAGGGCAGGACATGCCTGGGCAAAGCCCCAGCAGCAGAGAGCCACGGAAGACGCAGGGAAGCAGCGGAGAAGCAGATACCCGCTGCCACAACAGAGACGCGGAGCCTCGGTGCTGCGAGACCTTCAGCACTAAAGCGGAGGACAGTGACGCGGGACGAGGCACGGCGGAAAAGCCCGTGGGACCAGACCCCCCGCCGCTTCCAGGTGTACCCGCGCACCCCACAACTGGTGCCTAGCGCGCCCCATATTTCCTTGAAGTTGAGATTCTCAGAGATAGAAAAAAGATGGATTTTGTTTCTTAATCCATTCAACTTGTCTGTGCCTTTTGACTGGGGAGTTTAGGACATTGATGTTTAAAGTTATTATTGAGAGATGTGCATTGGTTACTGCATTATTTACTTTTCTGTGATAAAATACCATGACAAAGGGAACTTATAAAAGGAAGTTTATTTGAGTTTACAGTCCTAGAGGAGTCAGAGTCCATCATGTTGGGGAGAAATGGTGGCAGAAGTGGCCAGAGGAGAAAGCAGAGCTCTCACAGCGTGAAGCAGGCACAGGAAGCAGAGAGTGACTGGAAATCCAGCAAAGCTGAAAAGTCTCAAGTCCACCCCCAATGGCATGACCTCTGGCATGGCCACACCTCCTAAAGTCTCCCAAAACAGCACCACTAACTGGGGGTAAAATGTCCAAGTGCTTGGAGCCTACTGGGGACATTCTCATCCAAACTACCATAGTTACTCTCATTTTGATTTCTGTTTGTGGTCTTGGTCCTAGTTTGTGTTTCCATAACTGTTTTCTTTCTGTAGTTGCTTGGGTGTGGCCCTTCCTTTCTTCAGTCCTTTGTATTGCTTTAGGTAGTCTCTGTAGAGCTTGTTTTGTGGACATGAATTCTTTAAGCCTATTTGTATCATGGAAGATTTTTCTTTCCCCCTCAACTATGATGGATAGATATGCTGGATAAAGTATTCTGAGCTTGCATCTATGATCATTGAATACTCAGTTCTTCTTGTTTTTATAGTTTGCGTTGAAAAGTCACCTGTGATTCTGTTGGGTTTTCCTTTTTATCTAATTTGTTTCTCTCTTGCTGGTTTCTGTATTCTCTCTTTGCTTTGTATATTTATTGTTTTTACTATGATATGCCTGGGAATTTTTGTTCTTGTCCTGTCTATTTGACGTTCTGTGAACTTCTTGCATGTAAATGGGTATGCCTTTCCTTACTTTAGGAAAGTTATGTTCTATAATCCTGCTGAAGATGTGTTCAATGCCATAGCTCTTTGGTTTTTCTTTTTCCTCTATGCCTATGATGTGCAAATTTTGTGTTCTCACTGTGTCCCACATTTCCTGCATATTCCATTCTGGTGTTTTAAATTTTTTTCATATTCTTTGCCTGAGTGATACAGCTCTTCAATTTTATTATTCAGTCTTGATATTCTCTTTTCCATTTCATTTTCTGTGGGTATGGCTTTTTCCTGCTGTTTTCAGTTGTCATATTGGGTCTTCCAATTCCATATTCATTTCAGCCTTAGTTTGCTTCCAATCTTTTTCATGAATTCTATTTTTCAAATCCTGAATTGTCTCTGCCATGCCACTCACTCGTGTGCTTGTATTTTCTTGAGTTCCAGTCAGGAGTTTATCCCTGTCCTGTTTGTGTTCTTCGAGTTGTTTGTGTGTTCTTTAAATTCATTGAATTCTTTGGCCATATTTATGATTGTTATTTTAAATTCTGTGACCTGTGATTCCTCCAACTCGTTCTCATTGCAGAACACTTCTATGGGACAGGTAGGGTTTAATGGGATGTATTATTTTGGTTTTCACATTATTAGTGTTTTTCTGTTGTTGTTTGGGCATGTAGATTTCTTTTGCTTGTTGGTGTCTGATATGACCCTCAGGTCTGCCTTTGCTGAGTTGAATTTTGATTCTGTTGTTGTATCTTCGTTTGCTTTCTGATCAGGTATGAATACTCAGTTTTTCTGTGCTTCAGGTTCTCATTTTTAACTTTTTACTGGGGGGACTGGATGGATCCAGGTAGGCTAGTCAAGAGCTCTCCAGGAGGGTGAAGGAGTCAGTCACATCTACTATCAAGGGCAGAAAGGGAACAAATCCAGGCAAGTTTACTTGTGCTCAACCCCTCCTTATACAGCCCAGGATCATCTGCCTAAGGAATGGTGCCACCTACAGTGGGCTGTGTTTTCCTATATTAGTTACTATAATCAAGAAAATCCTCCACAGATATACCCATAATCCACTCCAATCTAAGGATCCTTCAATGAGACTTTCTCTTCCCAGATGATTCTAGATTGTGTAAGGTAAGAAAACTAAACATATATATTTAAAGATAATGAACTAAAAGTGCAATGATTGGTTTAAGATCACATGTCTATAGCCAAAGAAAAAATTCATGTGCTTTTGGACAGATAAAAATAATATAATTTAAATAACAAGGAAATATAAATGGATACAAACCATACAAACATGGATTAGAACCTGGCAGTATGGAATAAAAGGTGTAGAATTTGTGTACATAAGTGTTCTGATGAGGCAAGAATAAAAGAATCTACTTAATATTCAAAAGGATGAATTTTTCCGGGAACTGAAATATAGCAAAACATGTTCCTTAATTCACCATGATAATGTAGAGTTCTTACAGAAATTCATTTAAATATTAGAAAACCGTATAATGTAATTCATCACATTAACAGGTCAAATGGAAAATATTTGATCATGTAAGCAGATACAGAAAGATCATTTGATAAAATTAATAATCAATTCATGAAAATCAGACTCTTAGTCAATGGGAGTTGCCTTGCTCTGACATCGTGCATCTATTAAAATCATACTTAATTGTGAAGCATTAGAAGTCATCAGACAAAATGAATAGAGAAATAAGCAAAGATGATCCCTATCTGCACATTCATTCATCAAACTGGCAGTCTCGTACAATTAGAGGGAAATGTAAGGGATGTGAAAGGGTGAGAGATTTTCAAAGGATGAGTCTAAATTCTTATTCAAAGAACACTGTCTAGATAAGAAATTCAAAAGATTATGTGTAAAATGTAATTGACATAAACAGTTTTACAAACTAGCTGAGTAAAGACTAGCTTATGGAAACAAGGACTCATTCTAATATACCACAACTCATTTTAAAAATGGAAGTTACAGGTCTCCCAACACAATTAAAAAGAATGCAAAAACATAAATATAAGGTAAATAATAAATATACTTATGAAAACCTCCAACAATAATGTTCAGCATGAAGATTCTGCATCATTAAGATGACATTATTTCATCATTCATAACTACGGTATTGCAGTAACAGCAAGTAGCTTTACTTCACTGCAACTTGAAAAGATAATTAATTCTAAGAGAGAGTTCATAAATAAATCCAAACATATCATGTACTGCATTGGACATTGTACTGGCTACTTTTTGTCAACTTGACACAAACTAGAGTCATCTGTGGAGGATGTGAGGTGTTTCCTGATTTCTGGTTGATGTTGGAGGACCTAGCCCATTGTGAGTGGTGCCATCCATGGGCAAGTGGGCCTGGGATGTGTAAGAGAAGTAGTTGAGCAGTTCAGAAGGAGCAAGCCAGTGAGCAGCTTCTGTCCACTGCCTGGGCTTCAGTTTCTGCATCCCTTCCATGACGGGAATTCCTTTTTTGATCCAAGTTAGCTTTTGTGAGCGTTTTACCACAACACAGAAAACAAAACACACATCAATCTTGTTTGCCTTCTCAGAATTCCTTGAGTATTTTAACTCCTTTGTATTTACATGTGTATGTTGGAAATTTAGACATTGGACAATTTAGAAATTTGTTGGGATGGCAACTACAGATAAACCTTGGGTTAGATGATATGTAAACAAAGTTGAGTTTC
>NW_008341807.1:2033859-2039684 GCF_000622305.1 Nannospalax galili
TTTCTTAGGAACACAGATTACTTTTAGATAAAATTTAGATAATTTTTGCACAACTCCTTTGTAGTTTTAATGTTATAGTATGTGCTGTTATTTTAGTGTAATAAACATTTGGTTTTTCGTCTTCACGTTGAAGCTAAGTACTGAACCCAGGACCTCGTACACTGTAGTAAGTATTCTTTACTATTCACCAAAGATTTTTCTTTCAAAATGAATTCCCACCACTTAAAATAATAATAAATTCTGTAATTTCCTTTTATATGAAATGAGAGACATGTCTATTTAAAACAGCTTTCAATTAGTACAGCACTTTTTTAACTTTTACAAAAACTTTATTCAGAATTTCATATATGCATATAAGGTGTTTTGATCAAATCCATGCCCACTCCCTCCCCTCCAACATCCCCCCTCTGAAGAGGTAACCCTAAAATCTTTTAAGGATTAGATACCAGCTCCCAAATACTTCTGACATTTTTGGCCTTTAGAACAGAGTATGTTGCTAACAGACCCCAGGACATTTTGACATTTAGCCGAGAAACTGGCTACATTTCTTTGGGGTCTTTTTACCCTAACTGCCTAGCCAGTTCTTACCTCCTATTCTTATCATGCCATCCTCTGAAGGGGTTACCCAAATTGCCAATAGGGAATAGGGATGCCTAGTGCTCTGGCTTCTTCCATGCTAAACAGGGACACAGGGTGAGGCAATTGGAGTACCCTTCAGTGGGTCTATCTAAAAGACTCCCAAACTGCATAACTCTTGTCTCTAGGGGGAAAAGAAAGTCCTTGAATCATGAATAGGGGATGTGAAGGAGACGTAAGGGCAAGAGTAGTTAGTATTGCAAGTTCTAGACGTGGAACTAGAAAAAAGTCAGAATGGCAATTTTCAAATGTTCATATGAGAGTCCACTGGAATTTCTTGACAAAGGCTTCCAAAAGTATCCCTCTGTTGGGTTCTTCCTCATTTTTCTTTTGTCTTCCAAGGCTGGACTAGTTGGCTGGGAACAGTGGCTGGATACTCAGGTGAGGGTCCCATGACCCTGCTGGGCACTCCTTTAATGAATGAGCACAACTGTCAACAAGCCCAATTGTGACTATGTTTAGCAATCAGGCTCAGTCCAAGTCGTGATGATGTATGTTATTTCATGCAGAAGGGGCTGCTGTATAGCATCATCTTATTAGCAAGACCTGGAATTTAAAAGGATTTGGTGGCTCATAGCATCAAATCCTTAGTACAGTACTTTTATTTTAAATTTAATGAGATCTGTGGTTAACTGTAGCAAATGTTATTAAACTCAATTTCCAATCATTCATTGCTGGTAGATAAAATGCAACAGTTTTTTATTTACTGTTTTTGAACACTACAACCTTTCTGAATCCACTGGTTAGTTCTGGTACAATTTTTTAGAGTACAGTCCCATGTGAACCTCCTGAAATGATCTCATACTTTTGGAAAAAGCAAGATTTTTGCTCTTGCCTATCTCCTGCTGGGTATTTCTTCTTGTTGTACTGCAGATTGGGAAAATTCTACAGTGTAGAACAGGAGTGGCCAGAGCACATAGTTTTCTTTTCTTCCTCAACTGAGAAGAAAGCTCACAGGGCCCTGAACTTTGTTGTTAGGTGTTGATTTCACAAGAACTCAAAAAAATCAGATTAAGAAAGGTCATTTGGATTCATGATTCACTGAGAGGTTTTACTTGGAATCAATGTTGAATATTATCCTATGTTTTTATTATTCTTTAAGAATATATGCATATATATTTGTATATATATGCCTCTTGGTATCAGTATGGTCTATTATTCTTGTTGATTTATAATTTTCTTAATTAAGTTTTATTCTTTTACTTGTATTTGTGTGGAAGCCAGAAGAGAGCTCTGGATTTCTTAGAACTGGAGTTGATGTCTCAGTAATGTGGACCTAGTAAAAAGAGTTGGGATACATTTTTTTCTTTTCAGGTTTCTGGAAGAATATGTGTAAAATTGATATTTCCACTAAAAGTCTGTTGGAATTAATGAATGAATCTATCTGGGGCCTGGAGAATTTTACTGTAAAGTTTGTTGTGATTTGATATTTTTTCCTTTAAAATTTAATTGTTTTGAAAGAAGCAAGGCTACATGAATTTTTCTTCTACTGCCCATAGTTCATATCTTTCAGAAAATGTATGTATCTAAAATGTGGGATTTATTGACATAATCTCTTAATAATGTTACCTGTTCTCCTTTAGGCTCCTGTAAATGCTTTGATCGTAGCGTCTGTGTACGTCACCTTGATAAGCAGTCTTTTCTATGTGAATGTACTCCTTTTTCAGGGAAGTGATATATGAATTTATGCCTTTTTAAAAAAGTCCCATCTTTTGGTGACATTTTTTCTCCTGTGACTTATTATCTCCATTCTTCTGATCATTTAAGGTTCATTTGTTCTTTGCATATTTTTTCTACATTATTAACCTAGAAACCATGGTAATTTATTTGAAACAGTTGTTATTTTTCTAATATATGCTTTAAAGTTATGATGCCATCTAAACACTTCTACAGCTGCATTGCACAAATTTTGTGTTTTATTACCATTCACTTCTAAATATCCTTTAATTTCATTATTATTATTAACTATTATTATTGTTGTTTGAGACAGGGTCTCACTAATTAGCTCTGACTGGCCTATAATTTGCTATTTTGAGATCAAACTGGCCTTGAATTCACAGAGATTTGCCTGCCTCTGCCTCCTTGATGTTTGGATTAAAGACTTGCCACCATGTCTTGCTCCTAATTCTCTTTTTAATTTATTCCTTGATTCATACATAGAAGTGTATTATTTTATTATTGGTAATGTTGAAAATATTGTTCCATTATTTGTAATAGAATTGCACTCTTTCAAAATATTTTATTTTAATTTTATGTGTATGAATGTATTGCCTGCATGTATGTAAGTGCATCTGAGTTGTGCAATGCCTGTGGTTGTTAGCTGCCATGCAGGTGTTGGGAATCGAACCCAGGTCCTCTGCAAGAGCAGTGATTCCTTCCATTGGCTCCTAGTCATCAAACTTAGGTCATCCGGCTCAGCAGCAAGCATCTTTACATGGTGCGTCCTCTCGCCTGCCCTCAAAGCTGTTTTGAAATCCATGTTTTTGATGTCTTTAGGTATATACATTTGATATGTCTCTTGATCAAGTTATGCTAAGTCTTAGACTTACCCTCAGTGTCTCTTCACCGCATTGCCTTTTGTTTCATATTCTTTGCTGTCTTTTATATTTGGTGGCATCCTTAAAAATCCAGTTTATCTCCTTTGTTTTCATATTAGCAACAAAACTTTGTATACATGTTTTCTATTTCTATAGTCTCTGTAGTGTACAGAGTATGTATCTGTAACTTATGAAAGCCTACATAATGTGACATTACATCCCTTCTTGTACAGTAAGAAAACCCTTCAACCATATACTGTAATTTCTTTCTTCAGTGTTTTGCTATTGTTTTCCTAGACTACTTATAGAGTTTAGAGAACTCATAGTACGTTGCTATTTGTGTTTTAAGCAGTCATCATTTTTCTTACAGTAGCTTATTATATCAGGAAAACTTTAAAAATATTTAGCTTTGTAGCTGCTATTTCAGTTTCTTCAAATTCCTTTATGCAAACTTTTTCTCTGATATCATTTTCCTTGTGCTTACAGAAATTCCACTAATGCTTTTCATCCTTTAAGTCTGCAGGTGATAAATTCCTTCTACTTAGCTGAAAGCACATCTGATATGTTATATATCCAAAGACAGAGCATTTCATCATAGAAGCCAATATTTAGGTTCTTGTATGAGTTGGCAATATGCAACAAAGCTCAATTAGTTTAATAACTTCATTACCTGTATCAAGTTTCTAGAGACTAAAATGTGAAAATGCATTGAATATTGAACCCTTTAATAAATAAATAAATTACTTAATTAATGCATGTGTCAGTGTATATGCATGTGGATGTGGGTGTCACAAGAGGGCATCAGCTCCCACATAGCTGGAGTTATAGTTCTTTCTTGATGCCTGGGCTGTTATTTTCATAGGTGCTGGGATCTGATCTCTGGGTCTCATGTTTGTGAGACAAGCATTCTAAGTAGCTGAGTCATCTCTCCACTCTCCCCTGAATATTCAAAATCTGCGTTTTTATTTGCAAATGCACACAGGACTGGGGCAGAACAAAGACACTTAGCAGTGGTGTGTGGGAAAGGTCCCAGTTCCTCTCTCTTTACCTATGAGAAATTATCTCGGAAGGCTCCACTATTGTTTTTAGGTTCTCAGTCCTTTGAAGCAGTCTTCATTGTATGCCCCTGGGTTTTTTCTTCTTTTTTTATGGCCTCATTAGCAATGTGAGTTAATTGAATCCATCACCTCTTAAAATAATAAGTCATCCAAGTCTGTGGCATTGTCTTTAGGACGAGCACAGCAAAGGGAATCAACAGGTTCATTGCTTTCCAGATGAGAAAAAAACCAAGACTCAGTGATATTTCAGTCTACAAAAAATGTACATAGCATGATTGCTCACTCATATATTAAAAATATCATCCCAAATTTCAAGATGATAACCATGATGTTCCCCCTTAAGGTGGTGACGTATGATCCTTTAAATCCATTAACTTTCCCTACAAATAATCAATGGTCCCTGTTTTATGATGATTTTGAATATAGTTTGAAATCTTAGATATCATGTAACTTTTTAATTTCCCTGGTCAGTCAACTCATCTTTCAATTATTTTTGTTTCATTTAAAGACATTTAAAAACTGAGGTACGTTTTTTATCAGCAACTCAACCCATTTTATAATGTGTGGCTTAGGCTTCATTAAACATAGTTAATATCAAAGGGTGACTCTATCAGAGTCAGTAAAATGTACTTATTGGCATAATAGTCTGGATTATATTAGAATAATACTATTTCTAGCTATTATAATTGCCTTTTACCCAACAGTAACCTTATATCTAATATATATTTTTTCCATTTAATTTCCAAGTGATAAGTTAGGTACTAATAGTCTGCACAATCAAAAACAAATTAAAGCATTTACAGCTACAACTTTTAAAAATTATTATTATTATTTTATGTGTATGACTGTATTGCCTGCATATATGTGAGTGCACCCATGTTGTGCAATGTCACAGAGGTCAGAAGAGAGTTTCAGAGTCCCCTGGAATTGGAGTTAAGGACAGTTCGTAGCCACCATGTGGGTGCTAGAAATTGAACCCGGGTCCTCTGCAAGAGCAGGCAGTGCTCTTAACCACTGAGCTATCTCTCCAGTCCCCAAAACTACAACTTTTATAGGACTTCTAGAGTTAAGTCCAAAGTACCTAGGTAATATACCATATTATTTCTGGGCAGATCTGATTTTATAAGGCCACGGCCCTTTTGGTTTTATGTTCTAGAATGTATTAATCCATAAGATTTTATGAGTTTGAGGGTAGGTGCTAATTCTTCATTAAATGGCCCTTAATTTTGTTTTGGAGAGAATCTTAAAAATTAGTGTGTATTCATTATATAAAATGGTAGGATGAATAATCACACTATCATTTATATGTATCATGAATCTTGACTGTATTCACCCCCATTACCTTCTTTTCTCAGCCTCCCTCCTTTATCTAATCTCTGTCTCTTCCTCTGTATACATGATTCTTCTTTAAAATCATGTATGTATGCATGTATTTATCACGTATCATCTATCTATCTTCTATCTATCATCTACCTTCTGTCATCTATCTTCTATCTACCTATCATCTATCTATCACCTATCTATCATCTAGCTATCTATCATCTCTCTCTATCATCTATCTATCATCTATCATCTATCTATCTATCTATCTATC
>NW_008341807.1:2040018-2051147 GCF_000622305.1 Nannospalax galili
TCATCTATCTATCTATCATCTATCTATCTATCATCTATCTATCTATCTATCATCTATCTATCTATCATCTAAAATATAGCATCCATGACAGAAAATCCATTTTAACGATTCATAACATATAGTGAGAAGGAGGAAACTTCAATAATTTGATTGTTTCTGCCAATTTCTAGAGCCAAACATTTAGACAGACATGCTGTCTTCTACGTTTGGCATCAGACTTCAGAAATTTTACAGAGTGAGACTACATGAAAATTTTCTAAGACTTAGAAGCTGAATGCTTCTAAGACCTTAACTACTCATTATTGAAGAGGAACACAAGATTTCCAGGATTATATTTTGTAATTCATTTTGCAGACCGCAAGCAATGCAGTTTGAATTAACTTGCTTCCCAAACATGTGCAGACTCATCTGGCAGTGTGCAAAGTCTGGCTTTGATGGCAAAGGGAACACTAATCAGACGGTGGTGGGGAGAACAGAAAATTGTGAATGCTGAGCAGAAGAGTGATAGCATTCTGCCCAAACCTTTTTTCTTCTGAAGGCACTGGGAATTAAACCCAGCACCTTGAATGCAAAATCTCTTTTATGTGCTAGAAATCAAATAATGTACTGACTCTCATGTTCAAACAGTGGATGCATGTGTAGTTCATAATACGGAGTTATTTGTGTCATTATTTCTGTTTCATATGATTGATATCACATGTGATGACTACCAAATCAATGTAAAGGGAGAATTTCTTGAGACATGTGTGATTGGTATTAAACATTTCTGAGAGATGACAAGGAAAAATACCATCCTTTAGTGAAAAGAATACATAGACATTTAATTTTCAGCATAGTAATTGAAAAAAAGTGTCCTCTAATGTAGCATACTATCCACAAGTCCTCTAACCCCTCGGATAGAATGAAGAGTAGTTGCTGCTGGATTAATGCACATTTAATGGGTCTCTCAGGCTGACAGTGAGAGAACCAAACCTGGTACACATGATTCCCAGGAAGTGTTTCTGGGTGTCAACGTGACAAGAGCACCGAGGCAGCAAAGCATGCGCACGAGGCACTGGGAAGCTGGTTAGCTTGTTTCTACTACTATAACTGAACCCAAAGCGGACTACAATCTACTCTTTGAAACTTGGACCCCAGTCCTTAGGACTTGCAGACACTGACCCACCCCTGTGGGGTCTCTAGGCAGCCAACTTGCAATGCATCGGAATAAAAGGGACATTTCCTTGAGTGGTCATAGTCACTTTACCTTTTGGCTTTACGCGTGCACCTGGGCTTTGGCAGCTCTCATGAATTTGTCATAATGGCTATTTATCATCTAAACGGCTAAGCTTTAGAAAACATTTCGTCATCTGCACAAAGAGGTCGTCCACAGGGTCAGGCTGCTGCAGTGATTATTTTTTTTCAGTGGACAAAAACTAAAGGTTTCAGGTTCGATGACTTACAGCAAACTTTAGAATACGTTTTATGAAGATCTCTTTTATAAACAATCCTTTCGCTTCTCAGTTTATAAAAAGTGTTGCTTGATAAAAGCCAGTGCTATTGGGAAAACAGCTTGCACAGTAATCGTGCTAAGTTCATGGAGATCTGGGCCCAAATCATCTGCGGATACTCAAATGTGATAGAGCTCAAGTCCTTTACTCAAAAATACTAAAATATTTGTATACAATCTACATATATCCCTCCTCCTCAACACTTAAAATTATGTCTACATTACTTATAATGCATAATGAAATATAAATTCCTTGTACATATCTGTATTGCTGCATTATTTAGAGAACAATGACATACAAATTTGTAACTGCAATACAGACACAATTGGATCATAAACTACTTCTTTTGTTTTCAGACGAGGTCTTTCTGCATATTCCAGGCTTGTCAGGAAATCATAGCCCAGACTTGTCTCCAACTTGTCACTATCTTGTATTAGCCTCCAAATTGCTGGGATTATAGGCATGTACTACCATGCCAGACTGTCAAAAACATTCAATTTAGATTTGGCTGACTCATTAGATGCAGAACCCATTGATAAAGAAGTGTGCATGTGCACTGGGTTGTATTTTTATCTTCATAGTATTCTTGGTATGCAAAAACTAACGTCTTCTATTTAAAACCATAAAAAAGCATTCAGCTGTTCACTGGCAACTAAAATATATTTACCTATTCTGAAGACCAAACTAATTCCTCTAAACCACGACATATATGAAAATTGTCTATATAATGCCTATATAAAAATTACCACGGTCTACTTGCAAGATAACACACATAATTTATTTCCAGTGTTGGTACTGTGAGAGGTTAATTATGTTCCAGAAGGCCTTATAGCTACCAAGACTATAAATATCTGGACCTCTGATCAACAAATATGCAAACAATTTGGCAATGATGCTGGTCGTGTTCAAAAGATAAAATATTAGTGAAAAAAATGCTCTGTAGAAAAGCCTTAGGCTTAGGTTGTCTGGGAATCTTACATGGCTCTTTCTTTGGTGAACTGTACTTATTTTTCTGTATTGGTTCCATTCTATGGGAATCATTACTGAATTAATGAATGGTGGTACATGCCTATAATCCCAGCAATCAGGAGAAGGTAGAGGCAAGAGGATTAGAAATTCAGGATCAACCTCCCTACACAGTGAGTTCAAGATCAACCTGGACTGTCGGAGACCCTGTCTCAAAAGAGCAAAACAAAACAAAAAGGGAACAACTGAAATACTGAGTGACATTCTCTGCATTAATGATTTGAGTAGAAATACTTCATTCCTTAGCAGATGGCATAAGCTTTGCTTTCCACCCACTATACGATTCACTCTTTGTCTCTCTAGTTAAAAATATAAAAATCATGACAATTTACGTAACATTATCCATACTTTTATGTTCATAATCACGTATGAGAATTTTAAGAATTAGCCTACACAAAACCTTATTTGTTTTAAGATACACATATGTACATATGAGTTAGAATATCCTAGGCCAGGGAGAGGGCATTGTCAGCCAGTTACTTGCCTCAGAAGTGTAAAGACTGGAGTTTGGATTCTCAGAATCCATGAAAAAAGGAGGGCACAACAGTCTGCACTTGTAATTTCAGCAGTGGTGACATGGGAGGCAGAGAGAGGTAGATCTGTGGAGCTTGCTAGCCAGCTAGGCCAGCCTACATGATGAAGCTCTAGGCCAATGGAAGACCCTACCTCAAACTCAAATAAAAGGGAGTTGGTGCCTGAGCTATGATGCTGAAGATTGTCCTCTAACCTCCACATATATGTGCGTGCATCCACATAAATGTGTGCAACACACACTGACATAACACACATCCTCTTGTTCTCTTGCTGTTGGTATATCTTTGTGAACACAGTTATTATAATTTTCTTCCTGTTGATGTGATAAATACCATTAGCAAAAAAGCATCTTGGGGAGGAAAGGGTTTGGTATCTTATAGGTTATAGTTCATCATTGAGGGAAGCCAAAGAAGGAGGGACTGAAGGCAGGAGCTTGAAGCAGAAGCCAGTTGGGGGAGTGCTACTTGTTGGCTGCTCCCAGATTCATATTCACTTACCTTTCTTACACAGCCCAGGCCCACCAGCCTAGGACAGGGTTGCCCAGAGATGGTGATATTCCTAACTCAATTATTAACAACCAAGAAAATGTCCCATAGACATGCCCACAGACCAGTCTGATGGAAGAAATTCTTAAATTGAAGCTCCTTTTTCCTGGGGGTGTCATGTTGACAACCAAGATTAGCTATCATGATAGTGAATTTATTTAATCAGTTAGGATATATATATATTATATATATATAATCAGGTAATTTCTTTTCTGTGCTAGAGATGGAACCTAGGGCGTTAGACGTGCTAGGCAAAATTTCCACCGAGCTACAACCCAAACCTACCAGGTAAACTATTAAACACTTATTGCAAACCATTCTCATGAGGTTGATAGTGGGGTGAAAAGTATTTCTGCCATTCCAAATGAAAATAGTTAAATGTAAAATATTGTGTATAATACCTAGGAAAATTTATGCTTCTTAATTTTTATTTTATTTTTTCTGCAATTATTGGGCTGGGTGTGAAACACAGTGGTAGAGCATTTGTATCACAGGGATGAGGGCTTAGGATTGATGTTTGTACCATGGAAAATAACAACTACTACTATTATTACTACAGGGGCTCTGAACTGAGGGTACTTAGATATGAATCCTGTGTGAAAAACTTGCATCCTGTTGTTTCTTAGACAAATTTTTTACCTTTCCTGGCCTTCGTTTCCCTCAGCTATACATGGGAAATGAGTAGTGACTAGAGCAGGATATCATCAGGATGGTTAACTATGATGATCCCAATGAAGCTCTGGGTGAAGAACTGCCATAAAGCCAAGGTATAATGAATATTTGCTTACTATATTTTTAGTTTTGAGGAACATGCATAAAAGATCTCTCGTTCTCCCACACGACACTGGGCCACTGCCTGCAAATGAGAAGGGAAGAGTGAATTTAGAGTCTGCAGCTGAGGAAGGGCTGAATGCAGGGCTTTTATTCTCCTGAGTCTCATTGTTTTTAATCAGGAAACTTCTTTAATAGTCTGTGCTCCTTGAATGAAACAGGATTGAACAATGGAAGGAGAGTTAAGTCTGAACAGAAGAAGCAACCGATGGATGTCATCACTACAAAAGTCCAACCCCTGCCCCTCCCGATAAACGGCTAGCCTCTGATAGCACAGGTCAGGTGGAAAGTGCTGCTCCTATCACCTCACATGAAAGTCTGAAGACAGCAGCCTCACAACAGCCTACCTGACTTTTGCTTTGTGTCCACTAAAAACATACAAATGGCATCTCCCTTCTTGAGGAGGTTACATGGTTTTAAAGGTTAGTTAAGCATGACAAAAGAAAATGTCTAAGTTTGGGATGCTTCCAAGAGATGCCAATAAATCTCTGCATCTGCTCTATTATCTCAATTGCACCCAGAAACATTCTCTCGATTAGCTAATTAACTTTAAGAACAAACCAAATTAGTTTTAAACGCAATTTAAACACAAGCTTATAAATTGTAATTAAAACCGCATGTTGTTGGTATAAATTTTTCAAAATATTTAAGGAGGGTAGATTTCAAAGAACACACATTTCATGGGAGACTGATAAATAGAAGCAAATTTATTCAAATGGTGGATTTTCAAATAATGTTTTAATTAGCCCCTTAGTCAGAATGATTTAGAGATATAGAAGTCTGGATAAGAAAATACGGTCTGCTCATTGTATAAATGACGAATACATGATTTCCTCTAGTACTCTCAAAGGTCAATAAAGCATTTTAAGCATCTGTTTAAAATCAGTCTGTTTTTACTAATAATGAACCAATGCAATGGGGCTCACAAATAAAATATAAATGAAGATTCTGAGACTCTTAAAACAGCTAATGATCCTGGTTTACCAACACTATGGAAGCTACGGATGCAGTGACAATCCAATGATTGTCACCATCAATATTTAGTACTCATGTGTCACACTGTTCATGTTAAGATTTCTTCAGCTGTAAAGTTACATGTATGCATAGAATAGAGATTTCTATAAAGGTATTTATTAAATATAGATAAATGAATGACTATTAATACTAGTCATTAGTCATTATCAAGCAAAGGTCTTGTAAGTCAAATGAAACATGCTGAGATTTTTTTTTCTTCTTAAAGAAGAGAATATAATTTTCAAAGATGGTGGTGTCATTATGTCCAGAGCAGAACACAGAATACTTTTAGGCAAGTAATAAAGTAAATTGAGTTCTTTCAATCATACAGTATTTTAGAAGCACCAGCTTTTTGACTGACCTTGCCATCTTAAAGAGTTAGGAGGGGCTTATAGGACTTTGATGTACTCATGGAATGTGATATTTAAAAATGAATTATTTTATCAAAGCATCCTTCCCTGTGTTTTTGCTGAATCCCTTACTTTTGCTTCACAAATCTGCTTTTTACTTTCTAGTTTTGTCACCAACATGATTAAAGAACAGATGGAGATCAATGTACTCATCTTAGACTGGAAGGCATGCGTTAACTCATCACAGATTTTTTTTGTTAGAAAAAGAATGCTCTGCTTTTAATAGATAAATGGTAGTGTTCCTAAGAGTCTGAGAATGACGAAATTCATTTCAAATTACTAAAGCTTCCGGTTAATCTTCTCTTCCAAATTTTGCTCAAGTGTTCTGTTATTTTATATATACTGTTTTCTTGAACCTGGCAGTTTTCATTTGAATGGTGGTACTGATTTTCTTCTAGATAACTGATGTTTATTTTCTATATGATACTAGTTATACTATCTTTAGAGATATTATGAAATAATGCTAAAATTTATATATTATGGAAATTACTTGCTCTATTAGACATTGAAGATATAAGGAAAAAGGTTTTTTTTTTTTTAAATTTAAAAAAAGCAACACTTGAAAGTAAAGAAGGTAAATAACTGCCTTAGGATCGATAAGGTTCTTCTTATAAAAATACTATATGTTCAGTAGGCAGACTGTGGGGAAGAAATTCTCATGAAGCAAAGAAAGCAATGATTTCATTTGAGAAAAAGAACAATGATAAAATCAGAGCAGGAATTCCGTTAATTTCAGCAGGCTGCTCTCTCCACAGATGTTTCCTCATCAGAAGGTGGAGTAGGTAGCACAGCCAGTCAGCAAGAGGCTATTTTATTGTATCCTCAAAACGTTCTAATTGCTGAGAAACTGAGCTAAAGTAGCTGTGGAAGTACAGCGTCCCTCTCCCCACAGATAAAGCCCCACCTGCCTGTAGCAGGCACACTGTCTGCTGGTGGGGGATACACTACCTGCCTGTGGGCAGTATGCTCTTGACCCTGTTTGCCCCTGTACTTCTACAAACATCTAGCATAAGTGCTTAGTGGTCTTGGATTATGTGGCCTCTTGTGCTTGTAAATAGGCTCTATCAGATACTCTCACTCTACCACAGCAGAAAATTCTAATATAGTCCATTACTGTTCACCAAAAGTCCATATTCTTACTGGCTGCTACAACTCAATGGCTAGTGTCATGAGAATATTGAGGCAGATGTAAGACTCTTCTGAAAACCAGCCTTGGCTTGACAACTCCCTTCATCTTCACCCACTTTTCTGGAGACCTCCTATAGCCTAAGACACTTCCACAGACCCTTAACCTTCTCTCCTCAATTCGGGGTCAGAATCAGAATTGCATCCTGGTCTGATAACATCCTTGAATTTACTTTGGCTCCTTCTCTATGCCTCCTACAAAGGCCATTTTCTTAATAAAATACATTTAATCTTGTCTTTGCATTTGGTTCTCAGAAGACCTGAAGTTACACAAGCAATTTCAAGAGTGGTCGAAGAAAGTGCAAGGTAAAATAAGATGCATATTTTGGCACTGGCTCCAAGGGGGGTTAGTAGTAGATATAGGTAAAAGAAAGCATCAAACTTATTAATAAAGATTTCACCATTATTGACCTAAGAAATCACGTTAGTAAAACAAGGGCTCTATGATAAGATATTTGAAATACAGGATTAAACAAAATCTATAAATACAGCAGAGTTGGCTGGTTTCTGCCAAGCCATATTGGCTTCCTGTGGGAGAAACATGAGACTGGGGGCTTGGAACAGAATACGACAGCCAGAGAACCTGGGTAGTAGTACAAAAAGCCGTTATCACCTGGGCTGGGCAGGCAGACACAGACGAACAGCAGGTTGAAGACTTAATTGTGGAAGCAAAGTGCTAGAGATCTTTGACTTCTCAGCCATGGCAGGCCTGTTATGTGGAGGACAAGGTCTGGAAGGGGAAACTATGGGTTCTGAAAAATTGGATAAAGTTATCTAGAGGAATGCCTGTTATAGGGTTGACCTGCTACCTGAGATTTCTGAACATGCAGAGGTGGCCCATCTTTCAAAATAATGGCCACTATACAGATAGACACTCCAGGAATATCTTTGTTAGATAAGGAGAACAACAAGTGGTCCCCTTTGAGCTGCCTACCTCCTGACATAGATGGTTTAAGTCTCAGGATAAACTGGATAGCCATGCTAGGTCTGTAAAAACATGTGAGCATAACCATCAAAAAGCCCAATTGTGACTATGTTTAGCAATCAGGCTCAGCCAAAGTCTTGATGATGGTAGTTATTTCATGCAGAAGGGACTGCTGTAAAGCATCACCTTGATTTAAAGGACCTGGAATTTGAAAGGATTTCGTGCTAGGAGCCACATATGAGGGAGAACATATGTCGTTTGTTTTTCTGAGTCTGTGTTACTTCACTTAGTATAACAGTGTCTAGATCTTGGGCTCATTCATTAAAGGAGTGCCAAGCAGGGTCACTGGACCCTCACCTGAGTACCCAGCCACTCTACCCAGGCAACTAGTCCAGCTTTGGAAGACAAAAGGAAAACAAGGAAGAACCCAACAGAGGGATGCTTTTGGAAGCCCTTGTCAAGAAACTCCAATGGACTCTCATATGAACATTTGGAAAATTGCCATTCTGACTTTTTTCTAGTTCCACGTCTAGAATTTGCAATACTAACTACTCTTGACCTTACATCTCCTTCACATCTCCTATTCATGATTCAAGGACTTTCTTTTCCCCTTAGAGATACGAGTTATGCAATTTGGGAGTCTTTTAGATAGACCCAATGAAGGGGTACTCCAATTGCCTCACCCTGTGTCCCCGTTCAGCATGGAAGAAGCCAGAGCACTAGGCGTCCCTATTCCCTATTGGCAATTTGGATAACCCCTTCAGTGGATGGCATGATAAGAATAGGAGGTAGAATAGGAGGTAGGCAGTTAGGGTAAAAAGACCCCAAAGAAATATAGCCAGTTTCTTGGTTAAACGTCAAAATGTCGGGCCCGTTAGCAACACTCTGTTCCAAAGACCAAAAAATGTCAAAAGTATTTAGAAGCTTGTATCTAATCCTTAAAAGATTTTAGGGTTACCTCTTCAGAGGGGGGGATGTTGGAGGGGAGGGAGTGGGCATGGATTTGATCAAAACACCTTATATGCATGTATGAAATTCTCAACAAAGTTTTTATAAAAGTAAAAATGTGAGCATAGAAATATAAGAATCAGTTAATATATATCAGCAGTATTTCTGAGTGGGGCTTTAGGATGCTTCATTAAACAACTGGAATTTAAAGCTTAATAAACAAAAGGCCACCCACTTAAGTATGTACCATGAAGACACATGATTTGGTGCTCTGCAAGGAAGCTGAAAGATGACGGAAAGTTGTTGTCAGGAAACTCTTAGAAGTCTGGGAGGAAAAAAAAAATACAAATGACTAAACTGGTCTCCAAACATTAAAGGATGGAGAGCAAAGTATGAAAGATACGAATGGATGGATAATAGTATTTATTAACTGAGTCACACGGTACCCAGATAATTGATTAAACATTATTTCTTTTTTACCTTTGAGGATATTTCTGGGTGAAATTAATATTTTGGTAGGCTGAGTAAAACAGATTGTCTTCCTCAGTGTAGATAAACTGCATTTAAGCTGTTAGGGCCTAGGTAAGTAAAGAATAAATCTATAAGAATTCTTTCTGAAATGGGTTACTGGCTTTCACCTGTCTTTAGACCTGGACTTGGACTTAAACTGATACCACCAGCTCTACTGCTCCTCAGGCACTTGGACTCAACTTAAGCATTGGCTCTCTTGGGTCTGGTACCATGATTACATGAACTAATTCATTATAATAAATCTCTTTATAAGTATGTACACCTAGTTTGATTCATCTTTTTGATGAATCCTGACTAACACAGTAGGCACGGTCGGATGTGTATATTAGATTAGGTTACAGGATATAAAAGATGTAGGTGTGATAAATCTTATGATGACCATTTAATTACTCAGCCTAATCATCTAGAAACTACATGCATACAAGAGAATAACCTTAAACTTAAACCTTACTGAAACTGTAATCTTCTTGATACCTGTGCCAGATGTGACATCATCAGGAACTGGGCACATGATATACAATCATTGATTTGATAAACCCACAATTTCCCCCATTCCATGTAGAACAAAGGATAAAGTACAGCAGTAATTTATGTGGGTTGGGTTATCATTTATAATTTTGCTTTAGATCTATGTTAATTTTCCTTCCTTTGTCATGATATTGTGTTAAGAGAAATGGGCTTCCAAGGAACATCTACATTTTTCGTTTCACTGAAGAAACCATACCAACGGAAGAGGACAGATAAGAAGTGACCAACATTGGAGGACTTCCACTGCTGGAAGCCACCTGAAGGAAAAAGGGCCTCAATGTAAATCCAGGGATGGACTTTAAAATGCAGCAGTGTAGATGCTGGCTCAATGACGTCTCCTATCATTGAAAGTCCAGCAGATACATTCCTGTGATTGCTACAGTCTTGAAGGTTTCCATCTCACCCTACATAGTCCTGTTGCCATCAAGCACTTCACTTTTTAGCATTTCCTTGTATTTTTTTTAAGTTTTTAAAAAATTCTTCAACAGAAACAGAATAAAGGAAAAGAAATATAAGAAAATAAAATAAAATGAGAGAAAATGAACTAAAATTCAGTGAAAAGGTAAACAAAATTGATAAATGTTTAATGAGACTGATCTACACAAAAATAGATAAGAAAGAACAAAAAAAAGGAAGGAAGGAAGGAAGGAAGGAAGGAAGGAGGGAGGGAAGGAAGGAGGGAGGGAAGGAAGGAGGGAAGCAGGCCAGCGTTAATGGTCTCTTCTAGGGAGGAATTATTTGAATACAAGGAGGAAGGGAGGAAGAAAGAAAGGAAGAAAAGAAAGAATGTATTAATTCAGAAATGAGAAATGCTATATAGAATCATATTTATTCTTCAAACCTTAGTAAGGGAACAAAATGAAAACCTGTATGTGAATAAATTCCACAACTTACATGAACTTGACAATTCTTTAAAAGGCTCAAACTATCAAATCTCATACAAATGATAATCAATAATGGAAAAATACTGTATTTCCTAAGTAAATGAAACTGATAGCTTAGCATTTTTCCAAGGAAGTCTTGGGACCAGGTGGATTCACTGGTAAATTATATTGAATATTGAAGAAAGAAATTGGAGTAATTCTGTGCCAAATCTCCAATAAAACTGAAGAAACAAGAAACCTTCCCAATACCAAAATCATGTTCAGACATTAGTAGAAAA
>NW_008341807.1:2051889-2054989 GCF_000622305.1 Nannospalax galili
GATTCATCTATGTGTAAAATAAATTTTGGTCCTTTTGCCTCCTCCCATTACCTGTCCTACTGAAACTCTTCTTCTCAGCTCGGCCCCCTCCTTACTTCCATGTCTAGCTTTGAATTTCACTGAGTTGAATGAGAGTTATTTGCATGTGTTTATTAACTGGAGCATAGGCAACTTACTTGTGGCTGCACCACAGAAGAAAATGGCTCTCTTGCCCCCACAACCACTGAATGTCAATAGTTCTTCAGGGAGAGATGGGAACTCATGAGCCCTTCCCCCACAGATGATGAAATGATTCAAGCACTCAAGTTTTTATGCACCGTTTCTCTTCTGTGTTAGAACCGCAGACCTCATCTTGAGGAGTCTGTATCGTTAGTGATGCTTCTGTTGACTTCCAATAACAGCTACCAGAGACCATATGGTACTAAGAAATGATGGAGGATCCACTGTGTTCCCAACATACTTCTCAGTGTTTGCACTTGTCTTGATAGTAAGAGTTCACCATTACCAGCTACTGTTTTAATTCCTTTGATCACCCATTTGTTGAGTAGCTTAATGACCATAAAGTGGCCAGGTGGACTTGGTTATCTTCCAGAAACTCACGTTCCTGGCTGCATTCTGACTGTTGTTTTAATGAAATCGCTGACAGAACAATTTAAAAGGAGAAACGATTTGATTTGGTTCACAGTTTCAGGTGGTACCAGCCCATCATGGTGGGAAAAACATGGTGGAAGAGCTGAACTCATGTTGAAGATGTGTAATGGAAGCTGTTCACATCACGTTCCACAAAGCAGAGCAGTAACAGGAAGGACCCCAGGACAATGTACTCTTCAGTACCCATCTCCAGTGACGCATATCTTTCAGGTGGTCTCTACCTCTGGAAGGTTCCACTACCTTTTAAAAGAGCTCCACCAGCAGGATACCAAGGATTTGATACCCCAGTCTATGTTTCCTAGAGATCCTGACTTTAAACTAGTAGAAGCCCAAATCATGAAGAGTTTGGCTAGCTTAGTACAAACACCTCTGAAAGAAGCAGCTCCTTTCTGTATCTCTCAATTTCTTGATCTTTAAGTCCTGGTTACGGGAGCAATAATGACGTATTTTTGTTGATAATCTCAACTGCATCTTAGAGAATGTTATGCCTGCTTTCCAATGCATTTGTCGTATACCTTGTTGGCATTCTAACTGAATCTTCAAAACCTAATAGACTGCTGAAGGCAGATGCTTCAAAGAACTGGAGAACATGAGAGGGGCTAGAATTCTGTGGACATAAGGTAATTTCTACCCTAGAGTTTTGCAAAATGAGTTCCTTTTTGAGAAGTGATGTTGGGTAATTAACAAGGAATTTTATAACTCCATTAATCAGGAGTTCTTAAGATAATAGGAATAAAATCAATGTAGATCTATCTGGCCAACTCTCCTGTCAGGTAAACCAAAAATCAAGTAAGCAAAACAAATTTGCAGTTGTATTTTCTTTGAGTGTTTTGCATTGATTCTTTTTCATTTTACTCAGTTTTATTTGAGACAAGGTCCCCCTTTGTATCCTAAGCTACCCTTGAACTCTCAAGAAATCTATTTAAACTCATGAAGTGCTGCAATTACAAGGGTATACCACCATGCCTGTCTGGTATTAACTAAAAATTTTAGGGCAGGGGCTGGACAGAGCAGTTAAGAGCCTGGCTGTTCTTGCAGAAGACCCAGGTTAGAATCTCTGCACCCACATGATGGCTAACAACCATCGATAACCTCACCCAGTTCCAGGAGATCCAATGTTCTCTCCTATCCTCTACAGGCATTGTAGGACATAGGTATACTAACACCCATGCAGGCATAAGACTCATATACATAAAATAAATGCATAAAAAACAAATAATAAAATAAATAAATAATTTTAGGGCATTCCTCCTACATTGGGGCAGCTTTTCATTTGGGGTGAATGCTAGCATATTACCCAAGACTGTCTGAAATCTAGGCTAGTTATTTTCTTTCCCAGTCTACTGTTCATGATTTAGCCACTCAGGAATCCTGAAGGCTGGACTGAAAGAATGGGGGTTACAGAGGTAACAAAGCACTACAGAACAATGGGAATCTGAACCACTTCCTCATGCTGCCTGTTTGTACTTTTAGGATATTTTCAATCCCAAACTTGCACGTGTAACTGCTACTTGATCATTCCATTGTGCTGTGCACTGTTAGTGTGTTAAACGATTCTAATTCATATGGTCAACTTATAACCTATGGGCAGTAGATAACTCATGCACTGTTTTCATGAGGGCTCAGAGTAATTTAGACACTGATTTTCAAACAATTATATGAAGAATATAAAGTATTTTTCTCTAGAAATCCTTGCCCTTTTCTGTGACTTCCTGATAGAGCCCTACTCACAGCTCAGTATGTCACCTTTACTGTTTAACATGTTTACAGTTCATGGCAAATAAAATATGGCAACTTTTGTGGCAGACTTTAATGGTTTTACAGCTTTCTTGTGCTCTGAGCTCCTCTAACTTGACCAGCCTTATAGAATCACTTTAAGTTAAAGTGTTTTAGTCAAAGTATGTGATTTCCTAAAAAGATGAGTTAGACTACACATTGTCTTTATTTCTTACTGATTGGATCTACTAGATCTACTAATTTATACTTTACCTAAGAGAGGAAATCTGTGTGGTGGTGGTGGTGATGAACCTAATACCTTGCTTAAGCTAAGCAGGTATTCTACCATCAATATATATCTCAATTTCAGAAAGGACATCTTGAAAAGTCTTCGATCAGTAACAATTTCATCATGGTGCCAGGGTCCCAAATTTCTGTAGGTGTCTTTATTTCTAGGAATGCATATTTCTCATCAACATGTATGTGATATTTTCTAGGTTTAATTGTTATTAAGGGTTTAATTGTCATGGACTCCTCACTGTTAGTGTGCCAAGATGATTTCCTGTGGAAGATCTGAATGGCAAATTTTTCTATAGATTAAGTTACATCAGAGTACAGTAATATGGGTAAACTACAACTGTGAAGATGTACCACTAGGTTTTCAGGTAAAGACAAACTGATTCTAAAACACAGATAAGGGAAACCTTTAACAAATGCATATTACTGTACTCCG
>NW_008341807.1:2055047-2091330 GCF_000622305.1 Nannospalax galili
TTGACACCAGGTCTTTCATAAAGACCTCAGACATATGAACAATAGTAGCTGTGGCTTTGTATTCCCACAAAATAGAGATTTTGACTTTGATTTACTATTTCAATGGATTAATTTTTCTATTAAGTTTTTCCCATAATAACAATCTGCAAGAGAGAGCCAACATTTTTGATCAGGTTATCAGTATGTCTGTTATAACTATGCTATGAGTATACATTTTGAAGACGGGCAGTCAAGAGGTTCTTTCTGGAATCTTCCAGGCCTACTGTGAAACAAACCAAAGTCAATTTCATTATTGACTGGGATTCCAAAAACCATTTTTTTACTGGTTGGTGGCAAAGATTTCTTCAGTTCATCAACAGTCTTCTCTTTTATAATCTTTAATCGTGTCAATAACAGCTTTAGGTTCCTCTGGTGAAAGTCTAGAAGGGAGACTTATTGACAGGGAGGCCATTCTGTACTAAGGATTCCTTTCACTCAAGGGATTTGGAAATTAGAAATCACATTTGGTAATAGAGGAAAAAGTTGTTATTCTAGTAATGATTAATATGCGGTCACAGTTCATAGATTGAAGAGACATTTGCTTATACTTTAAGAGCATAGTAGAAATAACTTGATGCCAAAGATAGCTATTCCTCAAATCACTTTACTAATGTTTTCAGAGCTCGCTCTTACTAGTGTCATAGTGATTGCCTTACCTATGTTGATAAACAGCTGAAATACTTTTTGTTCCTCATGGACACTGGATCTTGAGCCTCACTTTGGCAGAGTATCGTTCAGTCTCAATTCTGGCCTGGAGAAAACAATCATCAAGGAGAATATGAAGAACATGTGTTCTCCCCACTAATGTACTTCATGGACTTGATTTAGGAGATAACCTGAAGTTTACTCCCTGAGTTTACTAGGGAGCGCAGTTGAGGAAGAGATTCGTTGCTTATGATAGTGCATCTCTTTGGCCCTCTTTCAATTATAATTACTTTCATCCTTAGCTTATCAATGAAGTTCTGCTTCCCTAGTTCCATAAGCTGCTATTGGCTCCAGTTTCATTAAACCTTAGGGACAAATGTTAGAAGCATTGCCAAATTCTTAACCTAATAAATTGTATCTGGAGTGTTTATAAAAAATGTATTTGTCCCAACATTATATCCTATCTACCCGGAGAATCCATTTTCATGTGTTCTTAAGATTTAAATGAGTAAAAAATGCAACACTTGTGTGTGTCTAAAGCTTCTAAGTAATTCCCTTTATATGTTCTAGTATTTGATTCTACTTACACACTCCTTACACTCCCCTTTATTATCTTCTCCTCTACTCCTGTCCACAGCTCTCTTTTTTATAGCACAGGGCAATAAAACCAAAAGCTTTGCTCTTGACTGAGAAGTAAGCTATACCACACTGGATATCCTTCCATCACCTTTTTATTTTTGAAGCATCTTGTCTTAAAATCGGTTGTGCCTACATTATTATTATTATCATTATTATTATTATTATTGCATGACTGCATTTGGGTATTATTTGGTATATTTCCCCATCTTTTTAATTTTTCATGTTCTTATATTTGAAGTGTGTCTTTTGGTAGCAACATTAAGGAAATGCCTTCTGATAATCATTGATAACTGTGATCTTTCCCAGCTTGCAAAAATATTATGACTTAGATACTTGCCATTATTTTCATAACTTACTGGCTTTTTATTTATCTCACTTATTTCATTTCCTTTTTATCTCCTTTCCTCATTTACTATTTTATTGTCCTTACTAGTTTATTTACCATAACAAACTTTATTTTTAAATTATAAGCTGCATCTCAGTATGCATTCTCAATTTATTACAGTCTAATGCAAATCAATAAAACCATCATTTTTAAGACCACATGAGAAACTTAGAACTCTACATGTCCCCTCCTAAATTTTGTCTTATACTTTTCATTGCATTCACCTTTTAAAATGTAATCTGATTTTACCTGAGAAATCCTCATGTGGTCAATGACTTAATTCTAGGTTTTTTAACTGCTCAATTTTGTAAGTTTTAGCACATCTCTACATGCATGCCAGCACTAGCACACTCAAGGCATAGAAAATTCCACAGCACAAAATATCCCTCAGTTTATCCATTTGTTACTCCTTGCCCAATATGTTAATCTCTACAGTCAGTGAAATGTCCTCCATTACTAGTTTTAAAATTCCCAAAACCATTTTGATATTACTAACAATTATTATTTGCTTATACTTAGCACAATATTGAACATTTTTACTTTAATAATTAATAACGACTTAAGTACTGTTTCAGTGATATATATTATGTATATGATATATTGTCAGTGATATTTGTTTTCTGCCTGAAACATTGCTTTTTAAAAGACATTTTTATTGAGTTGACCCTCCTCTTTGTAGACTGGACACTGGTTCAAGTCCATCTGTTGGGGTCTCCATGGCCTCCCTGAACAAGAGGACAGATGACTCACCACAGTTACAGGACATTTTGAGAGATGGCCCTTAGTCCCCTGGAACTTAGTCGACCTTGGAGGGCAATGAGCAAAAACTGTCCTTTAAGTTCCCCTGACCAAATTTGTATAGGCCTCAAAGAATGGCTGCTAAACATCTAAGAAGGTTAGTTTCACCAGTCTGGTACTTTTAATTAGCATGTACTATGTAAAGAAAACTTGGACAAAACCCAAAAATTCTCAGATAAAGCTTAATTAGACATATATTTTATTCCTTAAACTAGTTGACTAAACTCTGACCTTGGAAATTTTAAGATTATGTGTATATTGTTTTTGTCTCATCCTTTATATATAATTTTTATATTCTCATTTTCTCTTTTAATAATTATGAGCCATAACAACATTAACAACTAAATTTTCATCTGTTATGAGACTTCTTTTCCTGGGGATACTAAGCAATGCTTATTCCCTTTTAAGGTTCTAGTGTCAAACCACTGTTTGGTTAAAGTTTTTCTGGGGAACCAGTGAATTTACTGAGCTTACTTACAGGATGACTGAGAGGTTGCCGAGGTGTATGAGTGACCTGGGGGTATGCACACTGGAAAGCCTTTACCCAGCATGGTTCAAGCCTTAAATTCCTAGCCTTCTCCAGATTTTATACTTTAGCCCTCCCCAAATCCAGGAGCCCATGTGTGATTAGGGCCCAATTACATACAATTGGCTGGAAAGAGTGGCTGGATACGGTGAGATTCCACTTACCCTGCATGCCCCTCCTGTAGTGAAGGAGTACAATCATCAACAAGCCCAACTGTGACAATGTTTAGCAAGCAGGCACAACTAGAGTTGTGATGATGGTAGTTATTTCACACAAAAGAGACTGCTGTACAGCATTATCTAATTAAAATATATGGACTATAAAATGATTTGGTGCTAGGAGCCACAAATGAGGGACATTTTCTCTGTGCTCACAAGTGAAGCCAGCCATGGTTGAGCAGGACCTTTGACTTATCTTCACATAGATGGAACTGGTTAAAGGAAGGAGCCAGTAGCTCCTTCCAAGTCCATGTGACCTCTGAGGAACAGATCCTCCAATGACATGAAAAGTAAAAATAAATTGGTTTATTTGGTACATCTGTGGGGTTAAACAACCGAAAGGAAACTATAACCAGAGATTAAAGTGATCAGTGTATTTCTTTAAGAGTTCCAGGGATTACACTTCCCAGACTTTAGGCTTAAGTCCATAAAAATGTTATTTAGACAATTATTTCTCATTGATGATTTTGTTTCTAAGCAGAAAGTGCTGCTCAGATGTAAGACTTCAAATCTTAGTCTGCAATACTGTAGTGCCCACATGTAGCTAAGGGAGGCAACCCACTGTTGTTCTAAAATGATGGATAAATTTGTTTTCTCCCCCTATCTAGAAGCCTTTGAGAGGGAACTGACCCTGATTCTAGCCACTCCAACATCTATCAAAGTGCCTGAAAACAAATCCTGAGTCCATCAATCTCGAGTCCAGACAAAAGAAAAATGAGGAGGAACCCAATAGAGGGATGATTTGGGAAGCTCCCATCAAGAAATTCCAATGGACACGGCTATGAAAAATTGAAATTTGCCCTGTTCTCACTTTTTCTGGTTCCCTGTCTAGAACTTGTAATGCTAACTACTCTTGCCTTTACTTCTTCACATCTCCTATTCACTGGTCAAGGACTTTCTTTTCACCCTACAGATAAGAGTTATGCAATTTTGGAGACCTTTAGATAGACCCACTGAAGGGGTACTCCAGTTGCCTCACACTGTGTTCCTGTTCAGCATGGAAGAAGTCAGAGCAGTCTGTGTCCTGATTCCCTACCAGCAATTTGGGTAACCTCTTCAGAGAATGATGTGATAAGAATAGGAGGTAGGAATTTGCTAGGCAGTTAGTATAAAAATGACCCCAAAGAAAAGTACCCAGTTTCTTGGCTAAACATCAAAATGTCCTTGGGTCTCTTAGCAACATACTCTGTTCCAAAGACTGAAAATGTCATAAGTGTTTGGGAGCTCTTATCTAATCCCTAAAAGATTTTAGGGTTACCTCTTCAGAGGGGAGAATGTTAGAGTAGCAAAAAGCCCCACTAAAAAAGAAAGGAAGGAACGAAGGAAGGAAGGAGGAAAGAGAACACAAAGTTGTCAAAAAAAAGTGATGGGGAGATATGGGAGGAGTTGGAGGGGAGGGAGTGGGTGTGGATTTGATGAAAACACCTTATATGCATGTATACATTCTCAATAAAGTTTTTTAAAAGTTAAAAAAATTATTGAGACTTTGTGCATTTCATACAATATTTCTTAATCCAGTTCAGACTCCCTCCCTGTTGATGCCCCCATTGACCTCATATATTCTCTCATATATCTTAAGTCCTATTTGGTCAGGCATTGTTACTCAGTGCAAGTTCATCCACTGGAGTCTAGTCAGATTATCTAGAAATGTTTAAAAAGATTTACGTTCCCTCAGCCAACAGTAATCAGTTCCCAACAGCCTCCAGGCTAGGGCTGGGTCTTGCCACCCATTTCCCTCACTCCATCCTGGACCCTTGTTGATTTGAGCACACATGGATTTTGTTGATGATGACCATTGTCCCAAGGTCACATGAGCAAGCTTCCAGTGGCATAAAAGCCTCTGTTTCCCTATGTTCATGGGCCAAACCTGGCTCTTATAATCTTTCTGTTCCCTCTTATTCAGTCGTCCCTGATTTGTGGGTGGGTGAGGTTTAATATAGGAGTCCTTCCAGGCACACACACTCTGCGGTCTCTTAGTCTCTAAAACTTACCCAGTTGTGGTCTTCCATGTGCATCACACTCTGTTGAATAAGGAAACTTTACTGGTGGGAACTGAGGGATGCACTAGTATTATTTTACTCCCTGTTCTGGTATATTCCCTGAGCCTTAGGTGTAGAGGTTCCACTGTGTGTCACCTAGGGTTGGGCATCTCTCAGACATATATTTTCTGTATGTGACCTGCTGTGGAACTCTGTAATTACCTCCCTCTGTTGGAAAAAGAAACCACTTTGATGAGTGGTG
Organism: Nannospalax galili; assembly: GCF_000622305.1. Lineage (NCBI taxonomy): Eukaryota > Metazoa > Chordata > Mammalia > Rodentia > Spalacidae > Nannospalax > Nannospalax galili. The sequence continues at coordinate 2,060,539 of NW_008341807.1, forward strand.
TATGGTACACTTGTCTGTAAATATAAGGATCCATTTTTAGCATATGGTCAGAAATTTCATTTGTCCAGAGATATGAAAGAGAAAGGGTTTCTGCAGGATCTGTGACCTCTCCAGCCATGTGTATTTGGCTGTGTTTACAGTGCCACCTGAGAGTTACCCCCCATAGAGAGGGCTTTAAGACAAATTAGATAGCTGTTGATTATCCCCCAGATAACAGTGCCACTATTGCACCAGTAGTGATAGTTTGCTATGTCAGTCGCTATGGGTTAGCAGGTTTTAGAAGTGAGTTGGACCATTGACTGATTGTCTCCCTTAGTAGCTTGCATGGTATCCTCTAGAACTATGAGAGCTAAACTTCAGAAGGCTTCCAGGTGTATTTCAGCTGCATTGCTCCAAGTTATGCCTTCAGCAAAGAATCTTACCTTCAAGCTCTGGGAGGTAACTAAGGGCTCCAGCAACAACCTGTGTTATTTGGGGAGTTTCTTCTTTTAATAATGTTTTCTGTACACGGACATGAGACATGTTAGTTTCAATTTGCTTGATGTTTTAAAATTCTTTCTTCATTTATTCCATTTGTTTTGTTTTATCTTAATAGAAGAAGGACATTTTTCTGGTCATAGAATCAGAAAGAGGCATTTTCTTCTAGTGTTTTAAAGGTTTTATTAAATAATTTTCTGTTGTTTGTATGTCTGGGGGTCAGATGTCCATTGAATGCTGTTCCTGTAGAAATGAAGTATCCCTATGGGGCTTTTAAAGATTTCCTTTAGTGTTTGGTTTTCATAACATAAGTTTATATAAAGAAAGCTTTCTACTTTCATATCATCTTTTCTTTTGTACTTTTCTGTGCTTTAGCTTATTTATTTATTTGCTTCAAATGTACCCTTAATATCTATTCTGTGAGCTGTTTGCTTGAAAGTAATACCTTTAGTTCTTATTTTCAGTATATCATATTTTTTATTTTATAACTTTTGTTTTTAATTATTTTATTTTTTATTTTGATATTTAATTTGCATTTTGTTTTAATTCGTATTCCTAATATCTAGAGGAATTAAGTCTCTTATTTTTATTTTTTAAGGGTGTGTGTGTGTGTGTGTGTGTGTGTGTATGCGTGTGTATGCAGTGTGTGCTCTTAACCTCTGAGCCATCTCTCCTGGCCTTATGATTTCTAAATTTCTGTGTTTAGATCATCAGTATATTTATTTCCATTCCATAGGATTTCCTTTATACCCAGGTCCTAATATGTTAGGTAAAATTTTGACTGGATAGCACATATCATTTTGATAAATTGAAGCCTTTGATGATTTTGCCATTCTCAAAAGATAATGTATTCTAACTGGTGGTAATATGTAGGTTCAGAATCAATCACCTAAACATCTCTTATAACTAGGCTGACTTACAACATCACTGCAGCCCTGGAATGTTCTGGTTGATTTTCCGTTTTAGAATATAGCCCTCAGAGTCCCAAATACGTGTGAGTACATTTTATTAGACTTCTGTTGAAATCCTAAAGAAAACTTCTAAATTAAAATGTTCAAATATTGTTACTTACCAAACTATAAAAATCTATAATCTTATTTATGCTATTTTTTTCTATAGATTCTTCATGTTAGCAATATGAATTCCTTTCATAGACGTTTGCACGTACATAGCCAGATCTATTACTTTCCTGCTCAACAAGATTTCATACTTCCATTTCTATCTATCTTGGTGACCATGATCTCCAATGTGTCTTTCCACTCCCTGGAGGAGGTCTAGAGTTTTGCAGAATCACTCTTTCTTCCTAGCATTCAGGTAATCTTTGATTCCTGGTCTCTTGTTACATGAATCTGCACAAGGCATCAGCAATGAACACCAGAATTACGTGGCTTGTAGAATGTTGGTTAACATTCATTCATTTTCTTTCTAAAACCCTGTCCAAATATTACTTTCAGAATGTTGTGCCTTACTTTATTTTCTAAGAATAATGTCTTTTTGAGAATGCAATTTTCCATACCACATTGTACCCTAGTCCAAATGAAGTCTTGTCCGAACTTTGGTTGTTATGGTCCATGCCAGGGTCCAAGGCTTTTGGTCAGTGATAGAAACAAATATCAAACAAGACGCATCACATCAAAGAAATATGAATTTGTTTGGGATGCTAGTTCGGAAATGCTGACCCAATCGATAATCCAGCAAGATGGCCCAGGAGGCACTGCTACTCAGAACAGCTCAATCCTAATTTCCTGAGGTTGTAGTTCTCAGGTGTGTATGTGTGTGTGTGTGTGTGTGTGTGTGTGTGTGTGTGTGTACGCACGCTCATGTGTCCTTAGATGCATATGTGTGTGCACATGCACATTAATGCTTATAAATGTGAACAATGGAAATGAACCTCAGGCGTTATCCTCAGGCTACCTAATTTTTCCTTTTGAGGCAGGGTCTCTCACTGTGACCTAGCGTTTTCTGATCCGGATAGCCTGGCTGCCTGCTCCCTCCAGACATTTTACTATACCCGCCTTTCCAGAGCCCGTATAATAAGCACATATTATGATCCCTGGCTTTTAATATAGGTACTGGGAGTAAAACTCAGGTCCTCGTGATCACATGACAAGCTTTACTGACAGCTGTCTCACCAGCTTGCTATCATTTGTTTTTTTTTAACTATAATCAAATTATACTAAAACGGAAACATATATATATATGTGTATATATTCATTTACCCTGAGTCAGATTTTACTGCTGAATGTAAGATATGCAACCAGTTCACTCACACCAACACACAAACACACACATACACTCACACTCACACACACAGACACATACATACACAGAGTCAAAAACATGGAAGTGTTTCTTACTGTGATAGTTGTGAAGTTGATTTGTGTTTTCATTAATCATAATTGAAATATTACAGTTTACAATTTATCTCAGAATCAAGGAAAATAAAGAATATTAATAAAATAAACCATGTTGTCCAAAGTAAATCAAAACAAAAATCTAGAAATTCTAATAATGTAAATCATGAGAACAAACATTAAAATGTCATCTAAAATAAAGCTAAAAACAACTTAATCCAATATTGCAAGACTTGAAAACAAAGAACAATTCAAGTAAACTGATTTAAAAGGTTCATTTTTAAACAAGGTTATAATTAATTCCAAGATGTTTCCTGAGAGAAATAGTCAAATATAACTACAGTATGAACAGTGTATTAGAAATCACTGTGTTAATAGCTATATTTTTACAGACAGGCATGAAGAAAAAAAACAGAAAAAAATAGAATGGCCATTTTTACTTTAAGAATTCATAACCTGATGTCTTAGCATTGATTCTAATGTTGTATATATTTCAGGTGCAGAAGAGAACAGACTTCAGAAATACAGGTAGAAATTTCTATAAACATAATAGGCTGTATTAAGAGAGCCATTATGTTGGATATGATTTCCATTTCATGTCAGAAATTGGCTTTTGAAGATGGAACGCTAAATAAAATCTAATTTTCATTTTTTCAGCTTCTAAATTTATTAAAGTAGAAAAAGAAATGTTAAAGAATCGTTTTAAGAAAATAGCCATTCAAATCTTGGATTTGCGGGTGGGTCAGGGAGTGTTTTGTTTTTATTACATATGGAAAGAAAAATGCATGATGGAGACCAGCAATAAAAAGATAACCGTGTCAGAGAGTAAAAAATTCACAGCAGGGCTCTCTAGCCCTTCACGATTAGAATGTAAATGGCTCCATCTTGAAATAAACCAGAATATGAAGGAATATCCCTTTCTCTTTAAAGCACCAGATCAGAAGAGATGAGCCTTTCTCTGAGAATCAGGAGAGCTGGCTTCTGAGGTTTCTGTGATCAAAAATGGGAAAGGCAGCGGTGTGGAAAGACAGATATTTGAATCTCACAAAACTGGTTTTCAGCACAGCAGCAATGTTAATAGAAAGGCTATCAGAAGACATTCCTTCACAGGAGGAACCTCTGCACCGGCGGCTGGGGAGCTCGGATTGTAAACACGCGCAGAAAGAGTTTCACTCACATTTTTGTTTGTTTGTTTTATGTATGCAATAAGGAAGCATTTTTGCTTGCGGAAAATTGGGGGTGCGCAAATTAAGCTCTTTAACACATCGTGCTCTGGGTCCAATGTGCCTTATTTGTGAGGAGTTTCTCTTCTGCGTTATTTTTATCTTAAGGAGCGCGCCACCGGCGTGGTATGAGCTCTGCCATCTCTCAGCTATGTAACTGATGGGGATACAAGGAGTATAGTTCTTGCAAAGCTTTCTCCTCCAAATTCTGGTCCAGATTCAACACATGACTGGTAGCTTTTCATAAGTAGTTCCACTTGACTGGTTGCCACAATTGTTACAGGATTTTAGCCTAACTACTGTGGCCTGTGCATCATACTTTTCATTTAAAAATATTTTTGTTGGGCCTGAGATGTTTCAATGGATAATCCAACCCTAGGGGTGGAGATAGGAGTATCCAGAGGGTTCTCTGATCAGCCAGTCTAGTCAATCAGTGAGTGCCAGCTTCATTAAGGGATCCTGTCTCTAAAAATAATGGAGAGTGATAGAAGAAGACACAAGATGTTGAACTCTGGTCTGCGCCTGCACACAACACGCATATGCATGCACATATGCATGCATACATACACACAGACATACATCACTCACAAATACACACAAAATACCCCTAGTGACCAATGGTTAGCATAAATTTCATGTTCAACAAATACTTATTAAACTAAGTGTCCATATAATGAAAATCTGTCTGAATACCAATATACTGGGATAAGTTAGGGAAAATTCCACAATTATGTAGATCCAGTAGGAACATTCTTTAGCAAGTCTGTGATTATTACATTGTGCAATTTACTTAATCTCTTTCTGTTTTACTTTATTATATATAATACACTGTATAATTGTCCAGCAAATTTTAATATCCATAAAAGATTCTCCATATAACCCAACATGACATTAATGTTAGTATGATTTCCATTATTTAGATTTGCAGGTGACAAATGATCCTTCATCGTCTACATTTGTGTGAAAGTTTTCCCTCCTCTATTGTTTAAACACATTATAATTTATAGGGGTTACATTTCAGAGTGTCATAATGTGTCAATTAGAAGTAGATTTTTGTTACTTTGGTTATTATTTTTTATTTGTAGTTATTAGTTTTTAAAAACTTTTTATTGAATTTATGTGTATTTAATACAGAGCATTTTAATCATCTTTATAACCCCTTCCCCACTGGCAACCTCCCATCACCCCCCACTGGATTTCATGCATTCTGTCATCGATGTTAAAGTCTTTTGAGTCAAGTTAGTGTCCCCAAATGTCCCTCAGTGCAAGTTCATTCAGTCTGATTTAGTCAGCCTATTTAGAGTCCCTCCCTTTATGATGACCAACTGTTCCTCACCCAGCACTAATCAACAGCCAATAATTCTTCTGCTAAGGTTGGGTCTTGCTGATCATTTTCACGGTTTTCTATGCTGGGGTTTTGTCTTCTTGGGTTTGCATGAGTCTTGTGCATGTTGACACCGTTTCTGCAGGTTCATATGAGTAAGATCCCAGGAACCTGTACAATTCTGAGTATGATCATACACCTAATCCCCTGGCTCTTACAGTCTTTCCTTCCCCTCTTCTGCAATGGTCCCTGAGCCCTGGGTGGTGAAGATTGCTATAGGAGACCTTTCCAAGGACCCACACTCTGCAGACTCTTAGGCCATCTGTGTCCTTTTGTTTTCATGTACCTCTGTTTCTGAGTTAGCTTCATTGATGAGAGTTGAGAGATGCATGAGTATTCTCTTTCCCCTCTGTTCCACTATGTTCCATAAGCCTTTGGTATAGAGGGTCCACTATAGATGTGTTATCTAGGATTGGGCATTTAGCATTCAATCACTGTGGGTGATCGGTTGTGGAACTCTGTAATAGTCTCCATCTGTTGCAAGAGAAGCTTTGACTAGTGGTGACTGGGATACTTGTCTGTAAATATAGTGATTCATATCTTAGCACATAGTGAGAAATTACATTTTTCTAGGGATATGACGTACATGGAGGATTTCTCTAAGATCTATGACCTCTCCAGCCATGTGTATTTGGCTATTTTTATAGTACCATGCATGAGTTCCCTCTCATTGAATGGGCTTTAAATTCAATTAGGTAGGTGTTGATTACCCCCAAGAGCAATGTCACTACTGCACCAATATAGTTGCTGTGCCAGTCATTGTTGTGATTATTAGGCCTTAAAACTGGTGTTGGACCACCAATTAATAAACTCCCTTAGCAGATTACATAGTGTCTTCCAAAGCAATGAGAGTTAGCTTTCAGGGGAGGTGACTTCCAGGTCAGTTCTAGGTCCATTGCTCCAAATCCTGTGTCCCAAGTATGTCCTGCCTTCAGCAGTGGGGACTTACCTTCAAGTTCTGGGAGGCAAGCAAGGACTGGGGCAATAGCCTGTGTAATTTTGGGAGTCTCTTGGACTACTCTGGCCAACAACTTGAAGGGACCTTTCTCTTGTGTGGCACTGTCTCATGTTACATACCCTTTAGCCATACACATGGACTCATGTAGAGATATTGTATGTGTGATTTTTTCAGTGGGTTTTTGAACTAATACATTTCTCTCTGGTTTTTATACTAGGCAAGCCTTATTTATCTCTCCTCTCTTTTTACTAAGGTATGCATACAGCTTTATTATAAGGTTTTCTATGGTTTCACATATTTTCTATTAGTTGGTGCTTCAAAACCTTAAAATGTTTTGAAGTAAGGGACCAGATTTTGAAGCTCCCAGAGCACCCCTCTATTTTTAAGTGCAATGCTCAAGAGTTCAAAAAAGGCTGCAGATGTGCTGCAGTGGAGGTTATTTTAATACTTCCAGGAATCGGCAGGACAAGATTCTCCTAAGAGGACCTGTTCAGGAGCACTCTTGTTTATTTTTATTCTTAGCATTTTGCTGCAACACTAAATATAAACAGGCCATTGAGACCCATGGAACACCCCAAAGGATAAGGTTTGTACCTTTGAAGGTAAACACTGATACAGGGCTGTACTTATTTTTGGATGATAATCTATTTACTTAATAGAGAATATTATTGCTGTAGGGTGACCTAGTTAGTGTTAAGGGAAGAAAGCACTACCTGAATTCAACCCATAGGAGAACTGTGGTTGGCTCAATTCGTGAGTCAGAGTGAACAGGTGGTGTGTCTCTATATTTCAATGACTGCCTCTAATAATATATGAAAAGCAACATGCACATCTTGACTGGAAGTGAGACATGACACAATGGCAAATCTTCAGATAGTAGCTGGCTGTTGTCCATCATAAACCTTTGCAATGTGGTCATCTATTTGAATTAAGTTATATGTGTAGATGGGATTTGTTAAAATGGGAGCACCAGTAAGTGTTCCCTCTTTTACTGCCTATTATTTGCCGTATCCCATTTTCTTTACCTACTAATGGTCTTGTCTCTGCCCACATTGGTGGTGCATCACATGTAGCCTTCTATCTCATTTGTTTCTGATTTTTCTCAATCCCAACTCATTCTCACTGCCGTTTAAAAATATTAATTTTTTTAAAAATTATGTGTCTGTAAATGTTTCGGTCTGTGGGCATATGCACATGGGTATAGGTATCTGTGGAGGCCAGAAGAGGCCATTGGATCCCTGCAGTTAGAGTTACATCTAATTGTGAGTAGCTTGACATAGGTACTAGGATCTGAACTCGGATCCTCTGGAAGAGCAGCACGAGCTCTTTACCGCTGAGTTATCTCTCGAGCCCCCACGCTGCCATCTTCATGAGCTAAAAATTCTTTTCTTCTAACTCCCTGTTAAAAGTCTCCAACCTGTTCCTATTTGTTATCAGAAAGATGTTCAGATTTCCTACTTTGCCTTATCACAGCTTCCCAGTAGGACACACAGTAATAGTTCCTGCTGCCTTGGAGTAAATGAAAGTGAAGACGGTAACTCTCTTACTTTAAGGTCTCAATAAACCAGAGTTTTTATGTTGGTTATTTAAATGACTGCTCAGGATCTGAATAGTTCTTTACAAATGCTCTTTTCTTGGTAATTATACCGGTTTGTTTCTGTTCGCTTTTAATATTATCTTTGTACTGTGGGATATTTGAACTGTGTTTGTATATATACATATACACCATTCAAAGACAGAATATGACATCCTCTGGTTGAACATAAACAATCTCATAGAACAACATCATGACAAGGCCACCCTGTGACTGTGATAGAAGGAGAACAGAACCAAGATCACTCTGTATTTTGTCTGATAGATAAGAACAAGGCCATAGAGTACATTATACCACAGCTTAAACCCCACACTTGCTGGCTAATGCAAGTGACTGCTATTGTGATCGATGACAGCCTTAGTCACTCTTGTGTGTCCTGTTACTAGAAAAGATTTATTGACAGATCAAGTCGTAGAACTAGCTCCTGCTTCCAGATGCATGGAGAATTTCTACTTCCTGAATCTTCATGAAAATCACTTTAAATTTTAAATGTGAATTATTCTTAATCATTATTATTTGACATGGAGTCTTGAAAACTAGAACTATACCTTACACTGTACAAAAACATAAAGTCCAAAGTGTCTAAAATTTTAATGTTCAGAAAAAGCCTCAGTTTTTATTAAATAGTCTTTATATACTTTCATTGAGTAAATTGCACAAAGTAAAGCAATACTTTAAAAATACTTTAAATACTTTAAAAAGACAGGGGACAGCTTCATGGCTCTGCAGTAAGGGTGCCTGCTGCCAAGCTAAGTACGACATACACTTCCATGTCTGGGACCCACATGATAGAAGGAGTGAACAAAGGCTTTCAGGTTGTCCTTTGACTCTGTACATAAGCTGTGGTGAGCGCACAACAACACACACACATGATAAATAAAAAATATAAAAATGAAATATAAAATATTTTATTTATTATTTTTATTTTATGTGTATGAGTATATCGCCTGCATGTATGTGAGTGCACCCATGTCATGCAATGCCATGGCGGTCAGAAGAGCGCCTAGGATTCCCCTGGAACTGGAGTTAAGGACAGTTCATAGCCACCATGTGGGTGCTGGGAATCAACTCTGGGTCCCCTGCAAGAGCAGGCAGTGCTCCTAACCGCTGAGATATCTCTCCAGCCCCTGAAAAAAAAAATGAAATCTTTAAATAAGACTTAATATCTCATTCATGAAATAGATGGTATTTTTAATGCATTTTTCATTAATTTTTACTGAGTATCCTTCCAAAATTTTTTAGTTGATTTATTTTTTGAAATTCCTAAATTTATAGGAAACTAGAAAAGAATGGCCAGAGATTGTTCACGTATCTCTAACCCAGTTTCCCCTTTTGTTAGCATTTTATAGTAGTCAGGAACACTTTTCCGAATTAATGTGCTGATGCTCATACACTGTTTTCTTATAAATAATATTTTATTTATTAGTTTTATTTTATGTTTATGAGTGTATTGCCTGAAAGTATGTAATGCCTGTGGAGACCAGAAGAGGGTGTCAGATACCCTGAAACTGTAGTTATAAATGGTTGTTACCCACCATATAGGTACTAGGATCTGAGCCCAGGTCCTTTGTAAGAGCAGACAGTACTCTTAACCTCTGAACCACTGATCCAGCTTCTTATACATTGTTTTTATTAAATAAAGCACATACTGACTTCAGGTTTTCTTAGGACTGACCTAATGCCCTTTCTCTGTTCCAATGTCCCATCCAGGATGTCACAGTACCATTTGTTGCATTTCCTTTTACTCTTCCTGGCTATGACTCTCTTAGTTTTACCCTGTTTTTGATAAACATGAGGGTTTAGAGGAGTCTAAGTGTATTATTTTGCAGAACTCTCCACTACTGAAATTAGTATATTATTCTCATGAGTAGACAGGATTCATGGGTTTTCATATATCTTTAACTTTTTTTTAAATCGGAATTAAAGTGTCATTTTTGTCACCCCATATCAAGGACAGCTTTCAAAATGAGTTGTCACTCTAGGTGACCTTGATCGGGTTCCTTACCTATTTGACACATTTCTGTGGGACACAGCTTCTCTTTTTCCTCCTTTCTTTACGACATCCTTTAAGAGGAAGTGACTGTGCATGTCCACAGTTTGGAGCCATATTTCTTTCTCTTAGGTTAGGCTTTATGTAAATTGTTATCCCTAATCCAGAATAACAAAATATTTAATTCCTTGGCCTGAAACTTTGGGGTTCTAATATAATACCGCAGGTTGAAAATCCTACACTTGTACTATATGTGTTTCAGATCAAATGCAAGAACATGCTAAAGATATCATCGAAAACTGCCATCCTGCTGTATGTGTAAAACACATTTGAAACAAGAAATGAATTGCATCTCTAAACCTGGTCCAGCCTCAGTATAACTCACTATATAATGCAGATATCTTAAGTCCTTCACCTTCAAAACTCTGATGCCTGAAACACTTCGAATCTTTAGCATTTTCGGGGAGGATAGTTGACATGTACATGGAATTCTTTTGCAAAGGCAATTTAATTCCTTTCTCCCTTGCAATGAACGTGAGCATGTACTTACATTAGGATGAACTTTTTCTTTAAGTTTTGATCCAATACTGTTTTGCTGACTGTGTTGCTCAAATTGTTTTCACTTTTGCTACTGGGATTTCTTTGAACTGGTTGTGTCCTGATATGCGATGATAACGTGGGGTTGTGTGCGTTTTTCCTCAGCATTCCTATACTTTTGGGTACTATAAAACAACTTGGCTCATCGAGTACTTTTCTTGCTCCATTTCTAGAGCCATCTATTTCTCCAGGATTCTCTGCTTACATTTAGTGTGGAATAATATTAGAAACCTGGTCTAGGAACTAGGTGCGCACAGTGCTTCATGAGTTCCATTCATTTGTTCACGGTGCTTCAGGTGATGGGGCATTGAGACAGTCTGTGTAGATATTGCCATATGTATTTATACATATTAATATTCCTGTGTTCAACCAGAAATACTTGTATTAAGAGGAATATGAATGGATATTGATGTTGCCACATAAATGCATCACCACGTGAGTCATTTCTCTTGTTCCCTGTACTGGTTGGAACCCTGACTCTCACTGGTAATCCACTTGCTTATTTCTTAATCTGTAATAATTATTATTATTAAGATTATTAATCTGTACCACCATGAGAAACAACTTTATCAACTACAGTATCTATTATTGTCTTTAGTCTTATATACTTCGGTTGTTTTGTACATTTAATCATTTCCAGTTTCTCAGGACAAAAATATTTGCTGCTTCCCCTCCTTATTGAAGTTTTTAGACATGTGCAACACTGATTCCTTCATGACTTCAATGCACTATTTAGTTTTACTCAAGGATGACAGGCCCTCATTCCTGGCTGCCATGCTCTGGGGTCAGGTGCCTGAGCTGGAATCTCTGAGCCTCTTAGGTTCAATTGTATGTCTCAGTCCAGTATCAGCTCTGAGGGATTCTGAGTGCAGGTACAGTGCTTTACCTTGTATATATAATAATTGGATCTTCAGCTTAATTCTCAAGAGACTGACAGTGCTATATGGATCCACTGGATAGTGCTTGTTCTGAAAATACGTGATTTTTATTTGAAGATCAGTGATTATTTGAAGAACAGAATTAATTTAACATGTGAAGATCATAGGAATTAGGCTCACTGCATGTGTTGTATAGTTCTCTGGACTGAAACATATGTGTAATGTCATATTTTTCATTTCTTGAACACACCCTACTCTGAACCCCTGATAATAGCAAAAGCTTTACCTTTACTAGAGCTTTGCCTTTGCAGAATGCCACATTATTATTTTACTTAGAAATAAGGTAACAACATGTCATGACTTGATAAACCATTTTTAGGACTCAATATAAATTCGGCATGCGCACACCCCATTTGTTTATCTGTGTAACCACTGAAGACCAGCTTGGCTATTTCTAGCATTGAGAGACTGTGAACATAGCAGCTATAATGATTTGTACACAGGTTTTCATGTGGACATGGTTTGCAAGTCACTTAAGAAAATGCCTTGCAGCAATGACACCCAGAGTGTAAAGTAGAATTTTATTTAGTTTTACAAGAAACCGTCAGTGCTTTTACAGTGGTCTTTTTGTGTTAATGTCTAAAATTTTGTGTATTTGGATACAAATCCTTTGCCAAATACATGTTCTACCAATGCTGTCTCCCACTCTGTGCAGTGTGCATGTGTATACATGTCCCCATGCATGTGTGGTGGGGAATCTTGGCTGTGTTTCTCAACTTTGTTCCACCTTATTTTTGAGAAATGGTTTCTCATTGGCCAAGAACTCACCAAGTAGTCCAGACTGGCTGGCAGATAGGCCATGAGCCTTCATATGTCTCCGTCTCCTTAGTGCCTGTGTTACAGCTGATGTAATCATGACCATCTTTCTTGTTTTTTTATTTATGTGGATTCCTGGGTCCTTGTGTTTGCAAGGCAAGCATCTTCATCACGGAGCCTGTTCTGTACCCCAGACTCTACATGTCATTTTTAGGCAAGGTCTCATGGAGCCGAGGCTTGCCTCAAACTCACTGTGTAACTGAGGATGACCTTGAAACTTCTGCTCCTTCTCCTCTCCCATCTGAGTGCTTGGATGACAGAGATATGTACCACCATGCCCAGTTGATTTAATTTTGGGGTTTGAACTGGTGGCTTTGTGCATGCTGGACAAATACTTTACCATCTGAGCTCTATCACAAACCCAGCGGCTTGCTCTTTCTTTTTTCAACTGCTTTTTCACTGAGTTTTTAATTTCAACAATGTACAATATTACAGGATTTTCATGACTTATGCTTTTGGTATTTAACCTAAACACTACTCTCCAGTACTCGGTTACCTGGATTGTGTTTTACGCTTTCTTCTAGATGATTTTTAGTTTTGCAGTTTACATGTCTGTCTGCAATAGGGGGTGATTCTACTTTTAAATGATTTTACTATTAATGGTTTGTAAGTCTTTCCTCTTCATCATTATATATTTGTGTAAGTCATATCAGTGTTCTAATTTTTTACACTGGCAAGAGAGTAAAAAAAAAAAAGAATCCCCTGTCCGCATGTAGAAGCTCTCAATAGATGCTAGATATTCACAACATAAAATATTCCAAGTCTATCTCTCTTCATTTCTCTCAAACCGTTATCCTACTTTCATAGCCTGCTGTGCTCTGACCTGAAAACCTTCATTATGTAAGTAATAAAACTTTTCATACCTCATGATATGTGTGTGGCGTCATCAATCCTGTCATCCAAGTCAAATTTTGCCTGGAATCCATCCTCTTTTCATAATAATCGTTGCTGTGAGCGAGATGTTCGGAAATGACCATCACCCTGGGTGTCTTTCTTCTCTTGGTTTGGCTTGCTGGCAGTCCTGCTTCCTGCTGGCTAGCCTGTGTTCTGAGCTGCTGCTGCCTACTGCCCTGCCCACTTATCTCTGCTTCTGTGGGCTGCAGTTTCTGGTTCTACCAAAACTCTGCGATAGATCTGACTGACCTGAGTCAGGAGTTTGCTTAATTGGCCTTTCAGGAAAGATGTATGAGGGTTAGGAGTCATCTTAGTGTGACCTCCCCATCACAGGTCATAGAGCCCAGATCCATGTGAGTGTTTTACATGAAATGGTATGATTCGATCCCAGCATTAGCTCTGACTCCCACCAGTAGAGGCACAGTGCCTTACTTTTATACACGTTGGTCATGGGTCCCTGCCAGATCCTGGTCCTTGTTCAGTACAGTTCTCAAAAGAATGATGCTGTGTGCTGTATATACCCACTAACAGGTAATGTTCGATGTAAAACAATTTACTATTTGAAGAGCAGTCGTTAATTTGAAATATTTAGTTACCAAGACCTCACTCCTAAATGCATGTTATTTACTAGGATTCTAGTCTGTGGCTCAATTGCAGCTAAAGACTTTTATTATCAGTTATGGAGCAGAACACCCAGGGTACCACTCCTGTGGTACAGCTAAAGGATTAATTCAGGCATGGCTTAAAACTGGGATCGTAATTCAATAGAGCAGTCATTTCAATGCAGGAAATCCCTAAATCTGATAATATTGCTTGAGGCTCTCTAAATGAGGAACTTTATAAACAAGAGTTGAACAGTAGAGAATCTTGTCAGAGTATATCCCCAAACTCACTCTATATAAAGAGGGACAGACAGTGGGGGGGGGATAAAAGGGAGGGAAGGGGAAGGGAGAGGTGGGGGGAGAGAAGGGAAGAGGGAGAAAAAGGTATATAAGAAAACCAAATTTTCTTATCTAGAAAAAAGGATAATAAAGAATTCCTAAGGTTTCAGAGGGTTGCGGCTAGACATTAAATGTTATAAATTACATTGATTTCCGTCAGATGGGAGGAAAAGTGGTACAGAGAAAAAGGTAGCAGACTGAGACTTTTTCCATTTCATGGAAAATTGAACTGTCCTGTTCAGTGTCATCAAAGCTGAATCCGTAGTAGGAGGATAAAGCAGCCTTTGCTCTAGTAAACCCCAGAGCAGGGTTCATACAGTTATTCAAGAAACATGTTTGTGGTAAAGCCAGACTCATATTATGGTCCCTATAAACTGATGTGTCTGTTCTTGTGACTTCTGACATTGAGCTTTTCTTTGAAATCATTGTTTATATTTCCTGTCCATGGTGTTTTCTCTCTGCCTTGGCGACATGAAGGGCCCTTCATTGTCCTTTACTTCAGCTGCCCAAGAGGGACTGCCCATGTCTTTGACATGCTAATGAGAGCCCTACAATGAGAATTTTCGGGATTTTATATAGTCTATAATTTAAGACAGAATATTCCAAACACAACTCAACAGGGTGAAAAAATAATCAACATTTTAATCTGATATGGTAGCAAACAAGCACTCACAAGCATTCTTTTTTTGCTTATGAAAATATTGTTTTTCTTCACCAAAGGAAATGGAACTTTGACTATTTTGAAAAAAAAAAAAAAACGATGAAAATCTAATCATGAGTTTATATTCCTTCATATTTCTACCAGTCAGAGAACTGCCCGAAGAAGGAAAGGACGTAAGTGATCTTAAACTTATGGAATTTGATCTTTTAACCAAAAAACTTGAGCACCGAGACTATGTCTTCTACTCAAAACATTGCTTTTGAGACAAATAGATTAGTGTGTTTTATGACCACTGTCATCAATCAGGATATGCTGAGTTACCAGGAATGAGAAAGCCCCAAATCTTCAGACCTTAAGATGGTGGTAATCATGTACACACATGAATTTGCTATGGCCTGACACACCAGGACAGCCATTCCCCATGTGGTAACTGACAGTGACTCCATCAGGCCATCAGCAGTGAAGACAGTCCTGGGATCAGAACAAAGGTAAGAGTTGTGTTCCAGTAGTGACGCACTTCTGCCCCAAAGCAACATGCCTTCTCATTCATATTTTTTAACAAAACTAGTTCCTTAGACAGTGAAGGTTTTGAGGTCAGGTGATAATAGGAACTATGGAAGCCAAAGCCTGAAGTACGCCAGGAAGAGGTGTACCATGAGTTTATGATTGTCATATGCCGAGGTAGGCCAATGTGACTTGCTACAAGCCCAGCACTTACGATGGGAAAATAAAAGCATGAGTCCTTCATTCCATGCTCACGTGCCACAGAACTGAGGCACCTAACCTCTCTGTGTGCGTTTTTGCATGTTAACATATCTGAGATGGAGGCAAAAGTAAACAATACACACAGTGACTACTGACCCTCGTAACTGTGACTATTACCTAGACTTCCTAGTCCCACAAGAGCACATAAATTGAAATACTTCTAAAAAAGTAACCATTGCTTCACGCGCCACAGAAGTGAGGCACCTAACCTCTCTGTGTGCGTTTTTGCATGTTAACATATCTGAGACGGAGGCAAAAGTAAACAATACACACAGTGACTACTGACCCTCGTAACTGTGACTATTACCTAGACTTCCTAGTCCCACAAGAGCACATAAATTGAAATACTTCTAAAAAAGTAACCATTGCTCTCATTTCATATAAATGAAAGGTCTTCAACTTTAGAGAAGTCTATCTTTAAATTAACTTTGGCTTTAATAAGTGGCAGGCTATCTTCATCTATTTAAATTTCCTGTATTGAAAAGAAATGCCCCATAGTATTGATGCACTGCAAAATCAGGAAACATAGGTCATTTAATTTTTTGGAAAATAAATTTTTGTATAGAATAAATCATGTATCAATAAAGTATAAGAATAAAACTGGAGAGATGGCTCAGTGGTTAAGCACACTGGCTGCTCTTGCAGAGGAACTGGGTTTGGTTCCCAGCACCCACATGGAGTTTAACAACCATTAATAACTTCAGCTACAGGGGCTCTGATCTCCTCTTCTGGCCTCTGTGTGCACTGCACAACACTGGTGCACTTACATATATGTAGGCAAAGCAGTCATATATAAAATAAAAATAAGTAAATCAAAAAATGTAAATGTATAAAATAAAACGTATCTCTCAGAACAACACAAGTTGTATTTTATATTGACAGTAAGTTCTACCAATGAAGTATTATGACATTTTTTTTATAGTTTTAATGTATGAAAACTGAATTGCCGTTCCTTAAGAAATTTCTTAGATCAAAGTTGTAGTTAGTTTGAATTACAGTAGTTGGGCCAGTTGTATCTTGAGCAGTTTACCTTCCAGTGGTAAAAATTCCTGCTTCAACAGTTGATGCCAATCCCATTTACCTGTTCCAAGAGCTCCTGATGAGCTTTCAGAGGACTTTGCCTTTAAGAGCAACACAGGCAACAAGTTCTTTGCTAAGTAGTGAACAGTGTTTATATTCAAATCTCCAAAAACTGCAGTCTGACTTTGGAACACACTGATTTAGCTTGTGATAAACCATTTTCACAAATTGTAGCTCTGAAGCATTTTATTACAAAAATTGATATTTATATACAGTCTTAATAGGAACTTGAAATTCATAGTTACTTCGTAAGAGCATTATTCACCGACGAGCATCTCTAATCTTCCCTTTATTGGCAGTAGGGCTCACACCTAGTATTAATGCTGCCTCCCGTTTCGTCATTTTGGGTTCAAATCCACCTCTGTAGTAACCACCACTGAAGGCAGATTTTGGAAGACTTTGGAAAACTTGTTTTACGTGAGGCTCCACATGGCTCATGGCTTGCAGGACTTAACGGCCTGCATAACCCGCAGTGGCGATGGTCAGTCGACGGCTACCACGGTGCTGGCCATGGTCCGCCCGAACCCACAGGCTCTTCCCAACCGAGCTCGGCCGCGGGGCGGGGCCAGCAGCCTCCGGAAACTCGGCAGGGGCGGCGAGACGTTCTGACAACTTTCATAATAGCATTCAAATGACAATTTGAATTATCAAGAACGTGGACACAATTATGTGGTTCCATAACTTAGAACATGTGAGCTTCTTCCTCCGTACAGACTGTTGTGGTCTGAGTGCAGAACGTCCCCTCTGTCGTCACCTATTTGAACTTTTGGTCTCCAGCTGGGGGTGCTGTTTGAAAGAGTTATAGAACGTTCAGGAAGTGAAGTCTCCCTGGAAGAAATAGGACCCTGGGTAGGCCTTGAGACTTTATATTCAAGCCCCACTTCCTGTGAATGCTCTGCTTCCTGACTGTGAAAGCAATGTGGCCACCAGCCTCCTGCTCTCCGGTCATGTCTTCCCACCATGAAGAACTCTATCCCTCTGGAACTGTAAAGTCAATAAATCTTTTCTCCCTTATATTATTTTGCCAGGGTATTTTATCACAGCAACAGTAAAAGAAACTAATATATTCAAGCTCCATCCACCTCTGTGATGCTGAACAAAACTATTATCCTCTGCTGTGATGGTTTATCTACATAACCAACTTGACTGGATTTGGAATCACCTAGAAGAGGGTGTTACTAGAGAGCTTTAACTAAAGAGAGAAGCCCCACCCTGAATGGGGGTGGCACCATATCAGGGGCTGGGGTCACTCCTAGGGGGGCACATAAAGGGGGAAATTGGGATGCTAGGGTGGATTTGTCATGTAAAAGCTGGTCCTCCATGATGGAAATGCCCAGAATATGTGCCTTTCACTGATGCTGTGAGAAGCAGGTTTGTGATGCTAGCATCAGCAATCTCTCTACTTCCTGCCCAACACAATAGGACCAGCTGCCTCTGCTCCTGCCACCACAGCACTCCTGTCCTCGATCTTGCCCTCCATAATGGACTACAGCCTCCAGCTTTGAATCAAATGCACCTTCTCCTTAAGTACTTTGTGTTAGATACTTTGTCACAAGGATTTTAAAAAGTAGCTGATAGAACTGTCAACTTGTCTTCACTACCAAGTAAATATTTTGTTTTAGGAAATAATGAACTAGGGTTAAAAGGTGCTGTCCTACTTAGAGTTACAGATCAGGAGAAAAAGAGTTTGATGTTTTACTAATGGTTTAGTCCTGGAAGTTTCTTCACTTATCTGAACTATGGTGATAATCTACAGGTATTAATCTGCCATTGTTTCATTTATTACTTTAAAATTTGGGGCCATAGCACTTTTGCAGACATTTGAGTTTGTTCTCCTTTCACATTCCCTGGTACTAAAGCTATTTTAAAAGATTTAAAAGATGGTCTTAGCAAAAGGGTTGGCTGGTCCAAAGAAAAGCTGGAATGTTATGATAGAATTGAGGAATTTCTAAAAAGACACTATTTTATCTTCCGCTATCGTGTGTGTGTGTGTGTGTGTGTGTGTGTCTGTGTGTCTGTGTGTCTGTGTGTGTACATGCCATGTGTGTGCTTTGCTCTGAGAGTCAGAGAAAGTGTTGGATCCCCTGGAGCTGGAGTTACAGGGGTTGTGAGCTGTGTGATGTGGGTACTGGGAACTGAGCTTGGGTCCTATGCAAGAGCAGCATGTGCTCAAACCACTGAGCAACCCCTTCAGCCCCTCAAGGTATTTTTTAAATAACAATTTTAACAAAATTTTTATAAATGTTCTTTAGGGAAATAAAACCCTTTGGAGTCTTTTAGGTTTTACGACAGTCCTGATGTTTAGATCCCTTCTTTCCTCCATCATCATTTTGTGCTGTTGGGGCTTGAACTGGGGGTTTGTGCAAGTTAAGGCCACTGAGCTACAAACCCATTTATGTTCTAATGTTATAAAAATGATTCCAGTGGCAGAATTGTCAAATACCCAAATAGGCATGGGGTCATATTAATAGGCAAATTAAAATTCCCATTCATTTCTCTACAGAACCTTCTTTCTTTCCACTACTCAGCTCTAGATGGGATATAATATACAAGGGACGCTGTGGTTGACACCCACACAGCCACCAGCATGTCATCCACAGTGGTGAGGTGACTTGAGAGCCAACACTGTTGAGCTGTCAGAATGCTTTGGGTGATGACGTTTATTTCCCCATATTATTTTATATATAATTAATGTTTACTTCAGGTATTATTTCTTTGAATCCACATGTCTAGATGCGTCAGACATCATCACGTTTCTGTCCATTTGATAGATGAGAAAGGCGACTTCGAGAGGCTGAGTTACCTGCCCAGTTCCACAGCAACCCAGCAGTGCTTCTCAAATCACAGCCTTAAGTCCATTTTGACATCAGAGCTGAAATTCAAAATCACCGTTGAACAAAACTCAAAATTATTTTCTTGATGGGCCCAGTGGATGGACCCAAACTGAAGGCCATTTGGGGACACAAACCAGATTCTATAGGCCATGTTATATACATAAGAGAGTACATTAAAGTGGGAGGGGGCAGCAGGGGAAGATGCAGGTAGCAGAGAGGATCTAAACACCATCAAACTGTATTGTCTGCAAAGCACAAAAGATCAATAAAAAACTATAACTGATACGTGGATTTCCTACTCTTGCTTTATTTTAACTTTTTAAAATAGTCCTATGTGATTGAAAAAGTAATTGTGTGGTTGAACTGAGTGGACACTCTGGAAGCTCCTAGGAGTGGAATGAAGGGGTCACTTGCATTTGAACAGTCCGAGGCATCAGCAGATACACTTGATCATTGCAAATGATCATTATTCAAAGGAAAGAGGAACATCAGATTCATTTGCAGGTTATTTTAGGATGTTTTACGGCTCATTAGCTTTTCCTCTTCCTTTTCATTTTGGTCTGACATCTCTGTGAACATTTGTTCACAATTAATCAAGCCATCCAAGGCAAGGTCATAGAGTGCACCTGCGTTGACATAAACCTACCAGCACAACTGTTGAAAACAGCCCAATGTTCTCATCGTGCCGACAGGCTGTCAAGGAGAATGCCTCCCGTATAAAAAGGCCAGCATGCTGTCCTTCGGTATTCTGTATAGACCTTTCTCCGCGGGAGCACGGCACATCAGACAGACATGGAACTTATTACCTGTTCTCAGTCAGAGGACAGGTGGCCCAAATCCATCTTTTCAATTGCACAATCTCTTGCACTTTCTATATCTGATCGTTTATCAGTGGCACCCACCATTAATGGTCACCCACTATGGCTGCAGTGTTTGCCTCTCCTCTGTGCCTGATGCTGAATTTCAACCTCTGTATCTCTGTGCTTGAGGCTTGCTTTCTGCAAAAGAAGTCCATCTACTGGAATTTTCTCTGGACAGAAGTGTCTAGCATCTCCTACATAAGTATTGAGTTTATACTACCCCTATAAAGGGAGAGTAATTCATAGGGTATGCTTTTTATACCTTCTTAAAGGTTTCCTGTGGAATTGCATACCTATTGCCCTCTGTGGTCAGCAGCTTAAGGATCCATCATTTCCTTCCACACACTCATTGGCAAATTTTCTCACCCTTTGTATCAAATAACTTTTACTTGAATTTCTGTTTCAAGGTTTGTGCTGAGGGAATTGCAGAGTTTAGTATAAACTTCTACAGTGTACCAGGAAAATAGGAGGCACTGAGATGCTGTGCAAGAAGCAGCTATGGAGATGTACATCCCTACCTAAAAAGTCTTCACTATTTAGGAGAAGACAGTCAAGGCTAAGAACACGGAAGTAAGCATGTTTAGTAACCTCAGTGCTCCAGGCTTTCCCGTGGAGGCAAGGCCAAAGCAAACATGGCTGTTTCTCAAAGATTATTTTTTTCCTGGCTCTCAGCTCCCATCCCTCACTCCATCCTCACAGTGCTGAGGAATTAATTTTGTAAAGGGGCAACAAAGAGTGTCAATAGGGGTAATTCTCACACATGAAAGCTTCACAGGTAACTGTGAATATGAGGAGTCACCTTCATTGTCAACTTTACTGGATTTATAATCACTGGAGAGATGGGTAAGGTTCCTCTCTGGGTGTGTCTATGAAGGTGTTTGCAGGGAGGCTTAGCTGAATCAAGAAGAATCTGGCGACAGCATCCTATGGCCTGTGAGCATGGATGGAATAAACAGAGAAAAGGAGAAAGCTAGCAGGGGGCCGCCCTTCCTTAGGCTTCCCGGTGTAGCATGCCTGGAAATACTGTACCACCGTGCCTGCCCTGCCGCTACAGGCAGACTTCTTTGAAACTGTGAGTCAAAGTAAATCATTCTTCCTTCAAGTTGTCTATATCAGATATTTTTGTTACAGCAGCGAGAAAAACTAACAGTGAAACTTGCGAACATTTTAGTATTTCCTTGATCATCATCAGAGATTCAACTGTAGATGTTCCTCAATTACCAAATTCACATATTTCATTAGAGCAGGTAGTGCTTTCAGTTACTACATGGAAATGATAAAATACATCTTCCCAAGTTGCTGTGAAAATCACAAGACAAGTTGAGATGAAGACGCTAGGTGATTGACTGGACCTAATCACTGGGAGATTGGTTCCTCTGTTGAAGCATACCCACTTCGAGATTGAAATTTGCATCCCATAAATATCATAATTTACTGTAGATCACAAATACTGGTCTGAACTCGATGACTTTAAACTTATAATTATGCATCCTCACAATTTACTGTCTGATTATGGATAATCATGAGCATGTTAATTAATCTCTCATATTCAGATTCTCCAAAAACAATATTATAATACTTGTCTTGGTCAGCCAACATTAAAGTTTTCTACATTTTACTAACCAATGACAGCCTTCTAATTGCTTTATAATAACTAATAAACTAACTTCCAAATGTTTTAGCCTGCATTCAATTACCTCCAGTACGTTCTCCCAATCTACTGATTTACCATTACAGGATTACTGGGGATTGACCTCATGGTCTTAGAATACTAGGTAAGCACTTTACCACTGAGCTATGCTTCTACCTTTCTTTTTGGATTATGTCTTGAGACTGGGTGTCACTTAGTTGGCTAGACAAGTCACACACATGTAACATAAGACTCCTGTCTCAGCCTCCCAGGTAGTTTAAATTACAGACTTGCACCATGAGTCCTTGATGAGGTATTATTTTATATAATGCAAGTAACACTGCACTAAGAAGAAGAGTTGAGGTTCTCTAAGGACAATTAGCTTGTTGGACCTCCAGTCATTATCCTCGTGGACACAGAGAGTTGCTTCATGATTTTTTACGGCTCTGTTTTCTCACAGATCGGCCCTGTCCCCATGGCCTCTGTGTGCCTTCAGCACCATCTAATTCCATATTGAGTCTCCTGTACTGGAATGGAAGTACTAGAGTTAAAGCTATGTCTTAAACTTCTCTACATTCCCCAGTGCACTACAGCATTGCACTGTGTATACGGTTCTCTGTAAACTTCAGTAGAGGGGTCATAAAACGCTCTCTTTGCCTGCTTCTTTGGAAATGTAACTGGGGGATCCAGTAGTCCCATCTTCTGAGAACCTCCCAGATATATATTAAGTTCTCTGGGTTTCAAGAGGAGGAAACTCATCTCAGGTTCTTCCTTACAGCGTATATTATAGTTTATGGTGTAGACAGTGCAGATGTTTTCTGCTTTATAACCTGTAATGAAGCTATCATCTAATGAATAGTGCAGCCCAGCAAGTGTCATGGAAAAGTGTTCAGCACATGTAGCCGGTGTAATTATAAGCACCCTTATTTTCATTTTCCTATTGATTACTGAATGATAATTGATATTTACATGTTTTTTCAGTGCTAACTATAATTTCTTCATTTTAATTATATTCTAGAAAGTGTCATGGACTGCTGAAGAAGGTATCAAGAATAAAAGCTTAGAGTTTTCTAAGTAAAGATCTCTACTGAAAAAGCCTGCTCTGAATTCTCATCTTCAGTTCTGCTGTTCAAGTGTCCACTTCACACTATTAGCAAGGGTAAACGCTGCACAAACTGAAACTGGATCAACCTGCACTAGATCTGTTAGAGAAGAGAAGACACAGGGAAAGCCATTGCTTCCAAATTAGAGACGCAGACAGGAAACACAGAGAAACGTAATTCCCCCAAAACCAGGAGTGTGAACTTCATGCAGGAGACTTAGCATGGACAGGTTGTAGTGATAAAACTTGCGGGGCCCAGCAACAGGATTGCACACTTCTGAGTGTCTTCTCTGGGGCTCACTAAGACCCTTGCAGCGGTCAGTGGGGAAAACATGTCTCCTGCCTCCAGCAAGGGAGGAGGAACCATCTTGAAACACACAGAACATTCTGTTCTTCTTAATGAATCTTCCGCAGATTAACTTAGTGAACCAGAGCTTAGGTGACTTAAAAATGGTAAATACCCAATCCAGGCCACCCTAGCTATCCTGTTTATCCTAAGTAGAGGCTCACCAAAATATGAAGACCTTAGTCTACATGCTTGGAATGTTCCCTCCTTACACACCTTAGGAGATCATCGGGATAAACTTATTCATCAAATTCTTAAAGAAAGCACATAATGTTCAAAATTATAAACAAGTATCATAGGTTTACTGTATATAATATGAGGTTGGATATGTATACATTGTGAAATGGCTAAATTGAACTAACATGAACATTTCCTTTTATAGTTATGGCAAAGGCACCTAAAATCTACTCTCATAGTAATTTTCAAGAAAACAACACATTGTTACTAAGCTCATTATGTTGTATTGACACAAGGATATTTATAGCATGCATGGTGGCTGAGTCTGGCCACACACTAGGACTGATTTGGCACCAGCACAAACCTTGAACTTGAGTATGCAGGGACTCACAAGGCCGTGGGTAGGCCTGATAGTTAGGTGTGTTCAGATTACCTGCAGCCTGAGGTTATCCTAGTTGTCTTGGCCCTGGTGTCAGGAGCATGGGTTGATGAGATATCCTGGAATCTGGCCCACGGCTGTTCACCTAAGGTCTTAGTCTGGATGGTTGATTTATCACTGTAGTCCACTGGAATTTCCTGGACCCTAGATGTGGTGTAGCAGATCTAATCTGGGTCAGCTGGGGTTTGGGATCATAGGCCCTGGCTTGGAACCAGACAGAGAGGCATTTTATTTTTTATTGTTAGTAAAATATAATGAACTATGAATTCATGAAAAGATATATAGGAAACCTAAATGCATGTTGTAAGTGAAGTATGACAATCTCAAAAGGTTACATACTGGAATTCTGGAAAGGGAAACAAGTCATATATGTAGTCAAAAGATTAGTGATTTCCAGGGGTGGGGTGTGTGTGCAAGAAACAAATAGGTAGAGCTATGGGGATGCAAGACAGTGAAATTATTCTATGTAGTATATAATGGCATGTACATGCTACTGTACACTTGTCAAAACATACGCAATGTCAACAGTGACCCCCTAATGCTAACTGTGGCCTTTGTTTGACAATGACATGTCAATGTAGCTTCATTGTTTACCTCAGAGAACGTGTGCACACAAGGGTGACAGAGAGTATACTTCCTGCTTGTTTTTTTAATGAGCTTAAATTACTATAAAGTAATAAACTTTATTAATGAAAATAAGTCCTCATTTAGCATCTAAAATCATTAAGAGATTTGGATGAAATCTGTGCATCTTCAAAATTTTACTTCAATAAAAATATGTTGTTTGTGAAAAATGTTGCAATAAAATGAACCTTAACACATAAGCAAGTTGATTTTGTTATTAATATTCTATGATTTAGCAACACTCATACAGGTTTGAAGGACAGGGGTGAGTAAGTTATAAAGAAATGAACTTCAGCTTCTTCAACTAGCAAAAGAAAGAGCATCCACATTTAAATTATTGCCATTACTTGACATTTTAAAGGCTACTTAGCAAGTTTATAAAAGTGTCTTCTGATTTAAAATTCTAGGTATATATAGCAGGTGATTTTCCTCAGGCTGTGAAGTTTTGTGTGAGATACTATGGTGTTAATGTTACGCTAAATAAAAATCACTGAACAAGATCTGGGGGAGGGTCTAGTTCAGTGGCAGAGACTGTGCTCAGCATGTTGTAAACTCTAGATTCAACATCCACTGTCTCAACAAAATATTTAATAAAGGTCTTAGGAATTCTCATACCAAAGTTTTCTCAAAGTTGTAACACTGCTTACTATTCTGTTTGCCCCAATAGTTCTATATAGACTGCTTTTACATTAAAGAAGGGATTAAATATAATGATTTCTCTATGAGAAGATATTCTAGTGTGCAGCGGGTAGTTTTAAAGTACGTATTGTTACATCCTAGTTATTTACAGTAACACATGCAATATGTATGTGCTACAATTTTAAATCATATAAAATATGATTTAAAAGATTTAGCAGTGATATTTATGCTTGCTTTCAGTAATGTTTGATTTTTTCTATTCAAGTAGTATATAAAATAGTTCATAGTTCTATGTCTAAAAGGAAAAATTATGCCAATAAATATGAATTTTTGAAAGTAATATTTACTACTAGGTAAGGAACCGTAGACCTTACCGACAATCTCTAGGTAGGCTGACTAGACTCCAGTGGATGAATTGCACCAAAAGAACATCTGGATACAAATACTTGACTGGATAGGAATTAATGTGTATCGTGGATTTATGAGGTCTGGTGGGTGGGGGGGGCATGGGTGAGGGAGGGGCATGGGTATAATTAAGAACTGTTATATGAAATGTACAGAAGCTCAATAAAAATTAATGTAATATTCAGAAATTCACTGAATGAGAAAATGTGCGTTTATATCTGCGATACTCCTGAAAAGAAATTCTCCATTTTCTTTCTCATCTGGTGAAAATGTTAACTATGTTATAGATCACAAAAAGACAGAAGTATTTCAGAATAATTTGCCACAACAGAATCTCCTCCATGCTGGCAGCCACATGCTAATGGCTGAAAAGTCACCCTGTTTCCTAATTAGCAGGAAGAAGGGGAATGCTAGAGAGCAGCTTCAAAGTGTTGATGAGCCTGAGAGACAGCATTTTGAAAGGTAAGTCCAAGCATGAAAATAAGAATGAGTAGAGGAGTTTTATGAGAAGAAAGTGTAAAAATGCCAAAACTTGACAAAAAAGAGATTGGAAAGCAAAAAATAAAGGCTAAGATACTGCAAAGAAGCTGGCCCCAATTTCTTCTAGGATTACTGAATTGTATCATCTCTGTACCTCTAATGACATACTTACTAGGCTGTTAAGGTATTAGCTAATGAAGTTACTGCAACACTGGCAATTATTTTTGAAAAGTCTTCTAGAATTGGGAAGCTTATATGTTGGAGGAGTACAAGAAATTTTTAAAATCTGTTTTACTTCTGATGCTCAGTAACCACAAAGACCAATTCCATGAACACATCAGCCAGTTAGTCCAACTTTAAACTTGATTTTAAAAAATTAAAGATAAAAAGAAAAAAGTAAAGAAACAAAATATTTCTCCATCTATATTAGACTGAAATTAAAAAAATAAATGACAGTTTTCAGTCTGAACA
The DNA here is from genome assembly GCF_000622305.1 of Nannospalax galili. Classification (NCBI taxonomy): domain Eukaryota; kingdom Metazoa; phylum Chordata; class Mammalia; order Rodentia; family Spalacidae; genus Nannospalax; species Nannospalax galili. The sequence goes on from NW_008341807.1 coordinate 2,087,218, forward strand.
AGCAGGGCTCTATAGCAATCCTTCCTTTGCTTCATGCCTACAGAGCAGGTATGATATTTAAGACACACATAACATGATATGGGCTGGGAGATGGCTTTGGTGGTAAATATTTGCCAAAAAGCATGGAGACTTGAGTCTGGATCCCCAGCACCCATGTAACAGGAAAGCTGGCCATGGTGGTGCAGTGGTTCAGTGGAAAAGAGATAGGCAGATTCCAGGGCCTCACTGGTCAGCCAGTCTAGCAGAAATAGCCAGCTACAGACAAACACACACACACACACACACACACACACACACACACACACGCACGCACACACACATGCACGCACACACACATGCACATGTATATATAAAGACACAGATAGACACACAGACACACAATAACATCTACACACACAAGTAAAAGTAAAACATGAAAATATTCTAAATGACATATTATTTCAGATGTGAAGAAAAATCCACCGAACCTCAAAGGATTTGAACTGTTTGAATGTGATAGCTTCTTTAATGACCCAAGAATGAAGAGATAATAGCATTTGCAGATGACATGTGAAAAAATGTGCTATAAAAATCAATCAGGATCAGGAAAAATAATTATTACTATAAGTCCCACCAGGAACTGAAAATGTATAGGACATTAGAAACGAAGAAACTCGGAAAATATGAGTTGATAATATCAGAGGAAGCCATGCTGAGTTGCAGGAGGAAGCTAGAGTTCAACACAGGGAAGAATGCTGTGAAGGAATATTTTAAGGGTCCACGTCTTCGGTCCTGCTCCACTGGAGAAATCTACTCAGGTCCTGTATTATCAATCTGGTACAAAGCCCATGGCTAGGGAGGTTCTAAGCCCTAGGAGGGAATGTACTGGTGTTTGGCTAAATTGTCATGTTGTCCAACTACATTCTTAGCATTTATGTTACACACATAGACTTTTCCTGCCCTCAACTTTCCTCAGAGAAACCACTTTTGCAGTGGATAGTGACTAAATACAAAGACTCCTAACTGGTCAATGCAATGAGAATAAGTAAGTGTTGAATACTCAGCCATAGATGGGTTATCTATACCACCTTCCCTACATCCAGGTCTCAGGAAACATTGAGGAGGCGTGGATAAAAGAAATGTGAAGTGAGAGAATGGGGGGAGTGCTGTGAAATGCTGTCTCCCCAACATGACATGACAGAGGTACACATCAACTCACGGAAGTTATGGTTGCCTGCATAAAGCCTGCACAAGATCAAGCTGGTCAAAATTCCAGCATGGGTAGGGAAAGGGGTCTCCAGGTCCCAGCCTAGCCTAGGAGCCATTGGCAGTTGATGGAAGCAGAGCCTCTTTGGAAAGATGCATTTTGTAGGTTGCCTGGGTTCCAGCAGATGGCTCTACAGTCATCCCCACATAGCATTAATTTGACTCAGGGGACTAATAATAATAATATAAGAAAACTTGAAGTCAGGAGGGAAATGTGTTGGTGAGTTCCAGGGGGTGTTGGAGGGAGGTGTGGAAAAGATGAAAATCGACTGTACTCATGCCTGAAATTTTCAAAGAATAAATAAAAATATAATTTTAAAAAACAAACAATTAAAAAGTGGCATCCATATAGGAGTCCTGTCCATGGACCATCATTTTGCAGACTTTTAATCTCTATGCTTCAGTCATTTGTGAACTTTTGTATTCCTGGCCCTCTCATGCATTAGGGAGCTTCATTAATGAGAACTGAGTTATTAATTAATGTCCTCTTTACCCCGTGTTCTATGTTCCATGGGCTTTAAGTGTAGAGATTGAATTGTAGATGTGCCACTTAGGCTTGGGCAATTCACAGACGATGTCTGCATGTGACCAGTTGCAGTACTCTATAATAGTCTCGTATGACACAAAAGAAGCTTCTTTGATGAGTGGTGAATGGGATATTTGTCTGTAAATAAAAAGATAGATAGTAACACATTGCATTAGTCCAGAGATGTGACAGGTTTTCTCTAAGATCAATAAACTCTCCAGCCATGTATATTTGACTACGTTTACAGTACCACACGAGTTTCCTCCCAGTGGGCTTTTGGTTCAATTAGGTAGCTGTTAATTACCCCCAAGATAAAGGCGTCACTACGGCACCAATGTCATTGGCTGTGTCTGTCATTATTGTGGAAGAGCTGATCTTCCTAAAGCGGAAGACTGTAGGTAGGCTGACTAGATCTCAGTAGATGAACTTGCACTGAGGGCCGTCTGGGGAGACTAACTTGACACAATAGGCCTTAACACAAATGACAGACTCTATGAATTCCAGGAAGGGGGACGATGGGAGGGTGACCATGGGGAAGGGTGTATAAAGATGATTAAGACTGATTGAGATGTTCTGTATGAAATACGCGTTAGTTCAATAGGAAAACAAAAACCTTTGTGTACAGGTCACATCGTATTACAATTTAATAACATTTACTAATTCCCTGGAGCTGGGAAAATGGCTCCATGTGTAGTGTTTCCTATATAAGCATGAAATCCTAAGTTGAAATCTCCAGAAATCTTGTAAAAGTCAAGTATAGCTATGTGTGCCTGCAGACATACCATTAGTGGATGGAGAAAGATGATCCCAGGAGCTCACCTAGCTGAAAAGGTGAAATTCAGGTTCAGTATCTCAAGAGAATTAGGCAGTGTATGATAGAATAAGATACCCAATGTCCTCTTCTGGCCTCCATGTGTCCTGTACCCATACAGGCATACACACATATGTTCATTACACACATACATTCACACACACACACACACACACACACACAGACACATACTCACACCCCCAAAATATTTCTCCCCAGAAATTTTAGAAAGAAAGTTGTTACATGGAACGTGAACATGGAACATGCTAAAATCAATTGCTTTAGAGTTTGGTACCTATCTAAATAATGTGCTAGTTATTCTATGTTGTTAGGATGGATATACAATTAAAGAATGACTGGACCAACTCATCTAATAATGAACTAACAATATCTTTATGTGACACACAACATTCTAGTTGTTCAACCAAACAGATTATAGCACAGCCCCTCAGTTCCAAAAATTGAAACTCTAATATTTACTAGCAATGTGGGCAAGAGCAGAAGCCAAAACAAATTTCAGAGATAGAGATCAATCCATGTTTCTTAAAAAGTAGTGGCTTATTCGATAGTCTACACACACATATAAAAAAGACAGCCAACTCTGCAGATTCATGAGTGAATATGTGACTGCATGAGCAGATTAACTGGAGTTAAAATTTAAAGACCACAGGATAATCCCATGAGACAGTAAAGTGTGTTAGGATGAATACATCAGAAATAAGAGAAAAAATAAATCACACATTATGCACATTATTATCAACTCTACTCCCAAATTAAATATTTCTCTTCCTAACTCAAAGAACCTTTGATAGAAACAAGTAGTTTCTAAATAGGTTCAAGAGTACCTTGTAAAGCAGCGTTATATTCACTTTGTTTAGTAGGGGTAAAGAAAGAGAAAGGATTCAAAACACCTGCTCCTCAATTATACTGCTGGGTGTATGACAAGACCTGTGCTCACTGTTAGATCCCAGAGCACTACTCCTCATAGAAGGAAACTCTTTTTTAAAATTACTTATTTAATAGCCACATACTTAGAAGAATCATTTCCTTACAACAGCATTGACATATTCAATAAAATTTTCTGAGGTAAGACGCATCTCTTTCAAAATTGGCTGTAAATATTTAGGTTTACAGTTGAATTATTACAGTTATACAATATTGTACTCAGTATAAACCCTATAGGACACAATAGAAAATGAGATTTTAACCTTTAAAAAAGATCTCCATTTCATTATTAAAATACACTGTTTCCTACAGAAAGACTCATTTTTAATGCTACTAACATTCAAATGTTTGCACATGTGTCTCTAATCTCTATATATCTGATTATTACTAGTCACAGTCAGTTACACTTGGTTCCTTGGCACCTGAATATGGATATGAAGTCATAACAGCTTCATTTTTTAATTTCAAACATTTTTTTTTATAATCTCACTAACAGTGCACATGGTTTTCTTCTTTCCCCACATCCTCTCCAACGCTGGCTGTCTGATAGCACCTAGTCTAACAAGTGTGAGAAATATGTCAATAT
>NW_008341807.1:2092194-2093216 GCF_000622305.1 Nannospalax galili
TATATGATTAGAAGAAGCATTTCAATACAGCTTTGACATATTCAGTAACACACTCCAGAGCAAGAGTACATCTCTTTCACAAGTGGCTGTAGTTTTTAGGTTCACAGTTGAATTAATAGTTATACAATATTGAACTCAGTATGAGCCCTGTAAGTCATAAAATTGAATGAGGTTTTAACCTTTAAAAAAGATCTCCATTTTATTATTAAAATACACAGTTTCATACAGAAAAATTCATTTTTAGTGCAATTGGCATTAAGATGTTTGCACATGCATTTCTAATCTCTATATATCTGATTATTACTAGTCACAGTTGGTTACTTTCTGAGCTCCTTGGCATCTGAGCATGGATATAAAGTCATCAGGTAGATTTCAGTGGTAATATTTTCACATCTACTAATTTTTAAGGAGCGAAATTTTATGCTTTGAAGAATTATTTTTAATCATTATTTTTAAAAAAAATTTAATAACTACATGATTAGAAGAAGCATTCCACTACAGCTTTAACATATTCAGTAACACACTCCAGAGCAAGTATACATCTCTTTCACAAGTGGATACAAGTTTCTAGGTTCACAGATGAGTTAATACAGTTATATAATATTGAGCTTAGTACAGGCCCTGTAAGGCATAAAATTGAATAAGTTTTTTAACCTTTAAAAAAGATCTCCATTTCATTTTAGAATATATTGTTCCTTGCAGAAAGAATCATTGTTTTTACGACTAAGACTAAGATGTTGGCGCTTGCATCTCTAATCTGTGTGTATCTGATTATTTCTAGTCATAATCAGTTGCACTTGGATCCTTGGCACCTGTGTATGTCTATAAAGTCATCAGGTAGATTACAATGATATTGTTTATCACCTCTACTAATTAGCATGATGTGAATTTCCATGCTTCCTCCTCAAATATAATACATTTTTAAAAAATTTGTTGGTTTGTGTGTGTATGTGTGTGTGTATCACACAGAACATCCCAAACCATCTTATTCGACTATACACCCACTTCACAGTTGGCACCCT
>NW_008341807.1:2093269-2095723 GCF_000622305.1 Nannospalax galili
CACTTCCCAGATAGTACCCTCCCATAGCCTCCCTCCCCCAACTAGAGCCCTTATACTCTGATATCCCTGCTACTGTCTGCTGTGTTGGCACCCCCATCCATCCCCACTACTTGCCATTCTGGTGAGTCTCATCAGCCTATCTAGAGGTCTTTGTTTTAGGAGGGTCAGCTATTCCTCATCTAGCAGTAATTATTTGTCAATATTCCTTTGGATAAGATTGGGGTCTGCTGTTCATTTTCCCTGTTCTATGTCAGGTTACTATCTGGGAGTCCCTTTGGACACCCTGGCCAACAACTCAAAAGAAGGTATCTTCTGTCTGGCATTGTTGCTTGTTATGTAGCCTTTAGCTATGCATATGGACGCTTAAGAAATTATATTGGCCCCTTAATCTTTGGTTATACTATCCTTTTGGGTGTTTAAGGCCATACAGTTGGCCCAGGTAAACCAATTTGTTTTTACTCTTAAGGTTGTTTTGAGGATCTGTTCCTCAGGGGTCACATGGGCTTGGGAGGAGCCCTTGGCTCCTTTCTTTTACCAGTTATGCCTATGTGAAGATAAGGAAAAGGTCCTGCTTGATCATGGTTGGCTTTGCTTGGAAGTAAGGAGGAAATGATTCCTCTGTGTTGACCCTCCTCTTTGTAGACTGAACACTGGTTCACGGCCATCTTATGGTGTCTCCTCGGCCTCCTTGATCAAGAGGACAGGTGACCCACCACAATTACAGAACATTTGAGAGATGCTCATAGTCCCCTGGAATTAGACCACCTAGGAGGGCAAGGAGCAAAAACTGTCCTTTATGTCCCACTGACCAAATTATTATAGGCCTCAAAGTATGTCTGTTAAACATCCAAGAAGGTTAGTTCCACCAGTCTGGTTCTTTTAATTACTGTGTATCATGTAGATAAATCCTGGGTAAAGACCAGTTGTTCTCAGATAAAACTTACCTAGACATATATTTCTTGATCTGCTATGTATAATTTGTCAGTAGGTTGTAGGAGTAATATGGCTCCGGCTGGATTTCAGAACTATCTTTTGCATTGTCTCACCCCTCCATCATGGTTTTCCCACTTAAGGTGCCCCCATTTCCCCCCTTTCTCCCTTACTAATACCCTTCTCCTACATTCCTATCTCTCTTGAGCTCCTTCTTTCCCTTTATCCCCTAGGTTCCTTGTATACCCTTCCTTCCCCCTCCCTTAAACTAACCCAATTTTTATCCATATCTCCCTTATTAAGGCATGTTTCCTACTGTTCTTCTCTTTTAGGTTCTTTCTTTCCCTTTACCTCCCTGGCTCCTTTCCATTATCCTGGTTCCTGTAGTTATGTCTGGATACATATTCACTTATCAGGGTTTGGTTCTAGGATCCACATATGAGGGAGAACATATGTCGATTTTTTTTTCTGAGTCTGTGTCACGTCACCTAGAATAACAGTTTCTAGTTCAATCCATTTATCTGCAAATTTCATGATTTCATCTTTCTTTACTACTGGGGAAAACTCTGTAGTATAAATGAACCACATTTTCATTATCCACTCAACAATTGAGGGACACTTAGGTTGCTTCCATCTCTTAGCTATTGTGAAAAGAGCAGCAACAAACATGGATGTACAAGTGTCTCTGCAACAGGACGAGTTCTTTGGGTATATGCCAAGGAGTGGTATAACTGGGTCAAATGGTAGGTTCATTTGTAGTTTTTTAAGAGTTCTCCACACTGCTTTCCATAGGGGCTGAACCAGTTTTCAGCCCCACCAGCAGTGGATGAGTGTTCCCCTTTCCCCACATCCTCTCCAACATTTGGTATCATTTGTTCTCTTGATATTAGCCAGTCTGACTGGGGTAAGATGAAATCTTAAAGGGGTTTTAATTTGCCTTTCCCTGATTATTAGTGATGTTGAACATGTTTTAACATGCTTCATAGCTATCTATACTTCTTTTGAGAACTCTCTGTTCAGCTCCTTAGCCCATCTTTTAATTAGGTTGCTTCTTGTCTTGATTCTCTGTTTTTTGAGTTTGTTATATATTCTGGATATTAAACCTCTGTTGGATGTGTTGCTGGTAAATATTTTCTCCCATTCTGTGGGTTTTCTGTTCGCTTCCCTTGTTTCCTCCTTAGATGTAGAGAAGCTTTTTAGTTTAATGAGGTCCCATTTGTTAATTCTTGCCTTTGTTTCCTGAGCAATTGATGTCCGGTTTAGAAAACCCTTTCCTACACCTATATCTTGTAAGGTTTTTCCCAATGTTTTCTTCTAAGAGTTTCAGAGATTCAGGCTTTATATTGAGGTCTTTGATTCATTTGGAATCGACTCTTGTGCAGGGTTAAAGATAGGGGTTTACTTTCATTCTTCTACAGGTGGAGATCCAGTTTTGCCAGCACCATTTGCTAAACATGCTGTCTTTCCTCCAGTTAATGTTCTTGGCCCTTTTGTCAAATATCAGGTCGCTGAAATTGCATATTT
>NW_008341807.1:2095983-2108799 GCF_000622305.1 Nannospalax galili
GTCTTCCTCAATCTCTTTCTTTAAAGATTTAAAATTTTCATTGTAGAGCTCTTTAATATCTTTGGTCAGGTTTATCCTGAAATATATATATATTTTACAGCTATTGTGAAGGGGAGCGTTTCCATGTGATCTTTCTCTGATTGCTTGTTAATGGTATATAGAAAGACTACATACTTTTCTAGGCTAATTTTTTAACCTGCCACTTTACTGAATGTGCTAATAATTTCTAGGAGTTTTCTGGTGGAATTTTTGGCATCTCTTAGATATAATATCATATCATCTGCAAGAAGGGATAGTTTGATCTCTTCTTTTCCAATTATTACTCCTTTAATTTCCTGCTCTTGAAAGATTTTCAAGCACTACGTTAAAGAGAAGTGGAGACAGTGCACAGCCTTGTCTGGTTCCTGATTTCAGTGGGAATGCTTCCATTTTTTCTCCATTTAGAATGATGGTGGCTGTGGTTTTGTTATATATGGCTTTAAATATGTTGAGGCATGTTCCCTCCCATCCAGTTCTCTCTAGGTCTTGGAATATAAATGAATGCTGAATTTAGTCAAAGGCCTTCTCTGCATCTATTGAGATGACCATGTGGTTCTTGTCTTTGAGCCCATTTATATGATTTATGACGTTCATTGACTTACGTATATTGAACCATCCCTGCATCTCTGGAATAAAGCCAACTTTTGATCATGGTGGATGATCTTTTTGATGTGTGTCTGTATGTGGTTTGCAAGTAACTTGTTGAGAATTTTTGCATCTATGTTCATTAAGGATATGGGTCTATATTTTTCTTTTCTGGTTATCTTTACCTGGCTTTGATATGAGAGTGATGCTGGCTTCATAGAAGGAATTTGGAAGTTCTCCCATCATTTCTATCTTTTTGAATAAATTAAGTAGTATTGTATGTAGATCTTTAAATATCTGATAGAATTCTGCTGTAAATCTATCTAGTCCTGGGCTTTTTTTAGTTGGGCATTTTTGTATTACTGTTTCAATTTCTTTTTGTGATATGGGTCTGTTTAAGCTGTTAATCTTTTCTTGATTTAGTTTTGGTGGTTCCCATGCCTTTAGATATCCATCCATTTCTTTTAGATTCTCAAATTTAGTAGCATATAGGCTTTTTAAGTATTCCCTTATAGTGTTCTGTATCTTTCTGTGTCTGTTGTGATGTTTCCTCTTTCATCTCTGATTTTGTTAATTTAGAGGTGGTCTTTCTTTCCTTTGGTTAAGTGGGCTAGCAGTCTGTCAATCTTGTTTAACTTTTCAAAGAAACAGCTCTTGGATTTGTTGATTCTTTGTATTGTTTTCTTTGTTTCTTTTTCATTACTTTCTGCCCTGATATTTGTTATATTTTTTTTTTGTCTGCTGGGTTTGGGTTTTGTTTGCTGTTGCTTTTCAAGTGTGTTGAGTTGCAACTTTAAGTCATTTATTTATGTTCTTTCCAATTTTTCAATGTAGGCACTTAGAGCTATAAACTTCCCTCTAAGGACCAATTTCAGCATGTATTGTCCTTTTCATTTAATTCCAGGAATACTTTTATTTCTTTCCTAATTTCTCTTTTGACCCATTCATCATTCAGGAGTCTGTTGTTTAATCTCCATGTGTTCACGTGATGATTAGGGCTTCTTCTGGTATTGATTGTAAGCTTTATTGCATTGTGGTCTGATAGAATGCATGGAATTATTTCAAACTTTTTGTATTTGTTGAGGTTTGTTTTTTGCCCAAGTATATGGTCAATTTGGAGAAGGTTTCATGGGGTGCTGAGTAGAAAGTATGTCCTTTGGCGCTTGGGTAAAATACTCGGATGTTTGTTAAGTCCATTTGATATATGGTATTGTTTAATTCAGATGTCTCTCTGTTAACTCTGCCCCGTTGGCCTTTCTAATGGAGACAGTGGGGTATTGAAGTTCCCTACTATTAATGAGTTGGGATTACTATGGGTCTGTAGTATTGTTTGTATGAAGTAGGGTGCACCAGAGTTTGGTGAATATTTGTTCATGATTGTAATATATTCTTGATTTATTGTTCCTTCGATCAGAATGAAGTGGCCCTCTTTATCTCTTCTGGTTAGTTTTAGTTAAAAGTCTATTTTGTCCGATATTAGAATTGCTACACCTGGTTTTTTCTTAGTACCATTTGCTTGGTATATTTTTTTCCATCCTTTTACTCTAAGAGTGTCTGTTCTTGAAAGTGAGGTGAGTTTCTTGCAGACAACAAAAAGATTGGTTATATTTCTTAATCCATTCACCTAGTCTGTGTCTTTTGATTGGGGAGTTCAGTCCATTAACATTTAAGGTTATTAATAAAAGATGAATATTGAAGCCTGTCATTTTTATTTCTGTTTATATTCTTGATATAGCTGTACTTTTCCAGAGTTATACCTTCACTGAATTTCTTTCTGTGACCCCTTGGGTATAGCCGTTCTTTTCTGCAGCTCTTTGTATTGTTTCCATAACACTCTGAAGGACTGGTTTTGTGGACATGAATTCCTTCAGTCTATTTATGTCACGGACAATTTTTCTTGGCTGGGTATAGTAATCTGGGTTGGCATCTGTGGTCATTTAAAACTGGGACTGCTATGTCCAGGCTTTTCTGGCTTTCATAGTTTGCACTGAAAAGTCAGCTGTAGTCCTGATGGGTTTTCCTTTGTATGTGACTTGTTGTTTCTCTTTTGCAGCTTTCAGTAATGTCTCTTTGTTTTGTATGTTTAGTGTTTTTAAGATGATGTGCCATGGAGAGTTTCTTTTCTGGTCCTATCTGTTTGGTGTTCTCTATGTTTCTTGTATTTGTATGGGCATGTCTTTCTTTAATTTTGGGAAATTTTCTTCCATGATTCTGTTGAAGTTCTGGTCCATGCCATTATCTTGGGATTCTTCTCCTTCCTGTATACCTATGATTCGTAAGTTTGGTCTTTTTATGGTATCACACAATTCCTGAATATTCCATTCTGGTGATTTCTTAAATTTTTCATAATCTTTGCTTGAGTGGTCTAGTTCGTCCAGTTTATCTTCCAGCCTTGATACTCTGTTTCCATTTCATTTATCCTATTGGTGAGGCTTTTTCCTGTTGTTTCTAATTGGTTTACTGAGTGTTTCATTCCTCCTTCATTTCAGCCTGAGTATTCTTCAATATTTCTCTTTTCTGAATTCATTTAGAAGTTTCTGGTTCTCTCTTTTGATTTTATATTGAAGTGGCCAGATTGCTTTTGTCTTCAGGAGTTCCCATAGGGGCCCAAGTAAGATGAGGATAAGATGCTCTCAGGTTTTCTCTTAAGGTCTGGATACCTCCAGGAAAGATTTTGTCCTCAGGAATTTGGATGTTGAATTGGCCTGGGAGCTGGACCCAGGAAAGATGCTCGTCTAAGGCAGCTGGTGGCCATGCCACCCAGAGACGTAAAGGCAGATGGGGGCAGGAAGCACCTCAAAGGGCTCCTGGGGGACTGCACTGAGGAGCTGGGTTGGTCTGTAGGCAAAGGATCAGGAAGAAGAAAGGTCAGCTCCAGCTTCCAGGAAAGAGGCTGGAGGGTTGTGCAGCCCAGGGAAGTAGAGGAAGGTGAGGGCGGGGCCAGACCCAGAGGGCTCCTCGGGACCTGAGAAGGCACTGAGTTGGTCTGGTTGCAAAGGATCAGGAAGCAGTGGTGGTTCCCCAGGTGTCTGGGGCACCAAGACGAGAATGGGACATGACCCAGGCTAGGAAGAGGGACTGGAGGGGGAGATGGGAGGGTGAATTAGGATGGGGGGAGTCAAGGCATGGAGGGCATGATGGACGTATTCTATAGAGAGAGGCCTTTGGGTCAGAGAGAGGCCTGAGGGTAGTGCAGGCCCAAGAAAGCAGAGGGACAGAAGGAGACTCTTATGTCCACATTCTGGGAAGGTCATCCTCTTCTCTGTAAATGGACCTGGAAATTTCCCAGAGGCAAAATCCTGACCAAAACTCTGCCACAATTTAGACTGTCGTTGCCAAAAAGGATGTCTTTCATTTTGTTAGCAAATCCCACTTCTGTCTCAGGTGCCTGGAAACATTTATATAATTGGTGGATTTCTGCTTTTATTAAATTTACTTCTGAGCATCTGACATCAGGGTCAGATGACTCTGTGCACTCAAGGATTCTCCAGTGGTCATTTGGTGACAATCCATTTCATGTCCCCATTCAGGCATGAAATGGATTTTTTATGTGTAAATATTCCTGGATTTCTTTATCATTAAAGGGAGACAAGTAAAAGGAATTAAATACAGGAGACGCATCAAGCCAGATCATCATGCTGTGTATAATGTCATAATGGTCAAGCACTGGACTTTCATCCTAACACTGCGAAGGATATACACAGTTCCCATGCATACTCGCATTTGACCATTTTTGTAGATGAAGTATGGAATCCAGTTATGTAATGTAAATTGTGTGCACTGATGAGGCCTTATATCTCAGAAGGATTTCCCTGTTGCCCCCTCTCTCTTCTCCACATTATGGTGCCTTTCACATTTTATTTACAACCATTCATGAGAGATGAGTGGAGATCTCTCTGATGTCCATATCCACTGTGAGAATAAGCCTGCGCTCTTTCCGTACCCCTTCCAGAATAGTTGCAGTTGCTAATACTATCTCAACATTTACCGTGTATACTTTCAAGTCTTACCTCATTCAATAATAATCACTTTCAAATTTTCCAAGCATAGTATTATTGCATTTCATGACTCTGATTTAGCATTATTCTAAGACTGTCCCCAGACTTCATTGCCAGTTACTTGTGTAACTAGAACCAAGCCCAATATAAGGTAAAGTTGCCTACACATCTGTCTCTCACATCCACTCTGAATCTTGTACATTCTCTATAAACCTCTTTGCTTGTGTCCTTGGACCCTAAGCAAATTTCTTTTGTTTTTATTTTCTTATTTTTTAATTAATTTACTTTTGTAATCACATTTTTGCAATTTCCATACAATATAGTATAAAGGTATTTAGACCTCTTCCCACACAGTCTATTGCCACAGTATTTGATTGCCTCTCCGAACTTAAAGCTAAGACCCTATTGTTGAAAGCCATAGGACTTGAAGAAGACGCCTCCCTGAAGACTAGCTCTCACAGTATCAGAGGATAATATACAGTCTGCTAAGGGAGAGAACCTGTTAATGGTCCTACCTAGCTGTGAAGTCTAATAAACAACAATGTCTGGCCTAGCAGACTCTAGCTCTTGGTGCAGTAGTGATCCTTTTATCTTGGGGAAAATTAGCAGCTGTTTAATTGGAGTCAAGGCTTGCTATTGGGAAGAAACTCGTGTGGTACTGTAAACATAGCTAATTCCACATTGCTGGAGTGGTACTAGATCCTAGAGAAAAATCCTATTTGTGACCCATCCCTAAACCAATGTATTCTTACTGTATTCTAAATATGCGTTCTCATTATTTACAGACAAATGCACCTTTTACCCCTCATCATGGAAACTTCTTTTTGCAATAGACATTTCTTTTGTTTTATTAAAAATATTTATTCTTATCATATATATGTAACATGTACAATGATTCTGTATACATATACATAGTAAAATGATTACTATAGCCAGAACAGTTCATATATCCAGACACTAGCTACAACACAATTGATCTTCCCCAATATAAAAATGTATGATTAGTGACTTGAACTTCTGCAGATGTCACATCTATCCCACTACGCCATATTACACACTGAAAGACTTTAGGGTGCCTGATAGGCTTGATGTAGTTATTTTGTAACTGTAGGTATAATTCAGTCCAGTGTGCCACCACCTGTGTTTTTCTAGCTTAGCTTTGATAGAACCCAGAGTCATCTGGCTCATCTGAACTAATAATCCCTATGCTGTTTTATATCTTTCCCAACTCAGGCTCCCTCCACAATTTCTCTCATGTTCTAAGGAATTATATCCCTCCTTGCCTGTCTTCACTGGTAAGTAAATGTTCCTTTCATCTCCAGTGCTCAGTACCTGATACAATAAGTATATGCTTCTGGGTTAGGTATGAAGTCTCCTCATCTCGTCTACATTTCCAGATCATCTCTCTGGATTCTCACAGAAAATCTTCTCCTCCTCTGAAGTACATACTCTTTAGGTATGCTTTCTCCCATCTCTTTTCTGTCCCAACTTGCAGATTTTGGTAAACGACTATAAGAGATTTGCAATTTTCATTCCATTCTAAAGTTTGCCATTATCCTAACACACTTCAGACATGTTTAAGCCAGAACCAGGTTTTCTCCTCCACTGCAATCATTACTTGCTCTCTCCCATGGCCATTCCTGAAGTTAAATAAATTCAGTAATTACTCATCAGAGGCACAATGATTACGTCTACTTTAAAAATTTGTGCTTCAAACACACACACACACACACACACTTTGGAAAAATATACCAAGGGATGTTTCCCTCTTTGAAAAGATTATTTAATTATTAAAGAAAAGATTTCTACTCCTGAGTTTAGCAGGCATAGAATAAAGAAGTAGTGTAATGACAACAGTCAAAATCTTATTCTTAGTGGGTAAAGTTTAAGAGTCCACTTAGAAATTTAATAATCACAAAAACAAGCACCCTGAAAATGGGAAATGAATTCAGATTCAGTATTTATGACTATAAGACCCAGTAACAATGCTATTTTTATTAAATTTAGTACAATTCTAGAATAAGAAGAGGACACTGTAAACAATTATGATTGCAGATATAAACTACGATTTTTCAGAAAATAATATGGCTTATATGGTATAGGTACATTTATTAATTTTTTAAAGAACTATACCACATGCTGGAATATTCAAATGCTGCAGAAGCCCTCCCAGTTAGGCATCACATCAACCGTAAAGTTTGACAACTTTCATTCTTTCACTTGCCGTGAATCAGTTTCAGAATTCCTCAGATTCTCCTCTGAAGCAAGCATGGTCATATCACCGTTCTTCTCAATGTTCCACAAGAGAATCTCATTCTCTATAGTTAACGTGGTTTATAAAGCTACACTCTCTGGCATCCTTAAAATTAAATCAAAATATTAAATTAATTTTTTTATTAAATTTTCTTGCACTTCGTAGATTATAATCATATTTAGATCACTGCCTCTATATATACTTCTCCGTAGCACCACAACAGATTTCATGCATTCTGTCATATATTCTAAGGCCTATTGAGTCAAGTTTGTGTCAGAAGATGACCCTTGGCGTGAATTCATTCGCTGGAACTAGTGTCACTCCTTTAAAGAAGACCAACCCTCTCTCACCCAGCATGTTCCAAAAGTTCCTCCATGAAGGTTGGAGTTTCTTACCCATATCTCCAGTTCTATGCGGGGTTTATATCTGGTTTGAGTTTACATGGGTCTTGTGCCTGTTGTCAGAGCAGTAAGTTCATATGAGCAAGTTCCCAGCCACCTGGAAAACTCCGTTTTATTTACCACCCCATTTCTCCTTCTCTCTCCTACTATATCCATTTTGTCAGGCTCCCTTTACCATTTTATTCCCATGATTTTTTTTTTTTTCCATTTTCTTGACTCTTGTGGTTACATCAGGGGATAAACTCTCACATCTAGGGATTTGGAACTAAGATCCACAATTAGAGAGAACATATGTAGCTTGATTTTCTAAGTCTGTTTTAGTTCACTTAGTATAACATTTGGTAGTTCCATCCATTTACCTGAGAATTTCATTATTTCATTTTTCTTTACCACTGAGTAGAATTCCGTTATGTAAATGTATGACATTTTCATTATCCATTGATCAGTTGTGAATCATTTAGGTTGTTTCCATTTCTTAGCTATTGTGAAAAGAGCAGCAACAAATATGGCTAAACAAATATCTCTGCAGTAAATTTTAGCTGTGAATCAAATTGGTTTTTTTTTTAAATTGGGAGGTTTTGTCCCCCTGTTTTGGTTTCCTTATTTGTTATGGGTCTATTTAAAATGTTGATCTCTTCTTGGTTTAACATTGGTGGATCTATTGAATTTAGAAATATGGCCATTTCTTTTAGAGTTTTTAAGTCAATAGAGTAGAAGTTTTAAAACTATTCCCTTATAAGCTTCTTTGTCTTTCTGGTGTCTTTTGTGATGTTTTCCCTTTTGTCTCTGATTTTGTTGATTTGGATTTGCTCTTTCTTTTTTTGATTAGCTGGGCTAAGAGTCTATCTTGTTTATCTTTTGAAAGAACCAGTTCTTAGATTCATTGTTTCTTTACTTCTATTTCATTGATTTCTGCTCTGATTATTGCTTTTTTTTTTTCATCTGCTGGGTTTGGGTTTGGTTTGTTCTTGCCTTTCCAAATTCTTTAATTGTACTATTAAATCATTTATTTGTGTCTTTTTTTGGTCTTTTTGAGACAGGAACTTGCTATGTAGACCAGGCTGGCATCAATCTCACAGAGATCTGCTGGCCTCTACCTCCTGAGTACTTGGATTAGAGGCATACGCCACCACACTGATGGACTCAATTTTCTTAATGTATGTTCTTAGAGCTATAAATTCTCCTCTTAGGATTGATTTTTATGTGTCTCAGAGATTTTATGTTGTGTTATCATTTTATTTTAGCTTCAGGAATATTTTTATTTCTTTCCTGATTTTTTTCTCTGACCCATTCATCATTCAAGAGTGTGTTGTTAAAGCTCCATGAGTTTGGGTAGATAGTAGAGCTTGTCTTGTTGATTTTAAATTTTATTGAGTGCTAGTCTGATAGAATACATGGAATTATTTCAATTTTTTGTATTTGTTGAGCTTTGTTTTGTTTCTTTTTTGTTTTTTCATAAATATTTTACTGAGGTTTTGTGCATTACATACAATAAATCTTAATCATATTGAGAACCCCTCCCATATCCTCACCCCACACTGGATTTCATGACAGCATATATGTTAAGTCCTATCTGATCCATGATTTTCTACCCAAATGTCCCTGATTGTAAGTCAGTCCACTGGAGTCTAGTCAACCTGTCTTAAGTCATTCCCTTAAAATATATCAATTCTTCTTCACCCAGCCAATAGTTCCTCAGCTAAGGTTGGGGCTCGCAGCTACTTCTCAAGTTCTATGCTGAGTTTTTGTCTAAAAATTTATCTGTTCCATTACTTCTTTGTTTAGTTTTGTTTTCGAACATGTTATTCTGTCTTTCTGGAGCTTTTTGCATTTTAATTTTTAAGTCAATCATTTAAAAATCAGTTCTGCTCAAAACTGTTCATAGTCTCAACTTGAAGTACGTTTCTTGCTAAACTATCTTGGAGAATTGTTTTGATATCATATATTTAAATTTGGGGGCTTCATCATAGGATTCTATCATTTCATAGGATTGTGAACATTTTCATGTTGTTTTCTAGGATCAGATGTAAGGAAGACTCTACTGAGAGACTAACTTTATATTCCATTGAGTACTTACTAGTCAGTCAGATGTTAAAATCTCCAGTACTGAGGGCACAATAGATAGCTCAGAGGTTAAGGGCACAACTGCCCGTGACTCCAGTTCCACGGGATCCAAGACCATTTTCTGACTTCTGTGTGCATTGTTCAGCATGTGTACACTTAAAGACATGTAAGGAAAATATAAAATACACATAGAATAAAAATAAATAGAAAATAAAATACAATAAACGTTTAAAGTGAGTATTCTTAATCATAATGTGAAGATGAGGTTATAAAGGTGGGTGTATTTAAAAAGTGCCAGAGTTCACACAACTAGGAATCAAAGGAACTGTAATTCAAGGCCTAGCATGTTATCAAAAATATGAAACAGCCCCAGGCCTGGAGAGATGGCTCAGTAGTTAAGAGGACTGACTGTTCTTGCAGAAGACACAGGTTCGAATTCCAGCATCCTCATGACTGCTAAAAACCATTTGTAAATTCCAGTCCCAGGGGCCCAATGCTTTCTTCTGACTTCCTAGGGCATTACAAGAACAGGTGCATTTACATACATGCAGGCAATACACTTAAATGGGTAAAAAATAAAAATAATAAAATAATAAATAATAAAATAATAAATAATGATTTGAAACATACCTTGTGGAAGATATATTGATTACTTTCATTTCCAAGAGGTTTTATTAAAATTCTAAGCTCTAGCCAATTTAGCATAAGGCATACATAGAAGCAACTCTGTTTAAGAACTCTACAAACTTCTCATTGTAAAAGATTCTTTGTCATGTGAAATAGTAAGTTCTCTATCCTTGGAAGAGTTTAAACTAAATACGGCTACCCTTTTCTTTTCAGATATATTGATTACTTTCATTTCCAAGAGGTTTTATTAAAATTCTAAGCTCTAGCCAATTTAGCATAAGGCATACATAGAAGCAACTCTGTTTAAGAACTCTACAAACTTCTCATTGTAAAAGATTCTTTGTCATGTGAAATAGTAAGTTCTCTATCCTTGGAAGAGTTTAAACTAAATACGGCTACCCTTTTCTTTTCGCTATTTAGAGGTGCCAAATAATATGTTGGAAAGATAGGAAGTTGACCTGGTAGGACTCCAAGAGTCCATGATAATAATTGTATGACACTTAAAGGGCAATTGAAAGGCTGCTCAGCTCTGAGATGAAGTAGTCTTAGAGATGACCTGCAATTTTAGTACTTATCAAGCAATCTTCAGCTGCTGTAAATCCTACCTAGTAGGCTAGCATCATGGGCCCCTTTCCACTTAGTTTTGTCGACCTCCATACTTAATTGGACCCTAAATGTTTTCCCTGCAGAGATCTTATCTCCCTAACCAACTGCTTAATCTATTTTGGCAGGTCCAGGATTCTTAGCTCTTCAGGGAGCTGTAAAACACTTCCCCATCTCTTCTTTTTCAAGGCAGTCGAGTGACATACTTCATGTTTTATTCTGATAATTTCCTCTTTCATGGTTATTATGATATTATGCAATACTTTCTAAAGTGTCTTATGGTATTAATGTCATCTTATGATTTTTAGAACACTGAAAATACTTTTTATCATCAAGTTAGTTCAATCAATAAAAGAGACCATTCATGGCTCTTAAGAACTATACAACATAATACTAAACTACCATTAATATTTTTAAAGGAGATAAAAACTATTTAATATGCTTATTTATAATAATACTTTTTAATTATATTTCATATGCTTATTTATAAAAGTACTTTTTAATTATAAACTTACTTAAAGATGTCTGTAAATGTTCACTGTGTTCTTCGAGTTTCGTTTCTCTTGTTATAAAACACCCTGACAACAAAAAACCACTTAGGGGACAAAGGGTTCATTTCAGCTCACAATTCAAGGTTAGAGTCCAATGCAGGGAAGTCAAGGAAAGAACTTGAAGCAACTATTCATATCCTCAGTCAAGAAAAGAAAGAAAATAAATGCATGCATGCATATTCCTCACCTTGTTTTTTCTACTCTTACATAATTCAGAACCCAAACTAGGCAGTGGTGCTGACCACTTTTATGCTGGGTCTTCCCACAGCAGTTAGCACAAATCAAGACAATTACCCACACACATGACCAAAGGTCACCTTGATAGAGATAATCCTCATTAACACTCTTTTCTCAGGTGATTCTAGATTGTGTCAAGTTCACAAAACTAACCTCTACATGTGGTTAGCCAGAGAAATCATATGTGAAACATAAACTGTAGATAGAAAAATTATGAAATGCTCTAGATTGTTCTAATTAATTATAAAACAAGATCATACTTTAGTTATGATTTTCTAGTATCCTGAAAATATTTGTTGAATGGAGAAATGGCAGTTTTATCTGTTGAACATCTATCTCTATTTTCATTGTTTTGAATAAAAACAGTTGTGCAATCATATAAAAATAGTTGATCCCAGAGAACAAGATATATCAGCATTTGTAAACTATAGTGTTCAAAAGATTTAGGCAAACTTTAAGTATTTTCGTACTGGAAGAATTGTCTCAAAGAACAGGAGAAAAATTGGACTTAGATGGTTTGAGTCTACCCAACAAATTCTGTCCACTCAGGCTCTGTTCCTTAAATGCCAGAAATTCATATATTAATTTTTTTCTTAATCTTCCAGATGTTTGTACATAATGACGAATCTATACTCTGTTGAGAATGAGTCAAAGAATCTGGTAAAAAGCAATTAAAGAGAAAAATATATTGATCAGAAAAATGAGAGTTGAAAATTTCAGAGGTAAAATAAAATGTAGAAGCTCCTGAGAAGTGGTAGGTTGACTGTGTTTCTGTGGATGGTCACACACCCAAGAGTGTGTGGGCAGCAAAAATTGAACTCAGTGGGTTAAGATAACAACAACAACAACAACAACAACAACAAAAAAGCAATTAAAGAGAAAAATATATTGATCAGAAAAATGAGAGTTGAAAATTTCAGAGGTAAAATAAAATGTAGAAGCTCCTGAGAAGTGGTAGGTTGACTGTGTTTCTGTGGATGGTCACACACCCAAGAGTGTGTGGGCAGCAAAAATTGAACTCAGTGGGTTAAGATAACAACAACAACAACAACAACAACAACAACAATAAAAGAACTTTTAGAACTCTCCAGTGTCTTAGCACACCCCCAGTTCTAGCTGAGTGAAAGGGATCCCCTAATTTGATTCATCTTTGAATGAACCCTGCTAGGAAGTTTGAGGAAGGTCATTCAGTCAGTGCTCAGGAGTCTGGACAATGTTCTAGGTTTGACTCCCAAGGGAGTGTAAGGTCCCAACAAAACACACACAGGGAAACCCACGGCTCAACAAACTCTTCTAAAACAAAATCTGCTTTGAATAAAAGCCAGGGATACCACTGGAGATTGGGAAGGAGGCTGCCAGTTTGTTCTTGTGCTGGGTAAGGACTTTTCTTTCTTTCTTTGCTCTATTCATGATACTAACAGCTCTCCAAGAGTCGCTAATCTAAGCCCCCGGATAGA
>NW_008341807.1:2109214-2148918 GCF_000622305.1 Nannospalax galili
CTTAAAGGCCCATCTCGATGTACCATTCCTGTTACTTTATAGATCATAAAATGAGTGACAAGTAAAATGACAGTCATAATCTTCAGAGCTATGGACACAAGTGTCTAGATCTGTATCATGGTATATATTTGCTGGTCCCTCTAAATGTTTATTATAGATTATTTATCTATGTGCACATTTACATATATTGACCATAGGTGTCATATATTCATGTACGACATGCTGCTCATGAACAAGGATGACTTGGCGTGAGTAGAGCAGCAAACATGCATAACATAGATCCAAACTTTATGAATTTGTTATCTGAGAGTTTCAACGTTTGGAAATACTATGCCATCTCTCCTGTGAGGCGTCATCATCTAAGATACTTTGGGTCTTTGCTAGATTTGTGAAGTGGATAAAGTTTGCCTGATTCGGACTCCACACATGACCCAGATTACTTCCTTCCTGTGTCCTCAGGGAGGGACAAGCCTTGGGCAGAGAAGGATGTGGCTGATTCACGTATTCTGAGCTGTGAAGTGGATAAAGTTTGCCTGATTTGGACTCCACACATGACCCAGATTACTCCCTTCCTGTGTCCTCAGATGCTAGAACAGCTCAGAATACATGAATCAGCCACATCCTTCTCTGCCCAAGGTTTGTCCCTCATGGGACCCACCACTGGGGGACCCACCACTGGGCGGGACAAGCCTTGGGCAGAGAAGGATGTGGCTGATTCACGTATTCTGAGCTGTTCTAGCATCTGAGGACACAGGAAGGAAGTAATCTGGTCATGTGTGGATACAAAGGAATCACCTGCCTTGCACTCCTGCAGCTGCCTTCCCCTACCATAATGAAACAGTAAGCCAAGTGAGCTCTTTCTCTATTAGTTGTTTTGGCCAGGTAGTTTTCCATAGCAGTAAGAAAAGTAATATATATGACGATGAGGAAACAGTTTGCCAGACAGCTGGGAAGTTGCTCATATGAACTTACAGCAATGCTAACAGCATAGAAAAGACCATGTGAGCTCCAACCACACAAAATCCCTGTATAAAAGTGGGGTAGTGGGTAAGATGCCCCAACCTTAGCTGAGGAACTATTGGCAACCGATAACTATGGGAAGAGGAAGAGTTGGTGTTCTTTAAGGGTGTGATGCTAGATAGGTTAACCAGTCTTTAGTGGATGGATGCACACTGAAGGACATTTAGGGACATCCACTTGTCTCAGTAGGCCTTAATATGTATAACAGAGTGCATGAAAACTGGCGAGAGGTGACTATAAGAAGGGGAGGAGATCTAAATATGATATGATAAAAATATGTTGTATGAAACTCACAAAAATTCAATAAAAAATAAAATTAATATAGTTGACTTCTTTGAGAAAACATAACATACAAGGTTCCATGGCATAAAACGCATGTCACACTTGCTGTCCACAGGATTTCAAGAAAGTAGAAACGGAATGTAATATCTTTGCTGAATTTAATATAGTTATTGCATATCACAGTTTCCTCTACTTCTTTGAATAGTTCATTTTCAAAGAAACCTTAAGAAAAGATAGAGGCAGGTTAAGTGCAAGGAAAAATAACACTTTTTTTACAGAGCAACTTGGGCAAGGTTCTTGTAGAGTACAGATCAATTTTATATAGGTGTATGTATATTAATGCCCATAAAAGCCCTGATCCCTCTGTATAATATAACAATAAACAAAACAAAGCTGAAATAGCCTCAATTACTGCTAATCACATTACTTGTCTAACCTAACTATCTTCAGTACTTGGGGATCCACTATTGCAAGGTTATCCCTTGGATTTTCAGAAATACATGGTTTAATGGTTGCATAATTCATATGTGATACAACCACATTGTACTATTAAATACATGTAACTATTATATGTTAATCAAAAAAAAGGTGGAGGCAGAGAGTCTGATTGCTGGCTTTTTATGCTCTACGTGTTTTGCTGATTGGTGATTATTAACTTATAATCTAATGATACTGAATGATGGATTAGATCTCTAATGACTAGGATGACATATCTAAGGTACAATTCATAGAAATGGCTGCTGTGTGTGTGGGATGAAGACAGAGTTGTCAAAGTTGAAGGCATCTTGCTGAGGCTAGGCACTTGGGTGAATGGTGATTTCCCAAAGGAAAGTGAGATCTTCTTTCAAAAATTTAGCAACAGCTTCAAGCCTTCCTGAGGCTAGTCAGTTTTGATCTGGGTTTTCTGTTTCCAAAGTCAGCCACAGTTCAGTCACTTTATTACCTAATAACAGTAACTTTCCAAAATCCTGAGCCCCACTGTATGGGTTCCAATTCTGGAAACTAGAAATGATTTTTAACCCAACAAATCACTGTTTCTTCTGACTTGCACTGGTAGGGACACAGCAAAATAAATAAATAAAATAAAAAGACGTAACAAAAGAATTAATAAAAATAATCCCAAAGCACTGCTATGACCACGTGTTAGTTCCTACTGTGTTGTTTAAGAGAACCCACTGGCGTTAGTCACATGTGGCGGGATACACATATAATTCTAACATTTGCAGGTAGAGTGGAAGGAGGCAAGAGGATCAGGAGTCCAAGTTATTTCCTGACTACATAGTGAGTTCTGGGCCAGCCTGGGTTACATGAGATCCTGTTTAAACAAACAAAGAAACAAAAAGATAAAAGTCAATGGGGCCTTAATGGCCATGCTTTTATGATATGCACTAACCTGTAATTTAGGAACTAAAACCTGCTAATGTTAACACATAATTACGTCACTATATGTTCAGTTTTGGTCTTTTGCTCAGTAGTTGCTTGATATTACTCAAACCTCCTGTAGCAAGATGACATCTGTGCTGGCTGGTTTTTGACACCTTGACACCAATTAGAGTCCCCTGGGAAGAAAATGCCTCAGATAAGAATTTCCTCCATCAGACTGGTTTGTGAACATTGGTTCAGTGAGGCATTTTCTTAATTGTTCATTGATGTAAGAGGGCCCAGCTAACCCTGGGTGGTTCTATTCCTGTCCAAATGGCCTGAGTACAGTGGGGAAAGTAAATCCGTAAGCAGGGTTCTTCTGTGATCTCTGCATCAGCTCCCGTAGGGTTTTCTCACCGAAAGGCTATGATCAGGTTGTGTAAACCAAATAAATCCCTTCCTGCCCAAGTTGCTTTTGGTCAGCATTTTATCATGGCAACAGAGAAGCATATTAAGACAACTCTCCTAGTATCTGCAATGTGAACTCCAGTTGGTATTTTTCATTGATCTAGGACTTTAGTTGTAAATCAAAATAAAATAATCCTCATATTTTCTAGGTCAAATCCAAAGCCATCTAGGAGAGAAACAGATTGACACATTCACAAAAAGATTTTTCTTGCCATGTTGCCTTGAGTAGTCTTGTGAAAACTACCTTCTTCTACAAGATAAGGAGTCACTGGTTCGTAAATTCTAACTTAATCCTGCTTCAGATATTTTCCTCCAACATTGCCATGGTTCTAAAGACCAGATTGTTAGAAACCAGTGCCATAGTTTCCTTGTCCATGAGAATTCACCTGGTAGGTCCTTGATCATCGTTGCAGTAGTGGTAGTAAGCAGTTTTTCCTGGGAGCTATTGGATCAAGAGAGTTGAGTCCTTCTGAACGTCAACATTCAGAAGTAGGCTAGTGACCTCAAAATATGCTGTTACAAAGTAAGTTTGCCCTTCCTCTCTTGTCTCTTTCCCCCATGTTCACACATTTACTTCTCACCATATTATAAAGCAAGATGAGAGCCCTTGGACGTCCGGGCCCCCAGAACTGTAAGCTAAATAAATGTCCATGTCACTCTGTTAAAAGTAACAGAAAATAGACTAACACCATCAAGTGAAAGTGAGAGCTGTTTTCAGTCAAGGATGACTGATACGATTCCTTGTGAAGATGTCAACATGAACATTTTTTCATAAGAGACTACACTTAAAGGAAAGTGCATTGTTATCTAAGTCAATAACCATATTGCTTTACAATTTCATAAAAAAAACTCCTGGAAATGTCTTCATGCCAACATTGGTTGGATGCTATCATGTGTGAATATTTTGAATATATTAAAAGATACATGTATGAATATGGCACTAGCCAACCTGTATAGCATAAATTTCTGACACTGTCAAACTTGAAAAACTAAATACAATCTCAAAAAAAAGTGTCAGTTTAGGTAGCTTCTAATAAATTATTTCATTCAACATTTTACTCCTGGAGCACTTATACAATGTAAAGTCCCACCTACTTTTATAATAATATACACATATATGTAAATATATATAGCACATATAGAGAGACTATCAAGTACATATTTCCTTAAGGAAAATCAAAGAATCAAACTCTGGCATGCTCGTTTTCCATGACCTCTATTTGTTACCTGAACTGAGGAGTCAGGGTCCCTCCAAGAAGGCCCACATTCACACTATGGTCCAGTGAAAGGCACACCCATCAGTTTGTGTAGTTTAAACCTACAGAACCAAATATGGTAATTCTGAAAACAGTCATTGCTACAGAATAAAGGAGAACACAGGATAATTTGTGCATTTTGTTTATGTTTTGAGGTAATGGGGGTGAGGTGGGCATTTCTGACTTCTTAGTCCAGAATGTCCTGGAATTCACAATGTATCCCATGGTAGTTTTGAATTCACAATCCTCTTACCTCTACTATCGGGGTGCTAGAAGGACTTTTTTTATTTTTTTACTATTTCTTTTTTGTTGTTTTATTTTTGAGAAAATCATACATGAGTTACTGCCTTTGAATTTTTTCTGTCCCTCACAGTCCCCCACCAATTCCTCACATCTCCCCACCCCCTCTCAGTTTTTTGCAGGAGGACATTTAAAAAAAATATGCTTACTGAATGTTCCCACATATTTGTAAGACAAAATGATTTATCTCCTATTTTAATAAAATTTCAAAAATACAACTGGGTTTGTTATACAGTCTTGGTCACCCATACTTTAAGAGTCTAGGCAAATCAAATAACTGAACTGTCATGAGTTATTGTGGGCACAGAATTAGGGACTAGATGAATCAGGAAGGTCTTGTATAATCAAACATGTGCTTGACACTTAAAGGAGGTAAATGTAATTAAAATATGAATGTGCACTGTTTTTATAGCTATCTAGCATGACAATACATCTAAGAAAGGAAGACTAGCATCAGTCTGCTGTGGTGGTAACTGGGATGCACCTATCTGAAGGACCAGCACAGAAGCTCACAAACTAATAATTTCAACATAATTTCCAGGTATTGATGACGTTGCATGAAGGCCACATTGAGGATGACAGCATTGTATAACACAGAGAACACACAAAATTATGAGACTCCATATAGACTAAAGTGTCAGAACAACACTCTTGCCAGCATTAGACGTAAGATGTAAATTATGCAAAAAGTGTGTTACCAAACTTATGATAAACTGAACACTGTATGTTTGATGATGATTGTTTTAACAGCATATTGTTGTTAATTGTGGTTTTCTGTGCATATGTTATAGAATAAGAAAAAACAAGATGTTTTAAAAGGTGAGGAAATCAAAAGAACAATTTTATACTTTGGGGGCATTGGAACAGAGTAGGATGAGAAGTTTGGAGCAATGTTTAGAGACAGCTGGAAATTGGGACCACGGCATAGTAAGAAGAGGAAACAGCCAAGCTCACCTGAAGCACACTGAAATGGATAGACAGAGGGCAGCACAAACATAGATGGAGAGTTCTCAAAAATGAAAGCATTCAGGTTTTGCAACTTGGTTTATATTGACCTTACTGACAATAAGTTATAAGTTTGGTAGAGTCCCATCACAGTGGTAGGAAGTTATTGACTGTTTTCTGTTTTTATCATCACATTCTCTACTCCTGTTATTGAAAAGCATGTCTAAATCTCAGAGTTAGGCATTTAATACACCTACTGAAAGGCATTCAGTGATTCATGTTGCTCAACAAAATAAATGATTTAGTAATAAAAAAATAAGACAGCCTTTAGCCCACTGTTCCAGAGCTCAGGCATTTTCTACTAGCTAGTAAGAAAAAGTCTATTCTGTTCCCATCTACTCTATGTATGTGGGCCTTGGCTCTGTCCCACTGAGGTTGTTAGAGAATGCCAGACTAGCTTGGGTGAGTTACCCAAATTCTCCGTGCCCATTGCCATGATTTGGCACCATCACCTGTTCTTCTCACTGTTCCAGAGTGCAGCCTTCTCTGTTATCAAGTAAGAGCCAGCTCATTCTGTTTCCATGGTCTTTCCTTGAGCCTTGGCCCTGTCCCCCTGAGGCAGTTGGAGAGTGCCTGACAAGCTGGGAGAGACAGCCAGATCCTGTTGTGCTGGGCTGCTGTTCCCAGGCTCTGAGACTATTTCCATTCTCTGGGCTCCAGGGCTCACACCTTCTTTAGCTATTTAGAACTGGCCCAGCTGATACCCACATTTTCACCTTGGGCCTAGGCTCCTTCACCCTCCTGGAGAGCTACTTATTTGCTTGCCTGGATCTATCCAGTCCCACCAATGAAATGTCAAAAGAAAGAATCTGATGTCCAGACAAACTAATTATTCATAACTGCCCAGAAAGCAACCAAACTACATCAATAAAACAAACAGAATCAAACTTCAATTAGACAAAGGCAGTCTTGAGTTTCATATCAGACATGCAATCAGCAAAAGAAATCTACACACCAAGCCATAGTGAACCATCACAAATAATAGGAGAAATCAAAATAATATGCCCACCAAACCCACCAGTCCAATTAGAGTGTTTCATAGTGATAACTACTTAGAGCATGTAGAATTTAAATGAATAATCATAAACATGATTGAAGAATTCAATGACTTTAAAGAATACACAAATAATTCAAAGAGCTCAAAAAAGACAGGGATAAATTTCTGACTGAAATGCTAGAAAATACTAATATATGGATGACTAAAAAGACAAAGACAATTCAGAATTTGAAAAGTGAATTTATGAGGCAGAAATACTGAAGAAAACTCAGGCTGAAATGAAAATGGAATTGAAAAACTCAATAAACCAGTTTGAAATGACAGGAAAAAGCCTCACCAACAGAATGAAGGAAATGGAAAGCAGAATATCAAGACTAAATGATAAAGTTGAAGAACTGGACTGCTTAAGCAATAATATTAAAAAATAAAAAAAAAACAAGAATGGAATATGCAGAAAATAAGGAATAACATGAAAAGACCAAATTTACATGTCATCGAATTAGAGGAAGGAGAAGAAACTCAGATCAATAACATTCAGCAGATTGTCAACATATCATAGAATAAAATTTCCCCGAATTAAGGAAAGACATATCTATATTGTTACAAGAAGCACACAGAAGACCAAATAGACAGTACCAGAACAGAAACTCTCCACAGTGTATCACAGGAGAAATATTAAATGTACAGAACAAAGAGAGGATACTAAAACTTCAAGAGAAAAATGAGTTACATATAAAGGAAAACCCATCAGAATTACAGCTGACTATTCAATGCAACCTAGGAAAGCCAGAAGAGCTGGGAGCAAAGTATTCCAAGTACTACATGATTATACATTCCCACCCAGAAAAACTGCCCTATCATAGTTTAAGGGAAAAGAAAAAACTTCCATGATCCAAATTAGGCTGAAAGAATTCATGTTCACCAAGTCATCCCTACAGAGAACACTCGAAGCAATGTAAGGAGTGAAGAAAGGAAAGAAAATAAATGAAGGTATACTTATGGAAATAATAGGAGATCAAGAACACAAAATGAAAAATGACAGTTACTGATACAAATCTTTCAAGGATAACTTTAAGCATCAATGGCCTCAACTCCCCAATCAAAGGGCATTTCAGTTAATTCCAGATCCAGTGAAGCTGACACTCAGGATTAGCCATCACAAGTCCACCCCGTGTCAACTTGACACCCAATAGCATCTTTACATGTCATGTTTAATTTTCAAATGAAAACAATAATGAGGCCATATTGTCACTTAACATGATATGACTATCACATCATACAATGACCAATGCATTATATATCTTAGAGTAGGTGATAAGGTCTTTGAGGAATGCTTAGTTCTTTAGTGTCTCATAACCCAATATAATCATATAGGTTCACAACACTTAACCACTTACATCTCGATTACAAGTTTAAAAAAGAATAGGGAGTGGAATGTGGTGGTTTGAATGAAAATGTCCCCCATAGGCTCCAAGTATTTGCACATTTTGTCCCCAGGTGATGGCACTGTTTTGGGAGGTTTTAGAAGGTGTGGCTATCCTGGAGGAAGCACATCACTGGGGGTGAGCTTACAGAGTTCTAAAGCCTTGCCAGATCTCCAGTCACCCTCTTGCTTCCTGTGCCTGTGTGATGATGGGAGAGCTTAGCTTCTGCTGCTCCTGGTCCAGCCACCTCAAGCCACCACACCTCCCTGCCACGACAGACTGTAAGCTCAAATAAATTCTTCCTTCTATAAATTGCTTGGGTCTGTGTTTCTATCACAGCACCAGAAAAGTGGCTAATATAGTAATAATTCATCACGAAGACATTACAATCATGAACATATATGCACCAAACTCTGGTGTAACCAATTTCATGAAAAGAGTACCACAGGACTTCAAGACACAGATTAGCCACAGTTCAGCATTAGTAGACATCCACTTTCCCCAATAGAAAAGTCATTTGACCAAACAACAAGCAGAGAAGCATCTGAATTAAATGATATCATACATCAAATGACCCTAACAGACATCAACAGAATATTCCACCCAAGCACCAAAGAATACACATACTACTCAGCAGTCCATGGAAGTCTGTGAAAATTAATCACATGCAGGAGCACAAACAAACCTCAACAAATGCAGAAAATTGAAATAAATCCATATATTCTATCAGAGCACAATACAATATAGCTTGAAATCAACAGCAGAAATCTCTAATGACTACATGAACTCATAGAGCTTAAACAACACACTGCTAAATGATGACTAATTCAAAGGAAAATTGGTAGAACTCAAGAATCTGGACAGGCAAAAACAAACCAAGCACAAACCGAACAGATGAGAAGAAATAACAGAAATCAGACAAGAAATTGATGGAACAGAAACAAGAGAACAATATGAAGAATCAGTGAATCTAAGAGCTGGTTCTTTGGAAGAATAACCAAGATAGACAGACCCCTAGCACAGTTAACCAAAAGAAAGAAAGGAAAATCCACATCCACAAAATCAGAGACAGAAGAGGAAAGCTCCTGACACCAAAAAGATCCAGAACATTATAAGGCAATACTTCAAAACCTATCCTCTAATAAATTTGAAGTTCTTAGAAACACAGAACAAAATGGGAGAATTTCTAAACTTATGGAAACCACCAAGAGATCTACAGCTTAAGTATCCTCATAACAAATAAAGAAATCAAAACAGTAATACAAAGCTTCCAACTAAAAAAAGTCTAGAACCAGCGGGATTCACAGCAGAATTTTACCAGAACTTAGAATAACATCTACAACCAAAACTACTTAGATTATTCAAAAATATAGAAACAGAGAGCACTCCCAAAGTTATCCTATGACCACCAGCATTACTCTAATACCAAACCAGGCAAAGACACAAAAAGACAGGAAAACTGTAGGCCAATAGCACTAATGAACACTGATGCAAAAATTCTCAACAAAATTCTTGAAAATAACATAGAGACACACATCAAAAAGATCATCCACCATGATCAAGTAGGTTTTACTCATGAGATGCAGGGATAGTTCAATATATGTGAGTTAAAAATATAATAAATTATATAATGAACTTGACCAAAATCACATTATCACCTTAAAAGAGGCAGAAAAAAAATGACAAAAATCCAACATGCATTCATGATAAAAGTTCTAGAGGGAATTAGCCTGGATGGAACATATCTCAGTAAAATTAAAGCTATATCCAACAAACCCTTAGCCAAGAACATTCTAAATGGAGAAAAACAGGAAGTATTTCCATTAAAATCAAGAACAGAAAATGTTGTCCTCTAACCCCACTTTTATTCAATATAGGGCTTGAAAAATTCTGCCTAGAGCAATAACTTCAGAGAAAGAAATTTAAGGGGTACTGATTGGAAAAGAAGTTAAATTATTATTTGCAGATGACACGATACAATATATAAGAGATCACAAAATTCCATCAGAAAACTTTTGGAAATGATCAACACTTTCAGCAATAGGGCAGGTTGCAAAAAATCAGTCTACAAACATCAGTAGCCAAGGGATTGGAGAGACGGTTTGGCAGTTAAGAGCACTGGATGCTCCTGCAGAGAACCTGGGTTTGATTCCTAGCATCCTAATGGCAGCTAAAAACCATCCTAACTCCAGTTCTAGGGGATCTGATGCCCTCTCTGACTTCTGTGGGCACTGCAGGACACAGGTACCCTTGTATAAAAGCAGGGAGTTTACTTATACACATAAAAAAATCAGTAGCCTTTCTATATACAACTAACAAGCAATCAGAGAAAGTGTTCACAGAAACCCTCCCATTCTCAGTAGTCTCAAAAACATATTTAGGGATAAACCTAACCAAAGACATTAAAGAACTATTAAGTCAAAATTTTAAATCTTTGAAGAAAAAGACGGAGGAAGAAGTGAAGATATGGGGTGATTGCCTGTTCTCACTGAGACAACGTGAAGGGCCCACATCTGATGAAAGGCAAATGAAAATATGTTACATTAACAAAATGGAGTTCTAATTGGCAGTTAAGAAAAATGAGATCACGAAATTTGCAGGCAAGTAGATAGAATTAGAAACTGTTATACTAAGTAAAGTAACACAGACTCAGAAAAACAAGTGATATATGTTCTTTCTCAGTTGTGGATTTTAGCTCCGAATCCCTGGACATGAGTATATACCCTGATGTAACCATAAGAGCCAGGAAAATGGAATGTAACCACGGGGTAAAGAGGAAGGAGCTTGAGAGAGGAGGCTATTAAGAGACAGGTGTTATTAATGGGGAAATGTCAAAAGGGGGTACTTTAACTGGGGAGGGAGTATTGAGGGTTATAAAGGGCAAGTGAGCAGAGCAATAAACAATGCTTACACATTATGAAAAATCAGAGGGAAATGTATTCATTCAAAGTCCTACTGAAAAATATATACACAATAAATATATGAGTGCATGTGTATAGCCGAAACCCATATAACCAAAAAGCCCAGTGCCAGGCAGGAGAAACCTCCCTTCGAGCTGTTGGTCAGGTAGTCCAAGAGACTACCTAAATAGCACGAGCTATTGCAACAGCCCTCCGAACTTAAAGCTAAGACCCTATTGCTGAAGATAGGCCAGACTTCAGACACATCTTGGTGTAACTAGGCTGGAACTGACCTGGAAGCCTTCTCTCTGAAGAATAGCACACATGGTATCAGTGGATATATACTATACAAGCTGTCAAGGGAGAAAACCAATCAACAGTCCTACCCAGATGTAAATCCAAAAAGAGCAATGAATAGACCAGAAAACTATCACTATCAATGAGTAGTGGCACTTTTATCTTGGGGGTAATCAATAGCTGTCAAATTTGGATTAAGGCCCACTTAAACAGGAGGGAACTCATTTGTAGTACTGGAGCCAAATAAACATGACTTGAGAGGCCATAGATCCTAGAGTAAACCCTACTTTTGCCACATCCCTAGACCAATCTTATTTTTTACTTTATTCTAAATATGCATCCTTATATTTACAGAATTTATGAAGCTTCATCAAAGAAGCTTCCTTTTGCAACAAAGAGAGATGATTGCTGAGCTCTAGACATGGTCAAAAGCAGAAATTAAGTGCCTGTGAGACATTTAACACCAAGTGACACAACTTCAATGCAACCTCTACACGTACAATCTCTCAACCCTCACTAAAGAAGACGGTGATTAATACAAAAGCCCACAATTGGCCATTGTGTAGAAAACAAGAGGCTGCAGAGTGCTTATTCCAGATTAGGGGACTATCTCAAACTTCTGCCACCCAAGGCTTGGATCACTGTGAAGTAAGAGACAGAAAGATTCTAAAAGCACAAGTGGTGGATGACCAAAAGGAAACAGTTTCCCAGACAGATGGTCAATTACTCATGTGAACTCACAACAATGGTGACAGCATGTACAAGTCCTCTGCGACCTCAAAGGAGACAAACTTCCAGTATCAACACAGGAAAGTCAGGAATCCCAACCTAAGAAACTTTTGGTGACTTATGGTTGCTGGGAGGGGGACAAATATCATCTTGCAGGAATGGGACTCTTGGTGGGCCCAGTGGATGGAACCACAGTAAAGGACATGCGGGGACATGAATAAGACTCTATAAGCCATATTATGGCCATGTTATGAGAGTATATTAAATTGAGCTGGGAGTAGTGTGGAGATATGTGGATAGCACAGGGGATCTAAGTAGCATAGACCTATATTTATGAAAATCGCAAAAATTCAATAAAAATTAAATAAAATAAAAGATAGCCTTTATGTGTTTGCAGGTTTGTTTATTTATGTGTTTATTTATTATTTTTTTTTGTCTTTAGTTTGGTTCCCATTATCATCCAATCCCATTCCCTCTTCATTCCTACAGTCACTCAGAAGTGGTCCAGCCCATTTATTTTGCTCATATCATTGTTTTATCGCCATGTAGTATTTCACACCTCTTCTTCATCTGCAAATATTATCTGTCTCCAGCTACACACTGACAAAATTCTCCATTTGCAGCAACACAACCAGAAGTGATCTCTAGCAAAGTGTCTTTCAGTACTAATAGTGATAATTGCAATACATGCCTTGTATAAATACTGGTATGCTTTTGTTCTTCCAAACTGCACACGAAATGTCATACAAACTGATTATCTAGCTGTTCATCTCTGTGGAATTTGAAGACTGTTTATATTTTCAAAATGCACTTAGCACCATTCAGAATTTTTAGTTCTGTGGATGGACTTTAATCATATGGTAATTATATCAGTTTTATAAATTCAATTGTCTTAAGATTGATCCCTCAATACATATCCAGGTCAAAGGGACTAGTGTTTTCCTCTACTCTGAGATACAACAGCCTTTAGAAATCTGTTTTCTAAAACCAATACATTTTCCTAGACTTTCATAATTGTAAAAAATGATATACAATATTAGAGTGGAACTTTTAAATAATAAATTTATTTTTATGTGTCTGAGTGTTTTGCCTGAATGTATGTAAGTTCATTGCTTGCATACCTGGAAGCCAGAAGCAGGTATTGATCCCTGGAACTGGATTTAGAGATGGTTGTGAGCTGCCATGTTGGTGCTGGGAATCCAACATGGGTCAGCTAAAAGAGCTGATCCTCTGATCCGTCTCTACAGCTCCTGGAGTGAAATTTTCAGAAGGCATACTTTTATAGATCACAGGAGACAATGAAAGACGTAACACTAAACATAGTAAGATTTTAGTTTCTGACAATAAGCCCCCAGATTGAAGTACAAGGATTATTTAATTAATCATATTTGTTTCTGGGACATTGAAATCAACAAATATGAGAAGCTCTTTCTTTACAGCTCTGTCATAATATCAGTTGTCCTCTTCCTGCTCTTTCCCTTCAATATAGAATCAATTTCTTGGGTTTCTGAAGAATTACATATTGCACCCCTGGCTTAAGCACCTCATACCAAAGAATCTGGAAGATAGACGTCTATAACCAACATCCTGGGATGGACAAGGGCATCTGTGGAAGAAAATCCACAATGTTAGATCCTGAGTTTACTCAGCCTCAGTGACTTAACACTGAGTTGCCACAATTTGGCACAGACAGCACTTTGGTGGGCTCTTGTGCGAAACAGCCAACAGCAGGAAGACCCCACTTGATACTATACTCACAGGCCCCTTTCTTTTCTGTTCTTTCTGTGCTTTGCCCTGTTTGTACGCTTCCAACCATCTGTGTCCTGCATGCTTGTAGTTGAGGAGTTTCTGAGAACAGCAGATCCCCAAATCTGTCTGGTGACTAGAGATGTTTATAAGACTTGGAAATAAATTTCATGGGTATCATCTTTGGGTATTTTTGTCTAACGGGATGAGAAACCTATATTAAACTTTTTCTGTAACTTGGATTTGAGAGAATTGCTGGTCCATATGGTTTCAAGAACCTCTTTGAACACTTAAAATTCTACTTTTTTCTAATTTTCCCTCTCCCATCAGTAACAAAAAATACAAAAGGTGTCAATATAATCCAATATGGGTAAGTAAAGACATTTATTTTAATAGCATTTGAAAGGAAATGTAAATATAATGCTTAGGAAAATGATTACTTTTGATCTTTATATACCATCATTGTCAGTAAGTTTCCGTCCTCAGATGGGAGATAACAGCAGTTGAGGTAAGGCCATCCTGTGCGTGCTCTTCCCTGGGAGGAGATCACTGTGCATTTTTGAAACAGTTAGTGCCTGCAGTTCAAAGAGAACATTGGCTTGCTTAGGCACTGTTGGTGTTCACAAGGAAGAGTGGAGACTATTTTTCCTGGCTTAGCTTGTTTGTCTCTGTAAAATTTAGCTGGACGCTCACTGGGTACTTGAACATTCTCAATACAAAGCACACATGTTATTCTCTCTATGTAGAGAAAACACATCCTACAAACCATGATATTTAAATTGTTCTTGTCTCAAAATCCAGCTTTTTCAGTCACTTGGAAGTCTGTGGAAATGCAAATCTGAATTCCTTATGCAGGAATTATTTGGTTGAAACAAATACTATTCCCTCAAGCTATGTTGGTTTGGGTAGAAAAAATGACTCTCTAATGGGAAGATTGCAATGGCTGTGCTCCTAAGGGTGAAAGAGAAAGAGCCACAAGATAAGATGTTCTTATTTATAACATGTAACGAGGTGTGCTGGTAGAGACAACATCTTTCTGATGACTTATCCTGCTGCTCTGTGTACAAAAAATGTTCGTTTTCGTAATTACAACAGACGGAAAACAATACGCTACACTTTAGGCTAACGCACTCTCACCCTTATTATCTGGCGTTTTTGTGTGTGTCTCCCCTAAAGCTATTTCATAACAATATAAAAATTGCAGAAATATGGTACCACAAAAGCCTGACCAGATTTCCTAATTTTCTGTCATGACTCAAGAGTGCAGTAAGAAATTAGGTCCCCTGGGAGAGGAGAAAAAATATGATGGAACTTAAAAAAAGAGAAAGTCTTACGATGTCTCAGCTCAAGAAAATGAACGGGGATCTGTTCATTTTTAGAGTTTATCCTGACAAGGGTTAGGATAAACTTACAGGTATACATATATGTGTATGTATGCATGTGTGCACGTATATGTATGTGGGTGTATGTATACATGTATATGTGTATAAATGTATGCATGCGTACACACATTATTATGTGTGCATGTGTATATGTGTACACATGTGCATGTGAATGTGTATATCTGTGTATATGAATTTATATGTGTATATTTATGTGTGTGCATGAGTATATGTGTATATATGTGTGTATGTGTGTCAGTGTTCATGTATGTTCATGTATATGTGCATGTGTATATCTGAGAAAATATGTGTGTATGTGTGCATGCAGGTGTATGTTTATGTGTATGTGTGCATGTGTGTATGTATACATATATAGTATATATGGCCACACATGCATGTGCATATGTGTGTATTGTGCTTGTAAATGCGTATGTGTATGTAAATTTGTGCATGTACATATGTATGTTTGTATATATGTGCATATGTACATATGTGTATATATGCATACGTATGTGTACACATGTGCATGCCTATGTGTTCATGTGTACGTTTGTGGATATGTGTGCATGTGTGTATGGATGTGTGCATACATGTGGATATATGTGCATGTGTATATGCATTGTATGCGTGTACATGTGCATGTGAATATGTGTATGCTTGTGCATGTGTGTATGTGTGCATGTGTGCATATATGTATAACCTGTGTACACACATGTGTATGTATATGTGTATATTGAACTCAGATACATGGGTTTGTGTTAATCAGCTTTTTTAACACATGGCATGCTGTCATTCAAAAATCCACTGCTGTTTTAACTAATTCAATCCAATTACTTTTCATCAGTTCTTACCCTCTCCCCTCACCATGAGCATTAGTTATTCTACTGAATGGATAAAATATACGTACTTGAGCTACACACACAGAAACATGGATATGTATCTTCAACATGTCTTTATTTCCACATTTTCCGACGCTCTTCTCCTTAGGTGTGCTCACACGGGCACAATTCTGAGTAACGGAATGTGGACAGGAATTGACGGCCAGTTGGTCCCCACACCTTCTACTTGCTACTCTGCTCTGTTTTACCATTCTTTGGATGTGTGGTCATCCCCCCGATGACACAGAAGGAGCACATCAAATCAGGCTCAGATACTGAACGACTGTGGATCGGAGAACTCAGTCCTTCAGCACATCAACCATGTTCCCTCACCTGAGTAGGGAAAAGACAGGACCTTGCAAAGCCACTGCACTCCAGGGTGATCTCAGTTCTGTCAACACACTGTTCACCTCACTGCAAGGAACCAACTAAGGAGGTTTACATGGTCTTGTGTTGCCAAGTCTGTCAATTGATTTTTGACTTCTCTAATTCAGTTAAAACTCCTGAAAAGCCAAGTTACAGCAAGAAATAGAAAGTCAACAGATTCTCTTAATTTTGCAAATTGGGACCATGTTTTTGAGCATCTTAGGTGTTTTGTGTGTTGATTAATTCCATAATCAGAGTAGTTAGCTAGTAGCTTCAGGTGAGCCACCTTAGTTAAAACAGTGCTTATGCCTTGATTGTTTAGACAATAAGTAAGAATGTTCAGCAACTATTTATTTCAACAGATGGAAAGCCATTTGATTACTAAAAAAATTAAAATGAACACAAAATTTGTCACTTTAAATTTATTTATGTATTTATTTATTTATGTATTTATTTATGTACATGTGTTTATTTATTTAAACACTCACTATGTATCCCTGACTGGCCTGGAATTCATGATGTAGCAAAAGCAGGCCTCAAACTCAGAAAGATCATGCCTGCCTCTCCTTCCCAACTTCTGGGATTAAAGGTGATATTATAACATAACTGAATCATAACATGTGATGCTACATAGAAATTAAACTCCTAGAACTTTACATTAATTTATCTATAGGCTAAATAAAATATGAATGGTAAACTAGAAGAAGAGAATGCATTGGAGAAAACAACGGAATCACTGAAAACTACATTTACTGAGGAGGGGCAGATGGAACTGGAACCCAGCGCTATTCATACTCAGACAAAAATCGGGACAGACATGTTGGTTCATGTAAATAGTACCAGAACTTGGGGAGCTGAGGCAGGATAATCGCCTCGAGTCTGAGGTCAAAGTGAGACTCTGTTCAAAATCCAAAATGAATGAATGAACAATAAATAAACACTGGGGGGCTGGAGAGATGGTTCAGCGGTTAAGAACACTGGCTGTTCTTGCAGAAGGCCCAGGTTCAAATCCCAGCACCCACATGGCAGTTAACAGCTGTCCGTAGCTCCAGTTCCAGGGGTTCTGACAGCCTCTTCTGTCCTCTGTGGGCATTGCACAACACAGGTGCACTTACCTACATTCAGGCAATACAGTCATACACATAAAACAAAAATGATAAATAAAAATAGACAATAAATACTAAAATGTAGTTAATCAAAGAAACAATAAACTCTACTTAGGTCATAAAAATTTAAGACATTTAATAGTGAAAAGAATGTAAGGTAATAAAATGTCTACAAATGTACCATAGTGTAAATTTGTTTAATTTTTAAACATATCATATTAAAAGAACAATTTAACATTGCTACTTCTTTACTGAGACTATGTCTGAATGTGTAAATTGTTGACCAACCACGTAACCAAGAGTGAATACCTTGATACTGAATGTCAAATAAATTTCAAAGCAAAATTATAAAGAAAATTGCCTTCTGTCCAACTAAATCACAAAAGCTTGTGTCACAGAATATTTATACTACCTTAACTCTACCTACTGTACACAAAAATCCTCAAATATATGAATGGTTTTGGAATTATTCCAATAAATATCGGATATAGTAATAATGTTTCTCCATCTGTTGAAGTTAATAGTGCATTTATTTTAAATGTATTGTATGCTTAAAGCAGTATTAGATTCACAGGAAATTTGAAGAAAGATTAAAGAACGTTTCCATATATCTTTCAATCTCCAGTCCTGCAGTATCTTCAATAAATGTCCTGTGTGAGTGCGGTACATTCGTTGTAACTGATGACATCATTATAGTTCACTATTTTTCTAGTTCAGTTCTGTGTGTTTTGCTAAGTGCAAAATATTATGTACCCACCATACATCATAGGAATGATTTCATGGCCCAGTAATGTCCTGTGTCCCAGGGATTCACCCCTAATTAGCCAATCCCCTGGAACATACTGACTTTTACTTATTTTACTTTCTCTATAGGTTGACATGTTCTGGGAAGTCAGATATTTGGAACTGTATAACTTTTCATATTAGCTCTTTCCACTAAGCACCATACATTTAAGGCTCCTCTGTATAAGTTTATGACTTAAAAGATCATTTCTTAAGAGTCTATAATATTCCATTGTAAAGATATATCAATTGCTTTTTAATGTTAAATTCAGGCTATTGTCAACAATGCTTCTGTAAATGTTCACACACAGATTTGTCTATGATCATATGTTTTCAATTCGTTTGGATAAATAACTAGGGACATAGTTGCTAGTTTGCACAGTTAGATTTACAGTTTTGTCATAAACAGCCATCTTGTCACCTATAGCAGCTGGTCCATTTGGCTTTTTGACTAGCTGTGACTGAGAGTTCCCATTGTCTCACGTTCTCACCTACATTAAATGCTGGCTGTGTTTGTGTGCTTTACTGTTCTAGCCAGTGTGTAGTGCCATCCCAAGGTTGTATTTACCATCTCTGATAATTTATGCTGCTGAATATGTCCCCATTGTCTAGCTCACATATGTCTTCTTGGATGAAATCTACTAAGTTTTAACTGAGTTGTTTTTTTAGTTTTAAGAGCTCTATTATACTTTGGAACCAATTGTTTTAATGAGATTCATAAGATCCAAATGTTTGCTCTTGATCTTGCTTTTGAGTCTCTTCAAAGTGTTTTTCACACAGTATGTGCTTTTTAATACCAAGGAGCTTCAATTCACCATTTAGTTTTCTTTCCTAGAATATGCATTCGGTATTGGTTATAAAAGTCCATTGCCAAATCTGACGTCCCCTAGATTTCCTTCCATATAATAACTTGGTGTCTATTTTTAATTGTAAAACCTTTGTCATCTTTATAGTATTAATGGAAGATGAGCCAGGAATTCACGTTTCACAAATCTGATTTCACGTCATTTTGCATAGTCCACTCCTTGTCTGACTTATACAGTGTCTCCTCATTCTGAGAAATCTTGCAGTGTATAATTTTCTGATGCTAGACTAAAACTTTGCACTGTTTGCTTAGCCCTTCTGGGAATGTGTTTGGATAGGGGCAGTACACCTTTATCACTAGGAAGAAAGAAGGAAATGCTTCTGCTACGGCGTCACAGCATTGGCTATTGTCATCTTATGAATGCACAGCCAAAGTATTCACTGGTTTATTGAAAGCTTCCTTTCTAAGAGGGAATATATTCTTCTGGATTAGTGATAGACATCTGTAATGAATAAGCCATTGACATCTTCCCCAAGGAATAGCTTAGAGACCATCAGAGAAAGGCCATGATTGGCAAGATGCATCTCCTCTCCAGTGTGCCCCAAGAGAGGAAGGAGGAGATCCAGCCTTAGAGAGAGTCCCCTCTCTATTTCCAAAGTGCTTCTTTAAAGAGAAAGAGGAAGATATAAAGAATTGCAAAACTTCTATTCCCAAGGAAATTTGGGTTTATCTTTTAAAATTCAGACCATATAACAGGGGACAGTGAGCTTGGATTTTTATTGTCGCATTCTGAAAATCTACTCAATACCAAGTGCTGCCATTTCTCAAGATCTTTTCAGAACTATTATTATATTGTCATATATTCATAAATGGCACAAAAGTAATTGTACTTGATTTTATATCATGCCTCAGAATAATGACTCTTTGAAAAATATTAAATATTAAAACTTAGAACTGCACTGGAGAGATGGGTCAGTGGTTAAGAACACTGTTCTTGCAAAAGACCAGGTTCAAATCCCAGCACCCACATGGCAGCTAACAACTGTCCATAATTCCAGTTCCAGGGGATCGGACAGCCTCTTCTGTCCTCCATGGGCATGTCCTCCACATGGCAGCTAACAACTGTCCATAACTCCAGTTCCAGGGGATCAGACAGCCTCTTCTGTCCTCCATGGGCATTGCACAACACAGGTGCATTTACCAACATGCAGGCAATACACGCATACACATAAACTAAAAATAATAAATAAAACATTAAAAAAACTTAAAACCAACAAGAATTGACAATTTCCAAAAGTAAAATAGAATAATATATTTAATACCATAAATGCTTAGTAAAATTAAGTTACTGAAAAGGCATACAAGAAAATGCTAATATATTCTTTGATCCTTCCTTCCTTACCAACTGAAGTCATATTTGTGTCTTTCCATTTTCGTTTTTTAAATGTATTCACTTAGTTTTGTTT
This sequence comes from Nannospalax galili, assembly GCF_000622305.1. Classification (NCBI taxonomy): domain Eukaryota; kingdom Metazoa; phylum Chordata; class Mammalia; order Rodentia; family Spalacidae; genus Nannospalax; species Nannospalax galili. The sequence continues at coordinate 2,129,787 of NW_008341807.1, forward strand.
CCTATTCTGAAAAAAGTGATACATATTTTGCAACCTTATTGGCAACTAGTACATAGGATAAAGTATCAAGAGCTCATTCACCTAAATAGTAATAAAGTATCCTGAGGCGAGTTAGCAAGATGACTTAGCAGGGAAAGACACTTGCCATCTGGCCTGAAGACCTGTTGTTACCTAGTTGGTAGAAAGAGAGAGCCGACTCATGTAAGTTATCCTTTGATCTTCAGGCATGTGTTATGGCATGTACATGCCAATACATGTACATTTATGTATACATACATATGTACATACACAAAATAAGTAAACAAAATAAAAATTTTAAAAGTCATTCTTAGTGGGGATTGGAGACAGAAAGATTTCTGGGGCTTTCTGGCTGTCAGGCTACACTAAAAACATGAGCTGCTGGTTCAGTGAGAGATCCTGCCTCAAAAGGAATCAGGCATTTTGTTCAGGGAATTCCATTCTGGCACCAAACCCTTCCCTGATGTGTTCCATCCTTTGAGTACTGATTTCCCCAAGTCTTTCCCATTTTACTTTTCAGCTCACCCATAGTTTCCCTCCTTTGTTTGTGCTGTCTACTCAGGGGAAGGGAATTTCTCTTACCCAGGTGTTCAATGACCATTATTAATTATTATTATTAAAATTCATAATTATGTCAGGCTTGGCTTAATCATTTTTAATTTAGTTGAATCTAGTTCAATCAAGTTGAATTTAGGAGGTGCTGCCCTGATGTTTTTCCTTTATCTGGATTTTTAATTTAGTGCTGCCGTGGGTTTTGCATTTCTTCATATTTTGATCTCATAAATATCTCCCATAAGAAAGGTGTCTTCTTTATGCTATTGCTAAGGTTCATTTTACCAGAAAAATGCATTCAAAGACTGTTGTCGTGCTTATCACATGTACTATGCACAGACATGTTTTCATGTTAAAGTTAGCTTTTCTCCCAATGAATTGAAAGATGCTCTCCTTAACACATTCCATTCCAGGTCATCATAGACAGGATTAGGAAGCAAAAGGAAGACTTTCAGAAGAGTGGGGCATCACTCAATATCTTTGAGCTTTTGAGAAAGTGCTTCTATGGCAGTGAAAGTCAGATGGAGCAGAACAGGTGTGGACAATGAGACTTGGCTGGAGCATATGGAAACTCTCCCCATTAGCGATGACAAGAGATTATGGGATGCTCTGATGATGAAGACACAGGGTTTGGACAGAGACCATGAAGGAGGCAGAGGAAAGCCATTGCTCACCACTAGGAAATGAGTCTGAAGGTAGAAAAGAATAGAATCAGAATACTTCCGCAGCAGGTGCTACAAGGGATTGCTCTGGGGTGATGGTGGGCACACTGCACAAGGTCAACTGCAGGAATGGAGAGGAAGAAGAGCTGAAGATACAGTTCCTCTGGAAAGAAGAATAGCTCCTGAAGAGGTCTGGGTGAGGTGGTGGGAGAGAAAGTGTCTGTATTTAGGAGGCAAAAGGAGAAATAAAATCAGAGCTTGCTGAGCGACAAAGAGCACAAAAGGAGAACATCTGTCTACGGAAGCCATCTGTTATTTGATCATTGGGGGCTCTTGTAAGGGATAACAGCACACAGTTTTGACCCTCTGGGACATGTTCTCTCTCTCAAGAGAGAGAATGAACTTAAAAGGCACCACAAGCAAGGCTATGAGTGTGGGAGCTGCACTAAGTAGCTGCATACTAGAAACCGTCCTGGCACTTTGAAGGTGGCCCCCTTCCTGATGTGTCATTTGTGCCTTGTTCCATGTTTACAGTGCCACCTCTGCTCTAGCTGGAGCTTTCTTTCCTCTACTCCCTTGCACCTGTTGTACCCATCTAACTCGTTACTCCATCTTTCAAAACACAGTTTCTTTCCTCTTGCATTTAAATAATCAATTACTCATCTGAAATGTTTAGTGTAGATGGAGTGGTTCAGCTGAATCAAGAATCATACACACTTGGACCCTACATATTCTAGCCTTTGGAAACCAGGCATAGTACCCAAGGCACGCAGTGCTCCATATTCTAGCTCTTTACATAAAAATTAGATAAAAAACCAATCACGTTAAAGGCTTAAATGAGAGGGAACTATTTTATAATATTTTTATTAATTCTTTGAGAATTTCATGCAATGTAGTGTGATCACGTCATCTCTCTCACCTATCATCCCCCAGTCTCCCAGATCCACCTCTGGTTTTCCACTTGCCAACTTTGTGTTCCCTATTTTTCTCTTTCTTTTTCTCTTTCTTTCATTCATTCTTTCTTTCTCTCTCTCTCTTTCTTTCTTTCTTTCTTTCTTTCTTTCTTTCTTTCTTTCTTTCTTCTTTCTTTCTTTTTGTAAATCTGACCCTGTCTAATTTGTGTTGCCAAAATACTGACAGCAAGATATGGTCACTGGTGCAATGGTGGCATGAATGTTATAAGAGTGACTGAACACTCTGATTGGATTTAAGGTCTGCTCCACAAGATGGAACCTGTACTTGGCATTGTTATTAGTCAGGGTCAAAAACCTGTGGGTAGATAGGTCATAGACCCCAAGGGAGAACTGCTACTATTACCATGCTAAATAAACATAATATTAAACTGAGCCCTAATGATTTCTTATTCTACCCATAGATTTGTTCATCTCTCAAATCTCATTAGAGAAGGTACTTTTGCAGTAGATGGTGATTAATACAGAGATTGGCGACTCCTCAACATGCACAGATTGAAAAGCTGTGGCATACTCATCTGTAATTAGGATGCCTATATCACACCTTCCCACTGTCATGGTGGAAGAGGGGGTCAGATGACTGCAAGAGCCAGAGGCAGTGGATGACTATAATGCAACAGTGTTTTCCAGACCTAACAGGGTGGTTGTGCATTAGAACTCATAGTGATTATGACAGTATGCACAAGACCTGTGCATGCTCAAGCCAGACAAAAATCCCAGCATGGTGGGTGTAGATGGTCATGACGTCCTATACCTAGCTGAGGGACTATTGACCATTAATTGCTGTTGGGAATTGGAGAGTCAGTTTCTTTAAAGGTGTGACCCCTGGGATGTAAACCAAGTTCCAATGGATGGAGATGGTATTAAATTTGATCAATAGTGAGGAAGTTATGGACACACCTTAAATGTTCATTTTCCTTCTTTTATTTTCCTGTCAATTGCTCTTCTTTTTAAAGGAGGCTCTCGTACGATGGTGCTCGTGAAATCCTATGCTTGGCGCCTCTTGACCACTTGTCCTTGATAAGAGGAAGAAAACCATGCAGCCTTGTTTTAAGGAAGTCTTCGAGGGAGTTGATCTTCTGAGAGGAACAGGGAATGAACATCTATGTGAAAACAATTGCATTGTTCATCATTCTTTTCACTCGTTTGCATAACTTTTCCTGGCTTGTATTGTCTGAAGTAATCTGGGTACCACTGTCTACCATTGTTACTCCTAAATCCATTCAGCTGTTATCTTCTTACTCTTTAGGCAAATACACAGTGACGTCTCAACTGATGAAGTGTGGAAGTAAAACATCTGCTCACACACATCCTGCTGCAAGTCACACTGAAGCTGCAAGCATTTTTAGCTGACAAGCTCTCTGTATGTACGCAGCATTTTACACTTACCAAGAAGACTCTTATGTGCTAAAAGCAAGCAAAAACGTGATCAGAACAGATGAAAATTTTCCTTTGGGTTCTGTAAGCTCATAGTGGTTATAAAGATATTTTGTTCTTATGATGTGAGTGGTCAAAATGAGGTCGATTTGACTTATTTTGAGTCAAACAAATAAAAAATTGTGATTTTTCAGAAGTGAAAAAATTCAGTTGGTGGTGAAATGGATAAAGAATACATAAAACAAAGATTCAAAGTAAAACTCCAAACAAGCTTACCTACAATAACAGTGACCACAGGTAGTCTGCACCTATAGATTGAGCCAGAGATTGGTATAGGTGACAGTAACATTTCAAGCATAAAAATATTAATGTATGCATGGGATTCTGCCATAAATTATTGCTAAAATGTGGGTATGAGATGTAAGAAGTCTAAAAGAAAGCATGCTAGAAATACATGGACTGTAAGAGATGGTGAAAATGCACTAGTGTCCCACCGAGTACTAAGCATACCCTAGGATTATAGAGCTATTACTTCCATAGAAATGCTGTGCTTTGGTTAACCAAATCAATGCAACTGAGTGACAGCTGGAGTAAGTATAAGCATCAACTCTCATTCTCATCCCTTCCTTAATATATTTCATATTAATATTTTTAATCTAACATTTAACCTGAGAAGCAAGTATATTACTTAAAGGTAATAATTTCCCCTGACATCATAAATAGTACTGGTAATATTCTAGTCAATAGTTTTTGTAAGGATGAAACTGTCAAACCCTTTTATTACATTACGTATTTTAAACTGTAAAGGAAATGCGTATGTACAAAATCATACCTAGAGATACAGTTACATTTTAGTCACGTGGCCATGTAGTCTGGGAGATTTTCATCAGGTTTTACCATGAACATGGCCTGCATGGGCTTTATGCAAAATATAAACATCTCTTGCATGCAATTGGCTGTGGTGTATTGAAATCACAGAACCAAATCTTAGCCTAACAGGCAACAGATGGAACATTTTGGCTGCTTAGCCTATTCCACCTTGAAAGTTCAAAGACAGGGTGCGAAACCAAGGTTGATTGGGACAAAAACAGAAAAGTAATCAATAAAGAAAAAGGAGAGAAAACTTAACAATTGAAAAGTAAAATCAAAGATAATGATTTGACCTGAGCTTACAAGGAGATTCAGGAGATTCAGAAATGAAGCTTTTCACTTTCGCCATAACACATGCTGTTCTTCTCAGTTCTAGAAATAGCATGTGACCTATGAAACATCCTACTAGCTGTTTTAGGAAAGCACATTTTCCTCTGAAGAGAAATCGGTTTAAGAATCAAGGAAACAGGAACAAACAAAAAGTCAAACACAATGGAGTCCACATTCACCACTCATTCAAAATGTCATGTCATTTGAACATGTCTCCCGTCTCAAATGGCGCTTCACTTGGGTCTAATCACGTTCCACCTGCTGTGATGCATGCTATTATATGTTTTCAAAAATGTGTGTGGCCAGGACACAGTTGAAATAAAAAGCTCGTACAAGCCGGCAGAAAGAAGAGACCTTTGGGATTCCTTTCGTCTGGTAACCTGGCTTACAAGGTCATCTGTGACTTTGTGAAGTGGCCACCTATGTCTCTGCTCCCTCATTGTTTAAATAAGAGTGGTCATTAGAAATAACTGATGTCCCCTATTTGTCATATTTATTTTCTTTAAATTACATTCTTGAGCTTGTTTTAGGGAGCCAGACCAACGGCTCTGATAGACTTTCTTGATTTATAACACTGGGAAAATGTGTCAAAATATATATTTCTCCCAAAATTTGCTATTTCTGCATTTTCAAGGAATGCTGTTGTTTTGGAAAATTTCAAATAAAGAGATAATAGAAAAGTTTCCCAACACACAAATATTTCAGATGGTGAATTCTCTTGTTCTGATCATTTTAGCTTTGCAGGTTACATTCAATTGCATTGCACATCAAACAGCGTTATGTGTCTTTAGGCCAGTACACAGGAAAAACGGGTCCTTTGATTATTTTTCCCCTGACGTTTGAACATTTGCTCATGAAGGCTTTGCTATGTTTTTATTGTTGACATTCAAATGGAATTGAACTAAGAGTTTTCTGGTCAGAAGAAGAAAAAGAAAAAAAAAGAGAGATAAAGCAGATATAAATGAGGGAAGCTTGTGGTTGTTTCTGACAATTTCCCAACATGGTTATTTCTGCATCTTGGCTGTCAGAATGATGTAATCAGAAACAAAGTGTATTTTATAGGAAATGCCTTCGGGTGAATGTAGCTCACAAAGATATTACAGTTTCCCTCTTTTATTTCTCAAAAAAAAAATCTTACCTTAATATTAGCTGGTGGTTGTAGGTGGAAAAGAAACATGGAGATATATACACAAGTATTCTCATCAAGGTAAGCTGATACAGCTAAGAGGTGGCCACATTAGGTTTTCTTTCCCTAATCCCACAGTAGCAGAACATTAACATGTTGTGCCCTGATTAACCAGATAAGACATGAAAGAACATAGTAAAGGTGTGGGCAACTCTTCCCAATGTAAATTAAGACGGCAAGGGTTGAAAAACACTCATATAGGAGATTGTCTTCCATCGGCAGGACTCAATCTGGGCCACTGACAAAATAATCACACACCAGGAACAGAAGCATGACCCATTAAGTGAGCGGACAGCTGGAGTCCACAGGCTTTGGGCTGAACGTATGGATAGGCTAATGAGACAGTGCTCATCTGTGAGAACTGCACAGACCCAGCTGGATCCTGGGAGAGCCACTAAAAGCACACATTGGGAGACAGGGTTCCATCAGAGGAAAGGGCATCCTTGGCGGATAGATTTTGAACATAGTTTGAGATGGACATGTTTGGACCAAACCAAAGCATAAACAAATGTACAGTATTGATGGAATTGGTTGTAAAATGTGAAGGCTACTGCATGGGAAATACTGGCCAGTCACCCCAACAACCACTGCACAATTCCCTCACAATGGTATGAAGAGCAACACTTGAACACAATAGGGTGATTTTCCATATGTAATAAATGGACTGTTTAACCATTATATTCAAACCAAGTTCGTTCTTCAGCATATCAAGTCCAGGTTCAAGGGAGAAACCGAAGAGACTAGCCTGCCACTTACAGAACTACATGAGCAAATACTGAATACTCAGGTATAAAAGCATTCTGACACCGGTCTAGGGGTGAACTAGACGATATCAAAGTAGTAAAACTTCACTGGGGAAACTAATATTTTCATGCAACACTAATTTCTGTGTGAGTGTGTGAGTGTGTGAGTGTGTGTGTGTGTGTGTGTGTGCGCGCACACAAGTAGGCATCAGGCAACAACCTCAGGTATTATTCTGTAGGTACTATCTACATTTTCTCAGAAAGGGTCATTTTTTGGCCTGGAACTCACCAATTAGTCTAAATCAGCTGGACAGTAAACCCCAGGGATCCACTTGTCTGTCCCCCCAAACTCTAGGTTTACAGGCGAGGAACCACCAAGTACAGCTTTTAAAACATAAAAATTGGATTCTGAGAACCAAACTCAGTGCTTTCGATGCAAAGACTTCACTATTGAAGCATTTCCCTAGCCCTTAACTTATTTTCCAATATTAAAACAATGTGCATTAGGAAGCAAATAGAATGTCCATCACTAAATGACCTCTGGACTTTACCTGCCCATTCTCTTGTTCAGAGCTCTCTTGTCCTTCACACCAAATCTGTTTCTGCTTTCTAATTCTAGGATGGATACTAATCCAATTGAATTAGCATACTGTAGCATCAGACATGTGCAATCTGAGGGCTGATGGATGCTCCCAGATGATCAGTCCTCAGTGTGAATGGCTGTGAGTTTCTCCAATGACTTGTTAAACTCAGATTGCTGGTCCCAGTACAGAACTGTAGAGTCATGGTCTGCGTGGGGCTACAGAGTGTGCATGTCTCATAACTCTGGGGTGCAAGCGTCACGGTATAGCCTTAGATGGTGATCCCTCAGGCTATAATTGACTCTGCTGCTGGAGCCAGAGCTGAGATCATTGTAAAAACTTTAATTCACATTGCTCCTTTCAGAGGAAAGTAATCCTCTAAGGGACAAGTGCCAGAAACTTTGCAAGGTATGACAAGCATTATAAGCCAAATTGCTAGATTTCCACTTTGGAGAGTCTGTCATAGGCTTCTCCATCCTATGTCAAGAGCTTTAAGTCAACAGCTTGATTTAGTTTACATTGGCCACATAAAACTTAAGTGCTTTTCTTTTTAAAAATATTTTATTTATGATTTTTATTTTATGCAGATGAGAGCCTGCATGTAGGTAAGTTCACCCGTGCTGTGCAATGCCCGCAGAAGTCAGAAGAGGCTGTCAGATCCCCTGGAACTGGAGTACGGACAATTGTTAGCTGCCATGTGGGTGCTGGGATTTGAACCAGGGTCTTCCACAAGAACAACCAATGTTCTTAACCTCTGAGCCATCTCTCCAGCCCCATTCATGAGTGCTTTTAAAACAGTATATAACTTTTCCATACTAAGCTCCAAATTAAGCATGAAACAATTCAAGTTGATAAAGATTAATTTTATTAATTTTTTGATGTGTGTGTGTGTCTGTGTGTATGTGTGTGTGTGTGTGTGTGTGTGTGTGTCTGTGTGTGTGTGTGTGAAGGTCTGGGTGTAGGCTGGAGTTCACCCATGTGTGTGCATGTGGAGACCAGAGGCCAATGTCAAGTGTTTTCCTCAGTTTCTTTTCACTTTAACTTTTGAGACACCATCTCTCAGCAAACTCTGATCTCACTAATTCCAGTAGGTTTTCTGGGCAGCAAGCATCAAGGATCTTCCTGTCTCTGCCTCCTGAGCACTGGGGTTCTAGCCATGTGTAGCGTTATCCAGCTTCTTATGTGAGTCCTCATGCTTGCAGAGCAAGCACTTCGTTGGCTGTGCCATCTGCCCAGCCTAAGATTATTTCTTTTTCTAGCCTCAAGGCAATGATTTTTTTAATTCTTTTTGTTCTATAGTATTTGAAAATAAAAATATACTCCCTGAAAAAGTATCCCACAGTATTTCCAGGAGAATTGAGTTCATGAATGTGTACACAACACAGCCAAAGTACTTGCAATGTAATCTTAAATATCTCAACTTTACTATTCTGGCATGGTCAGGCATTTAAAAATATTCTTGAAGTATTTTCATTATAGAATATAAAACAGCAGCAATTTACTAAGTTATTTATTGTAAAAATGACATAGCACTTCTCAAAGTACTGAAAGTTGTTCGTGAAAGCCACCCCACTTTCTTTCTTTTATTCACTATTATTTACTTATAGATGCTGTATGAGCCTTGACCCTCCAGTCATGCTTCCATTATCCCAAACCTGAGCTAATGGAGGGTCAGAAGAGATAGGAGTACACAGGTTTCCCACTGACTCCTCAGGACAGTGGTGTGCTCATTCATAATGGCCACCAAGATGAGAATTAAGGCACAGAGGGAGATGGCAGGTCTGCCCCACACCCTAATTTAACACCTGGAGGTGCTTCTCACACAAAAAGAACTCAGAGGTTAGTTCTTGATTTCTGGATGAACTGAATTACTCTTGGATATTTAGTGGGAACCAAACCATTGGAATAAGTTTTGCTTCCTCTCTTCCTCCAACACCTGTGAAAGAAACAATAGCTTTTTGAATAAAACTCTGAGACAACTCACTCTTCCAGTGGTGTTGAATCTCAGATGGACTCTGGTGACATCTGGGTCAATCTGTACATGACATATGGATATTATAAAAAGACAGGTATGGAATAGCGATCTATCTTTAGTGCTAGATTGCCCTCTGGAAGCTGACTATTCATGCAAGACATCATTTCAATTTTTCTAAGTTAGAGTTTCTTCATTGGTTATTTCTTCAAACAAAATTTGTACGCATAATAGATTTCTATGAAACACACTCTCAATTATATGGTAATGAGTCTCATGTTGGGACCTGTCTGAGACCCATTTTGTAGGTATGGAAAATTCCCATGTGTCTTGTTCCAAACTCCCATTTTTTTTCATGTAGTGATCCTTACCAAGCAATGAATTTTTGAAGGGAAAAAGTTTGTAATCTTTGGTTTAAAAAAAAAAAAAAGTTTGTTTCTTCGGTTTTGTTCTTTCTACTCTGCTATTCTCACTGCTAAGAGATGGATCTTCAGCTTTACAGAAGAGAGGAGATCGTGTGAAGCACCTGCCCCTCTAGGCCAATGTTGATACAGAAAAGTTGAAATGGAGGCAGCAGGAATTCTTGAGAATGTTTCTTTTCCTGGAACAGTGGCAGGTGTTTTCTTGAGTATCGTAATGCTTCCTAAGGAGGTGTCAATTATGCTCAGTCCATCTAAACTGCTGGCATCCTTATTTACCTGGCAGCTGAGAACAATATTCCTTTGAGCTTATCCACAGTCACAGTGATTCAGATGCAAATTTCTGAAGTTACATCTCCTACAATATTAAAAAAAAAGAAAAAGTCATGAAAACTTCAGATGGATTGTTTTCTTGTGGATTCTTACACTTGACTTCTAAGGGGCAGGGGCCTATGAATAAACTTCTAATAGACAGAGGAACCTTGGGGCTCTGTAGGCAACTTAGTGTGAATCACCTTGAACACCAAAGAGGAAAATCTGGAGTTAGTCAAATGTCACATCTCTGCAGTGGCCTATGGGAAAGCAGGATTGTATTCATGGACCATCTGGTTATGGACGCCTTTGCCTATGGAAATAAATATTCCTTAAGGAATGGTGGACAATGGTTGCTTGATTTTTTTTCTTAAAATATTTTATTATCTTTATTTTATGTGTATGCGTGTATTGCCTGCATGTAGGTAAGTGTACCCGTGTCGTGCAATGCCCATGGAGAGCAATTAGTTCTGAGTTAACTGCCTTGTTGAAGTAAGCAAAATAAATAGGGACACAGGATACTTGACCCCAGGAAATTTTTGTAGATGAAAAAGCCATGTTGCTACTAAAGTGAAGGATAGGGACATGAAAAAATTGTTACACTATAGATAAAATGAAAACGGATGTCAAGAGTCAGGACTGATTAATCTTGTCTTTTTTTTTTTTTTTTCAAAGCTGAGGACTGAACCCAGGGCCTTAGCGCTTGTTAGGCAAGCGCTCTACCACTGAGCTAAATCCCCAACCAGGACTGATTAATCTTAATCCAGCCTTTAGAGGAAGGATTCAGGTAGAAGGCAGCATTGAGAGTAATGGGAAAGTCACTAAAGTTTCCAAGAATCTACACAGATTTGCATTAGGTGAATGGAACCAGGATGAAGAAGCACTACTAAATATAATGGAAAGAAGAAATATATCTTAGTCTTTGGGGGATGTGAGGTTTACATTATTTATTAATGGGGGGATTTAACAGAAATTTTCTATCTCATAGTTTTTGAAACTAGAAGTCTGATACTGTAGTTACCAGTTTTTCTTACTGGCTTAGGTAACCTTGTTTTGACTTTAGAGGAGAAAAAAAGAGAGTGGAGAGAGAGGACACTGAGGGAGGAGTGTTTCTCTTTATCAGGTGTTACTCCTACCATGAGAGACTAGCCCTTGTAAATTCAGCAGAATCCGCTCGCTTTCCAAGGCTCCTGTATCCAAGGATCAGCACCTTTCGGGATGAAGGTTCAAGTCATAAATTTGGCGATGACACGAACATAGGCAAAGAGCAGCTACAGAAGGAAGAGCAAAAGTAGGGACCTCTGATTCCCAGAGACTGAAGTCAGTCAAGCATGTGTCAGCCCTGAACGAGTTCCTGTATGTCCTTACAACCCATAGTTGCAGAGGAAAGCTGTGGATGAAGGATGAGATAATTCCTAATTCTGAGCAACTGGGAGGCCTGGCTAAGCTCCCTGCACACCCAGGAAATAGACCAAGAACTGCTAATTGAGTGATTCCTGGTGTAAATACAGACAGTGTGAAGGAGATCAGTGGGATTTCTTCCTTGAGTACCAGGGGCTAATGCTCAGAACTTAAGAGTAACTTTTTTTTTTTCCTGGAAAGTGACCATATCTTATTAAAACAAAAACAAACAAACAAAAAAAACCTCAAAACTAACCAGAATCTGATCTCAGGCCACAGGGGAGGGCCTACTACTATTATTCTGCTAAATAGACAGAGTATGCTATTGTTTTTCCCATAGATTAGTGCATCTCTCTTTCAACATTCACCAGATAAATTTCTTGCGGCAGTGATTAACACAGAGACACACAACTGGTCAATGTACAGAGGATAAGAAACCGTTCAGCCCTAAATGGAACACTGATATCACTCTTAGTCCTGGGATAATTGTGGAAGAGGAAGATGAATGGATCTAAGAGCCAAAGGTAGATAAACATAAGGAAAGTATGTTGTGTGGACACCATGGGATAGTTGCACACGTGACACCACAGAGCTTCTGACAACATGCACAAGGCATCTGGAAGCCCAAGCCAAACCAAAGCCCAGTATGGATGGGGGAGGTTGGCAAATAAGTATCAGCCCTATCTGAGGTGCTACTGACACTTGATAGCTTCTGTAAAAGAGAGAGTCAGTTTCCTTTAAGAGTGTGACAACTGACAGGTTGACCAGACATCAAGGGATGAACCCACACCCTTATAAAAATTTGGGGGACACAAATTATTCCCACAGACAGAGGGCAGTAGGGGAGGGGCGCAAATAGGGACTAGGATCTAAATAGCATCAAACTATATTTTATGAAAATGGTAAAAATTTAATAAAAAGAAAAGATAGTTCCATAAATGGTAAAGAAAAGAAAGTGACAGAGGCAATGAAGTGCAGGGGCATCAGGCGGGGGACAGATGAGTGAGAGGGTCTGAATATGTCAAAATACTTCGTATGAAATTCTCAAAGAACCAAACAAAAAAATCAATTCAGCTGTGCTTAGCGTTAAGAAGGAAGGCCGTCAAAACCATCACAATTGTAAAAAGGTAGCTAGGTCTAAAAGAGGAAGCCAGTCCATGAAAGAAGTAAAGAATCTCTGAGTGTCCTGAATGAGGCAGGAGACACAGATTAGTTCTAAGATACAGTCTAGAGAAGTCTGAGAGAGTGCATCAGTTCAAGTACACTATGTCCTGTGAGAGAAAGTTGCAGTCAAGATTCGGGAGAGAGGAAAACCAGAGCTACCAAACCGAAGCTTGGGATGCATGTCAACACAATGACAAATGGCAGAAACGATTGCTAAAGTAGACATAAACATAGAAACTCAACAAGAATCTTGAGGAAATGACAGATCCATGGGAAAGAAGACAGAGATGCAACCTGTGTATAATAATTTTCAGAACTTAGGAAAATTATTACTGTTCAAAGCATAGCAAGGCTAGGTAAAATAATCAAAGAAAGGTGTGTCCATTCATAGGAGAGATGCTAATAACATATGCAACAAGGCAGACCTTGCCAGGTCTCCCCCATCCTAAATTGGTCCTGTTTCCCCAATACTAGCACCCTGATGTTTAAACTCATTCTCTTGTATCTTTCCAGAAATCATTGGTCTTACAGCCCACACATTCCTACTACTTGACGAGAAATTCAAAAGCATTTCTATGGGATGATAAATTAAGCTTAACTTTATTAATGCAATTAGGTATCTGGTGTATAATTAATATTTTATTACACACATTAGCTTCCCACTAAACTGGCAGATATCTAGATATATTTGCTTAGAAACATAAACTGTCAGTGTTTTTCATTCATTGTTTTTAAAAATTATCTTCATTTTAATTAGTTATTAACTAATTGATTTTATTTTGAGACAGACTTTTATGTAGCCCAAACTGGCCTGGAACTAACTTTGTAATCAAGAACAACCTTGAGAGTCTGATTCTCCTGTTTCCTCCTCCTGAGTGCTGGGATTTCAGACATGCAGCACCATGCTTGGTTTATATGGAGCTGGAGATGGAACACAGGGCTTCATGCATGTTAAGCAAGCACTCTACCAATTGAACACATTCCCAGTTTCTTAGCCTTCATGTCAAATAAAACAAAACTGTCAGCATCTGTTTGTCCAGTGAATGAGATTTGGCCTCTTAAAGAAAGAAAATCTAATTGTTTACTTTAACTTGTAGAACAGTGACTCAGGAGACTTGATTACTTTGATCAAACTATGTCTGGAATTGGTCATTTTTATTTTCTTCTCTTCTGAAAGTCACTTTGACTGTCAGATTTAAGTATTTTATAGACCTTGAAAAACTTCCACATCTTTGGATTAGAAGACAAGAAAAGAAACCCAAAACAAAACAAAAAACTTGTAATTTTCAAATTAACAATAAAGGTTATATATTCAAGCCATCCTGGACTTGGGCGCAGATGTCTGCTTGACCTCTTCTAGCCAGTGATGGGCCCCTGACCAGCTCTCTGGGAAGAAGAGCTGCAGAATCCAGCCACCGCCGATCCCAGTGGTGAATGCCAGCATGTTTCAGGGACACTGGAGCCATCTTATATTTGTGTTCCCTGTGTCTCAGATGATCTCTGTGAAGGACTCCCAGATAGTTTCTATCTGTGGATCTCACGATACATGGTATTAACTCTCTGAGAAAACTAAACCATTATGGACAAACAAATGTTGCAAAAGCCTACTTAAGTGCAGAGAAATATCCCTGTCCTATTAATCTCCCCGAGCTGCTCAGCCCAGCCCAGTGCAGCTCAGCTCAGCTCAGCTGCATGCAACACAGCTGTCGTGTATCTACCTAGAAGGCAACATTTTCTCTTCCTGGCACATGAACAGTGGTCTGTGACATGCAAAGGAGTTCCCCCCGGGTACTCAGAGTCACATTTCTGTTAAGAAAGCTTCTTACAGGTGTAAAGCCACTTCTAACAGGTTTTCTAACTGGAGTTTTAGCACTAGGGCTCAGTTGAGTTTTAGTGGGGCAGTCTTTAGTATCCCTCTTTCCATTCTCTCTTTCCTACTTTCCCCATTCCAAAAGAGGAAAGCAATAATACTATAGACTTTTCTTAATATGTCAAATAATAAAGTTTAATGGAAGTTTTCCCAGTGCATAAGTCCAAAAGTCTATTAGGTAGCAAGTATGAATATAAGGCCATGGGATACAGGGAGTGCAAAGGACCAGGGAATCACTCGTGGGGTTTTCTGGAAATGAGTTTAATTTGGTTAATGTTTGCTTTTGTGCTAGGTAGGGTTCAATATTAGGATCATCACTGGTAAGTAATTCAAGCGATGGTTCCATACATAGCCCCACCCCTTTAGATCTTTATAATAATTAAGGATAAGAATAATTTTTAACACTTCCACAATGATTTCTTCTACTAATAAAATATAATTCTTAAAAACTCTTTCAGATAAAATAAAAAAATAAGAATCTATCAAAAGCACTGAAGACAAGGACGAACACGAAATAGAAAATAAGAAAAGAACCAAACATCACAAAGCAAACTTGTTCCAGTTTCTACCTGAGGTCCTGTTTCTTTTGACTTCTAATTTTCTAGAATATAGAGGTGAAATCAACCAGTTATTGTGAGCGATTCTTTTTTACATTTTCTAAACTCTGTTCTGTAGAACAAAAATGTACCATGAAACATTTATCGATGTTTCATGAACAAAAGAAAACAATATGAAGTTCCATGGTCCAATCGATTTTGTCAGTGCTTTATAGTATATCCTTTGAAAGAGACACATAAAAATCTCAGCGAATCTCAGATACCAGCTTTTATCTGTTTATTTGAGGATTAGCCATACCTACTTTATCATGGACCCTGCCACATTTTCTCTGGTGGAGATCTTATTTATATTAGTAAGTGCAGTTTTGGGGAGTGGGAAGTTTCTTAGCTAGTCAAGCGCTTGCCGAACAAACATGAAGACCTGCATTCGGATACCCAGCAGCCATGGGTGTGAGTTGGGTGTGATGATGCCTACCTTTAATCCCAGCACTCAGGGTGAAGAGTCAGGCAGATCTCTGTGAACTCGAGTCCAGCTTGTTCTACCTAGTAATTTCCAAGCCAATAGGGCTTCTTGGTGAGACCCTACCTCCAAAAGCTCTGTAGAAACAAAGAAATGTGGATCCTTAAATTGCACTGGCCAAATAGCATTAGGTTCAGTGAGAGGTACGGTCTCAAAAACTAAGGTGGAGAGCAGTCAGGAAAGACATCCAGGCCTCTTGCCTCCACATGCCTGCTCATACATGCACAACTGCATGTGCACCTGCATATACACACACAGATGCCTCCCCACATATACCCACATATACAAAGTGAGGGCACCTCTGTAAAGGACAACTTAAAAGATTTCTTTTAAATAGTTGCGTATTGTTTTAATTTGCATTATGGTTGCCATTTCGAATACCATGAAATGACCAAACTCCACACACCAGCTACCTTAATGAGGAGCTCTTCTTGTCTGCTTACTTATACATTTCTTGGTATACAAGTGATGGCTTCACAATCCAAACTGCAGTGCTGAGCGAGTTCAGCACACATCTGTTTCCCTTAACAGCAAGACTAGTGGTAGCTTTCTTTTTCCCACACTTCCCTGGTTCTCAGAATATGACCTTTGTCTATTTCTGTCTTTTGATGATTATGGGTATGAAGAGACTTAGATATAGAGGGGAAAGATAATTGCACTGGGCTACAGGAATAAGTAGTGACTGAGTGTGTAAAGAAGATTACGCATTTTGAAATCTAGCTTCTCCAGGCGCCATCATTACCGCCCGCCACAACCACCCCATGAGGAAACAGAGCTTACTTATATTTGAAACTAGTTAACAACAAAACAAATCTCACAAGGGGAAACGTGCCTAACCCCTTCCAGAGTATTCTATTCCTGGCTAAATACATTTGACACTAGCAATTTGCATTCATTATATTTGATTTATATCCCAATGCCCAATCATGCAATTGTAGCCTATTTAAAAATTTTGCCCTTAGCAAAACAGTTAGAATTCATGCCCACAGCATAACTATAGTCAAGGGTGACTTGGGTTCTGATAATGTCAGCATGCTTAAATTGCATCGACTGTATTATAGGTAAGTCCAGACACCACAGGGGTGAAACACCAGAGGACAGAACATCCTTGTGAACGGTGGGTAATTCTTGCTTCTTTGTTTGTTCATTTGTGCTAGTGTTTTTGCTTAGTTTTTATTTTAGGGGAAGAGCATATTGGTACAAATACCTACGTTTTGACTTAGGCAGTTAAGGAGTCTTAATGGCATGTGTTTCTTTCCTTTCCTTCAGAAGGCTAATCGGGTATTCCTAATCTCCTTCACCTAATCAATATTTGTTTGACGCAAAATATTTGGTCTTAGTAGAAGCGAGCTGGTAAACATGCCTATGAAGCTGCCCAAGCTACTTCATGCCAAATATTAGGATCGGGGGGGACCTGGAATCAGGACACCTGACCATCAATTAGTTTTTCAGTTCAAGGACCAAACACTTGACAGAAACCACATAAGAGATAAAAGATATACTGTGACTCACAATTTCAGAGGGCTCAGCCCATGGTTGTCAGTCTTGTGACTTGGAACATCATGGTCAGTAAGCACATGATAAGGGAGAGTTGTTCTTGTCATGATCAACCATGATGTAGAGAACACAACAGAAAGTAGCCAGAAAGTCCTCCAGCTCTGACTCTCCTAATATTTCCATGATCTCCCATAATAGCATCACCAGCTGCGGACCAAGCATTTTTCACTCAAGTTTGAAGGGGGTATTTCATAGTAAATCCATAACACATACAAAAATAGGTGGGAAATATTAGGAAAATACCATTTTCCTTTTCTTTAAATCAAAGTAACCTACATTTTAAAAGGCTTGCAGGTAAAATTAGCTTTCCTTACGGCTTCTCAATCTCTTCTTTTGCTTCCTTTAAGTTAGGTTACTTTTTTAATTTATTAAAGTAGGTATTTAAGAAAATACACAATTTGGTGTTTTCTGTGTTCTTGTCCAACACTGGAGTGGTGGCAGATGGTTTTACCAAAGGGCTTATAAGGACTTGTGCTACTTAGCCGATGCCACTTGGAAACATTTCAATTTTGTCATTGGTTTCTTGTCTGCTACATCTCCAGGAACTCTTTTCCTAGATGATTTTCTGAATCTTTAGACACATATCTGGTTAGGCTTAAAAATTCTCCAGTAGATAAACTTCTGCTCAGCTACTACAGCAAGAAGTCCATAAATCACTTCCGACTTTAAGAATCTAATCCAATGTGTAAGTCTATGAAAACTGACATAAATCAATTAACCCAACATTACTTGAATTTACTAGCATAGTATCTAGTCTTCATCAAAGTCTTCGTAAAAGAGTGAAAACATAGTCTAATTTTAGGGAGGCACCTAATCTGTCCTAATTGTTTCTTTATGAAGATGGTTGTGTATACACAAGCACATGAACGCACAATCGGTGAGTTAATTTGCTTATATAGCAAGAAATTGAAAGACCCTTCTAGGCTATGGCCAATAAAACAAATCTCAGGTGTTTCAGCTTTTAGTTATGTTGCTCTCTTAATAATTATATTCAGTTATAAACTACATAGCATAATTTAGCCTCCCTTTAGGTGAAAATTCTCCTTGCTTATTTATAAATACCCTAAATAGTGATTCATATGTCTTAACTAATTTACTTTCCATGTGAGTACCACGATTTTTACCATAATCACACAATTTGATCACGCATGCAATATTTTATATCATGTGCAAAAACAGAATAAAGAAATGCTTCAAAAGTGAAATTCTAGACTTGTACATTATTTGGGGGGAGGGTAGGAGAGAAAATAAACAAACAGTTCTAGACTCAATGAAATTAAAATAATATTAGAAATGCTTAGTGATGTCTTGAGTTGGTTTCCAGGATATTTGGCTCCAATTTTCACAAAGCGTCAAGGGGGAATGGAAAGCAATTGATTAGATAAGAAGAAGAGGAACTCTGACCCCCACTTTGTTGGGTAGTTAGTTCATAGAATCAATAAATTGAAGGAAGTACTCATAACATATGGTGAGTCAACTCTGATTCCCCAGAGTTGGAAAGAAGGAGAAAATCAAACATGACCTTGGAGTTACCCATGAATCCCAGGTGGATAAGGCACTCCTTTCTAAAAAGCGTTACTATATACTACTCAATTCTCTACAGCAACGCAAAGAAGACAGTATTGGTGCCATATCAGTTTGTTTCATTGCCTATGAAATATTTGAAGTGGAAATGGCTTCTTTCAACAGCAGAACCATATGGGAAATGACTGTGATATAGACGTGTTGACAGGCATGGCAGGGAATTTCATTACCTCTTAGAATTTGACTAGCACGAAAAGCTCACCCTGGGCTCTCCTTCACCTCTGGCAAGTGCGTGGAATTGGATCTGTAAATGTTAATCAATATTTCAAGCCTACTAAATAAAGGTATTGTGAAAAATTAAACTACTAATGGCCAGTCTGGCTCTGTGAAGGTCTATTTAACCGTCAAAAGCATAAGATCAAATAAGGAAGAACATATTTTAATAACATTCTTTCAGGTTTATATTAAGTGTAATTTCTTTGCTCTAGCACAGTACATATAATATCTGTGGATCCAGAATCTCTGAGTAAGATGGAAATTATTTCT
>NW_008341807.1:2149016-2153081 GCF_000622305.1 Nannospalax galili
AAAAGCCATATTATACCATTCACACATTCCTTCTCCAAAGCAACAATAACAAAATACACATGTATAGATAAATTTAAAACACAAATATGTAGAAACATTAAAAGCAACTCAATCTCCATAGCTGGGGACCCTTCAATACAGACACTAAAACAATATTTGAGGAAAAAAAATCATCTGAGAAATTAACAATGTAAAATTTCTTCGTGATAAAGGAGCCACAATAAAGTTAAAATCATTCATTCATTTTCAGGAGAGAAAATGTTTAAAGGCTATAGAACAATAAAAATATATGAAATTTTAACAGATCAAATGAACTATTACTCTCTTTTTTGAAAAATTAGGCAAGGAAATCAGAGACTAGTAGAATATAAAATGAATCAATCACAATGGTTTTGTGTTGATTAAACAGATGAATAACAAGTTGATTGCTAAGAAATATTGGTAGAGATTTGAGAAATGGACATTCTCATTGGTGTTGCTGTGAATGGAACTAGCATTGAAGTAGAGGACAGTGAAGATGGGAAATGCCCAGCCTCCCTAGTAATCATGCACACAGGTGATTATGGCTCATTCACGGAGATACTTGCTGAATAAAAAGTACATACTAGATTGTTTGCAAAGAGATACCACGGAAAGCAACACAAAGCCTGTCCTTTGTTTTCTAGACTGCAGCCATTCTGAGGGGAGCAATATGGAACCTCAAAGAAGTTTTACTTTGCAATTCCTTGATGGCTAAGAATGCCGGACACTTTTAAATATATTTATATCCATTTATATTTCTTCTTTTGAGACTTCCCTGTTTAATTCCATTCCTCCTGTTTTAATTAGGTTGTTTGTTTTCTTAGTATTTAGTTTTTTTTTACCTCTTTGCATATTCCAGACACTACTCTTCTGACACACTTATAGTTGATAAAGATGTTTTTCCCATTTTGTGGGCTGCCTCTTCACTCAGTTCACAGTGTCCTCTGCTGTACTGAAGTGTTTTAGTTTCATAAGGTCCTATTTGTCAACTCTTCCTCCTAATTCCTGAATTACCAGAGTCCTATTCAGAAAAACCTTTCCTGTGCCTATACGGCACATTGCATTCACACTTTTCTCCTCTAACAGATTCTTGTATCAGATGTCATGGTGAAGTCCTTGGTACATTTACAGTTTATTTTTGTGCATGGTGAGAGATAGAGATCTATTTTTATTCTCCTATAAACAGCATTCTAGTTTGGCACCACCATTTACTGCCTTTTCTCCAATATGTTTTTTCCTTTAAATCAGGTGGCTGTGGAGTGTAGATCTCTCTCTCTCTCTCTCTCTCTCTCTCTCTCTCTCTCTCTCTCTCTCCCCCCCCCTCCTCTGTATCATGGTCCATTCCCAAGTAGAATAAACAAAAGAAACAACATAAATAAGTAAAAAAAATATAGATTTCACACAGTACATAAATTGAGAAATACTGAGCAGTAAATAATGCTGTAGGGTTGTAGTTAAAGGACATGTGTCACAATTGCAGCGAGGCTGGACAAGCAACACCCAAAGAGATTGTGTTGGATAGTTTCACTTGCCAGCTTGACACATCTGCTTAAAGCAAACCTTAGTTGAGGATTTATCTCTATCACACTGCTCTGTAGCCATTCATGTCCTTTAGGCATTTTCTTTATCTGAATGATGTGGGGAGGCCCAGCTTCCTGTGCGCGGTGCCACCCCTCTGCAGGTGATCCTAGGTTATAGAAGAAAGCAGATTGAGCATAGACCAGGGAAGCAAGCCAGTGGGCAGTGTTCCTCCATGGTCTGTGCTTCAGCTCCTGCCTTCAGGTTCCTGCCTCGGCTCCCCTCCATGATGATCCCTGAGCTGTGAGGTGAAATAAACCCTTCCCCCTCAGTGTGCTTCTACGTTTTTATCACAGCAATAGACAGTAAGTACAGGGGCATTTGAGAAAAACTTTGAAAAGAGGGGAAATCTATGTGGCTTCATGAGACCTGAGTATTCCAGACAGAAGGCCCTAAGTATAAAGATCTTCAGGCACACAGAAACCTGCATGCTCTGCTGCATGGATGTCAAGATCATCAATGTAGCTAAAGAAGACAGGACGTGAGGATGGGGAAGCAGCATTGAATCCACACATCTCATAATGCCTTCCATGTGTGGAGCTGACTTTGCTCTGGGTCCAATGGTTAAGTCTACACACCCATGAGGCTCCTCAGCCAGTCTGATCACTGTATTAAGAAAGACACTGAGGGTCAGGAGCAGAGACAAGAACAGCAGATTTGAGTATTTGTCATAAGATTATAATAAGAAAAAAAATTAATTACCTTAAATTGATGCATATTATTTTCTGATACAGGTAAATCAGTATACTGTGGCATACTCTGGGGCCATTAAAAAGAATAAAGTGGAACTGTACCAACTGACACAATAACTTAAGGTACAGATGAGTTATAATTCATCTGCTGTGGTACCATTTATGTAAAACCAAAGACTCAGTGGCTGGAGAGATGTCTCAGTGGTTAAAGCGCACGCTGCTCTTGCAGAGGACCCAGGTTTGAATCCCAGCACCCACATGGAGACAAACAACTGTCAGTTTCTCAAGAGCTAGGTGATCTGACACCCTCTTCCAACCTCCACTGGCATTGCAGGACACAGGTGCACTCACACATGCAGGCAATACACGCATACACGTAAAATAATAAAGAATAAGAAAAAAAGAAAATGGTAATTTTCACAATATTAATTCTTCCAATCCATGAGCATGAGAGGCCTTCCATCGTGGATATTTAACAGACTTACTTTGAGGCCTATACTAATTTGGTCAGAGGGACATAAAGGACAGTTTTTGCTCCTTGCCCTCCTAGGTCAACTAGTTCTAGGGGACTATGAGCATCTCTCAAAATGTCCTGTAACTGTGGTGAGACACCTGTCCTCTTGATCAAGGAGGCCATGGAGACCCCACCAGATGGACTTGAACCAGTGTCCAGTCTACAAAGAGGAGGGTCAACCCAGAGGAATCATTTCCTCCATGCATCCAAGTGAAACCAGCCATGATTGAGCAGGGCCTTTACTTATCTTCACATAGATGGAACTGGTAAAAGAAAGGAGCCAGGGGATCCTCCCAAGCCCATGTGACCCCTGAGGAACAGATCCTCAAATAACCTTAAGAGTAAAAACAAATAGGTTTATCTGGGCCAATTGTATGGTCTTAAGCACCCAAAAGGAAAGTATAACCAAAGATAAAAGGTGTCAATTTAATTTTTTAAGAGTCCATGTGTATAGCTAAAGGCTACATAACAAGAAACAATGCCAGACAGGAGATACCTTCCTTTGAGTTGTTGGCCAGGGTGGCCCAAGAGCCTCCCAGAGAGTAACCCAGCATAGAACTGAGAAAATGAACAGCAGACCCCAATCTTATCTAAAGGAATATTGACAACTGATTGCTGCTAGATGAGGAACAGCTGATCTTCCTAAAACAAGGATCTCTAGATAGGCTGACTAGACTCAGCAGATGGACAACAGTGGGGAATGGCTGGAGGTGCCAACAACACAGTGGACAGTAACAGGGATGACAGAGTATATGGGCTCCAGTGGGGGGGAGCTATGGGAGGGTGCCATTGGGGAAGTGGGTGTATAGATGAATAAGGTTGTTCGGGATGTTCTGTATGATAGACACACAAAAAAATCAACAAATAAAAAATGAGTTATATTTGAGGAAGAAGCATAAGTATTTGCTTCATGTTAATTAGTAGAGGTGAAAAATACTGCCATTGAAATCTTTATAGCCCCATACTCAGGTGCCAAGGATCTGAATGTAACCGACTGTGACTAGTAATGAACACAGAGAATAGAGATGCATGTACAAACATCTAAGTGTTAGTAGCATTGCAGGTCAATCTCTGTGAGTTCAAGGCCAGCCTGGTCTACATAGTGAGTTCCAGGACAGCTGGTGCTACCGGGAGACCCTGTCTCAAAAAGATAAAAAAAAAAAAAAGAATTTTTCTGTAGGAAACAGTATATTTTAAAATGAAATGGAGATCTTTTTTAAAGGTTAAATCTCATTCAATTTTATGTCTTACAGGGTTTAT
>NW_008341807.1:2153157-2183067 GCF_000622305.1 Nannospalax galili
ATAAATAAAGAGGCAAAAACAGCACCAAACTAATGTCCTCCCATGTGCTAGTAGGGATGAAGTGCCCACACACAGAACCCGAAATGGGTGAAGGAACAAAGGAGCCTGTTACATTCTACTCAATACACACAGATAGTGATTGGAGCTTATATAATAATCTACTTACTATCATGTAATTTTAAAACATAATGCTTTAAAAGATAATATAAAAATTCTGAGTCTAGCATCTGTTTCTACATAGTATGGTCCTTTAATCCCTAAAATGTGTTGATTTGTCACAACAAGTACAATACTGTGGTTTTGTATAATGGCAGGTATCATGCAATCCTGGCATTTGGGAGGTAGAGAAGGAAGGATCATGAATTTGAAGGCAGCCCCAGCTATGTAGAGAGTGACACACTTACCATAGACTACATGTCTCAAAAACAAAATGAAACAAAGGGCAGAAAATTCAACCAAAGCTAATGAGGAATAAAAAGTTGTAAAGACAACTGGTATTTGGTAAGTTAATCAAAAGACCTTAAGAGAAAATAAACAACGGAGCTTGGATGGAGGTACTCTGTGTGGTTCCATCAAAGAAGCTCCCGAGGAATTCAACAATGCAGGCAACTGCAACTGCTCACAGTTCCCCACAGGAATGAAGCAGAAAATTCAACCAAAGCTAATGAGGAATAAAAAGTTGTAAAGACACCTGGTATTTGGTAAGTTAATCAAAATACCTTAAGAGAAAATAAACAACGGAGCTTGGATGGAGGTACTCTGTGTGGTTCCATCAAAGAAGCTCCCGAGGAATTCAACAATGCAGGCAACTGCAACTGCTCACAGTTCCCCACAGGAATGAGATGCTAAGACACTATTGCTATGGATGCCACATGCATTGGTCATCGGACATAGAGAAACAAACCTGGGCTGGAAGCCTCCTCCCTGTGGGCTAGCCTTCAGAGGGCCTGAAGGTGCTAAGCAGACTGATGCTGGAGATCTGTCATCAACAGTCTTACTCAAGTGTGTACCTTTTGACCAGGCAAGGAAGTCCACTGGTGGAATAGTTGCAAAACATTACAGGGATAACCATTTTTCTGCTTGGATTTGGCATTCCCTCCACAGAAGGAAATTCATAACTTGTACTGTAAACCTGGTCAGACGCCCAAAACTGGGCAGATCATAGATTTTAATGGAGATGCTATTGCTGTTGTTTTGTTAATGGACATGGTGTGTCTGTCAAATTGCCTTCTAGAGAACTATGTTTATGCCATTGAATAGCGCTGTCAGCCATAATCAGAGAACCTTTATTTGTGCAGTGCCCAGCAGTGACTGCGGAGATTCATAACTGGTCAAAGTATAGAGAATAAATGATTGATGAATGCTCAGCCATGAATAGGACATCTGTAACTCTACCTACAGGACTCAGGATTTCTAAAGAAAGGGCAGACAGAATGTCAGAGTCAGAGGAAGAAGGGGAGCAGGATGCAATGCTGACCTCTGAGCATGGCGTGGCTGTTGTTCTCCTTCAGACATAGCAGCTGTGACTCCCTGTACAAGATCTCACAGGACTGGCTCTGTCACTCTTTTGTCCTGGAAAAGACGGGGTCTCATGAGCCCCCACCCTTCCTTGAGCTTTCATCCACAGGTAATGGTTGATGGGAGAGGGAGAGACATTTTCTTCATAGATATAGCCACTGGGTAGGTGCCCATGTTCCTGTCACCAAACCCTTACCCATATTCTTATAAAAAAACCTAATGAAACGTGTTGGTCCAACAAATGCAAAAATACGTGAAAATAGAAGAGGGAATATTTGGGGAATGAAAAGGATGGACAGGGTTAAGGAGACAAGTGAGGGTAACAGTGCTTTGATATAATTGAAATGCACCAATATTCATTATGTACATGCATAAAAATTTCATAATGAAACTCATTATTGTACATAATTAATATATGCTCACAAAGCATTAAATTGATATATGTATCTTTTTAAAGTTAATATATCATTGCCAGAAAAATTCTCAAGACAAGTAATCCCTAAAAATACCATGATTCAAAATACACTGAGTTGTATTTAACATGTTGTGAATTGCTAATGGATGTAACTGGAACAGAAAAGGTATTCCATGCATCTCATTTATTTAAGCAGATGGGTACCTACAATTCTAGGACAACTTTCTAGGTGGCTCTATCTTAAATGAGGCAATTTTAGTATTACAATTGACGGCCAAAAAATGTGGGGCAGATTGTGAATTTGAAATCAGCTTCCCCTGTGTTTGAAAGTATAGTGGCACTCACTTGAACATGGCCAACCCCAAGTGACAGAGTGAATTCAGCACTGACATCACACTGTGACATTTCAAATAGAAGTTGAAATACAATGTACTTAAAAATTGGTCAAAGATTTAAGTAAAAATAAATATGTAAAATTTCTAAAGCACAGTTTGGAAGAATAACTACTAGATGGATTCAAAATTCAAATGATGAATATGGAGTATTACAATTATTATAATGAGTTAAAGCTGAATATTCATATAATTTTGGCATGGGAAAATAGTTTTTTAGCTTGGAACTAAATTAAAGACTAAAACTGAAAAGGCAGTTTTTGTTAAGTATCATTTGAGGACTTCTACGACAGAAGTAATAAAGGGCAGATTAAGTGGCATAACACTCAGAGTATGAATAAATAAAGTACCTGTAAGCTATTGTGAGCCTCACAGAACAAAAGAAACAATGTGAGCACCCTAGAGAATATGCTAAGAGCATTATCAGGTAACTCAGCCTCACAGAAAGGACTGCAGATGAGGAATTAGCACAGTGAAAAGATGCAGCTTCATCAGCAACACAAAGTCCCATTTTACATTCAGAAAAGTAATATGTGTGAGAGCGACTGAGTGTGTGAGAGAGAGAGACAAAGAGAGATACAGGGAACAGAGTGAAGGAAGGAGAGAAAGGAGGGAGAGAGGGGCAGTGAGGCAGAAATGACAAGGGAGGAGGGGGTTAAAGGAAAAGGGAGACTATAGGCACCAGAAGTCCATTGCTCTTAATTCTTAATTGTTCCTTTGGCTTTTCAGCATACTTAATTATTTCATAAAATTATAGATAAGGATAACAGAGATGCCTCAGTGGTTAAGAACACTTGCTGCATGATCTTGAGGACTCGCGGTTTGGATTTCAGCACTCCCTAACAAGCTAGGCATTCTGCAAACACCCATAGTGTAACTCTAGCCCTGAGGGATCAGAGCTTTCTTCTGGTCTCGGTGTATACGCATCATGCACCCACGTACATGTGTGCATATGCACTCACACAGTTACACACAAACACACATAAATAAATAACATTTAAAATATATAAATGTGGGGCTCCTGCAGAGGACCTGAGTTCGATTCCCAGCACCCACATGGCAGCTACAAACCATCCTTAACTCCAGTTCCAGGGGAATCTGACGCCCTCTTCTAACTTCTGTGGCATTGCACGACACGGGTGCTCACATACATGCAGACAATACACTCATATATTTAAAATAAAAATAATAAATAAAATATTTAAAATATATAAATGTAAGTAAATATAAATAAATGAGTTTTTAAACTCCACGCACACCCCTCTTCCTCTCTTGCATCTCATTTTGTATCTTTCATAATTTGTAAACACCTTGGACTGTCTTTTGAATCACTGAGTGCTTCTTTTCCTCTGACCTTTGAAGCACAGCACACATGTGATTCCCACTACATGTCTGGCAATGCTTTCTCCCTTCTTTGTGGAGTCTTCTTTCCATGCTGTTGAATGTGGGAGTTTCTCTGGGAGCAGTCCTGAGTCCCCCTTCCCTTTTCCTTATATTCTCCTTGTAGGCTAACTCAGTTTCATGACAACCTGATTGTATGTTTTTCCCAAGTGGGCACATGCTGCCCACATTTCTCTTTAGTACTTGTTCTGTGAGAAGACACTCTGACCAATACCAACTTGGGAAGGAAAGGGTCGATTTAGCTTACATGTCCTGGGTCACTGGTCATCACTGAGGAAGCCCGAGGTAGGAATTCATGGCAGGAACCTGGAGGCAGGAGCTGGAGCACAGGCCATGGAGGAATGCTGCTTACTGGCTTGGTCTGCTGGCCCAGGTTCAGTCTGCTTTCTTATACAATGCAGGACCACCTGCCTAGCGGTGGCCACATCCACTGTGGGCTGGGACTCCCACATCACTCAACAATCAAGAAAATACCCCACAAACATGGCCACAGACCAATCCAACGGAGGAAATTTCCCAATCGAGGCTCCTCTTACCCAGCTGTGTCAGGATGACACTAAACTATCCAGCACAGTGCTCTAGGTCTCTAAATCAAAATCCAGTTCTTAACATCTTCACTCAAATGTTCCAAACACATTTCAACTCCATTTGACTACAGGTAATGTAGCAACCTTTGATCTTTCCATATATTCTTCAGGGCAAGGAACCTCCACCCATTTCCTTCATGAGGGTCAGAAACATCGTTATATTTTTTTCACCTTTTTTTAGAATCTCCATGGAAACAGACCACTTATAGTGTCTGTTTCCGGAAAGGTTTAGCTGAGCAGAGAAGACCTACTCTGAATGTGGGTGGCCCATTTCATGAACTGAGACCTGAGACTGAATAAAGTGAAAGCAAACAACCTGAGTACCAGTTAGCAGCTCTCTTTTTCTCTCTGTCTCTCTCTGTCTTTCTCCCTTCCCTCTCCACTTCCTAACTGAAGACACAACGCAATGTGACCAGTTCCTTCATGTTCCTGTGTTCCTGCCACCATGCCCTCCCCCGTGATGGACTGTGACATCAAACATTGTGCTAACAGAAACTTCTTTCCTTACATTGCTTCTGTCAGGGATCTGATCACAGCAACACAAAATGCTGCTAGTGCACCAACCCCCTCCAAATCCTCACTAAACATGCTCTGATCTTGGTTTCTTCCTCTAGCACCTATATCAGCGTTCAAGTCTCCGTTATCCCTCACCTTTGTTGTTACGACAGCTTTCTAACTGATTGCCATTGCTTTTATTCTTGCACTACACCTTTTAAATAATGTTTTCCCAAATTGGTCTCATATCACAAATTGAAATGCTTCAGTGTCTTTTGTTGCTCTTCATAAAGGTCCAGTTGTCTAAAATTTCTGTTAAAAGCTTCAAGTCGGCCTGCTCCTGTGAAGCCTTGCACCATGTCACATGAATAGCATTACCAGTTCCTATCACCTGAGAACCAGCAGAACTTCAAACTCTCAAGCGCCACCTCAACGTTTCTACATCCGAAGTTCTGAGCTGTGGACCTGCAGCTGTGCTTGAAGCAGATCTCCCGATCCTATGCGGTGAAGTTGGTTCCCTGCAGTTTTAGACCACAGTGGCCTTTGCTCCTCCTGGCTTTGCTCCTGCCTACCTCTTGGTTTTTGAAGGTGCCTCTCTCCTGCCTGGTGAGCTTTCTTATTCGCCCTTTGAAATTGTTATATCCTATTCTTTCAGATCATAGCACATTTATCCTCCAGTCAGGACAAACCTTCCCCTTGTATTGTATGATCTCGCTTCTTCATAACCCTTATTACAATCTTCATTTTAGATATATTTTATGTGCTTCTGTGATTATTTTCTGCCCCCTCCAACAGACTACCAGCTAGTGATTGTCAGGCACTGGAGAGAACTTACATTTCACTCAAAGTCTTTGATATGTGACTTGGTCCAAAGTATACACACAGAGAATATTTTAAAAGAACGAATACTGGTGCATAGATCGTCCTACTGATTGTCTAAATTTCCTAAGTGGCGTTCTACTCATAATTCTTGTTTTCTGTTTCTACTGTCATTTTAAGTGTACATAAGTATGCTTTATAAAGAAGAAAAAATATATTCAAGTGCAAAAATTGAAAGCAATATATTATAACTCTATCCTAAATGCTTAAGTTATTAGACCTGTAATTATTTTCTAGCTAAAAAGAAAAGTCAGGTTTTTTTTTATTGTGTATGTGTTGGGTGTGTGTGCTTGGACCACAGCAGGTGTATAGTGGCTAGAGGATGACTTTATGGGGTTGGTTCTCATCTTCTACTTTTATGGGTTTTAGGAATCAAACTCCGGTCACCAGGCTTGCAAAAGAAGCACATTTAGAACCTCTAAAGCCATCTCTTCAGCCCAATTTTTAATAAGAACATTTACTCACTCTATATTGCAGCATTTGATTGTCATGAAATGATTATTAACTAGACATTTTATAGCTGAAATTATTTTCTTCCAGCTGGACATTAAAATTGAATAATTAAGGAAACTTGCATTATATTATTTGCATGCATGTATAGGTCTATAATTAAAAATATGCAATTAGGAACCCTTATTACATATCTAAAATTATGTATTTATAAATATATAATTAAGAACTTAAGTTATTATAACTGCACACAGATAAATGACTACCAGCACTCTTCAAAATCTCTTATGTCACTTGCCATCACCCAACCAAGGTAACCACTCTCTTGACTTTGGACACATATTGTTTTTTTCTCCACTTTCATTGGAATCAAAGCATCCATGTTCCTACTGCTGACTTGGACAGCCTGCATTCAGTGCATCCATATTATTTTGTATAGATATAGACAATTAACTTTCAGTATCTCATAGCACTTTATTCAATGTGTAAAAGTGTTTGTTTATTCATTTTATTGCCATTGAGCTTTTGGGGGGTTTCATGGTCATGTTTCACAGAACATTCTAGACTGTGCACTAGTGGGTATTTGCACTTTTTTTCTGTGTTGTCTATAAACGATTCAGTTATGGAGTAAGTATAGACTCAGATTTCAGTTTGTTGTTACTTTACACTCTCATCAGCACTGTGTGTCCTGACTGCTCGGTGTCTTGGACAAATATTGTATTTTCCAATTTTGTCGACTGTCAGAGGGAGTGGAAGCGTGGTTTTAATTAGTGTGTCTCTGATGAAGGATAGAGCCACATGTCTTTCCACATTTAATAGGTTTTTAAAAATTGAATTCAATTTTCAAGGACATAATTTTCAAGTGCAGACAAGAGATTTAACTGAAGTGATTTTTATCCTTAATGAAAGAATATCATTAATCTATAGAGGAATATGTATATATATATATATGATTTAATACACAGTTACTTTCTTTTAAAAATATCTTTAAATTGCCTATTTCTAATTAATTGATTAGTTATGTACTGACAGTTTCAGAGACTTTGTCTTACATGGCCTAGGCTGATCTTTATCACTTGAACTTTCTGCCTCCGTCTCTCTCTATTGCTGGAATTACGCCATTAACAAAAACAGTCTATTTTTTAAGCAGGATCATCTTGGCTTGCTATTTTGTTATTTCCAATCATGTCAGGACTGTATATAATTGTTTCTAACATTGAATTCCTTAACACTTTGCCAATGATATGATTGGAAAAGACATTATGCACTCATTTAAAAGTTTTCAATTGAAATCTAAAATTAAGGCTATCTTCTCTCTCCCAGTTCTAGGAATTCTGAGGCAAGATTCTCTCCCATTTAGCTCTTCCCTAGGCACCATGTTTAGTGACCCTTGGCAATCTCCAAGATTTCTTTTTCACTGAGCTACTGGACTTAGATGAAAATCATGGGTTGGAATCACTTTGGCTCTTATAATGGACAATAGTGAAATACAAGATCCTTCTAGTTGAGAGAAAAACTAGAGTGTGCACATGTGGACAGATGCTACGAGCATCAGGCAGCCCTTCCAGTCATTCAGATTGGTTTCTTCACTGAAATCTGTGCTTGGGGAATCATCACATTATCAGCTGTTTTCCTAACATCTCTGTTAGAAAGTAAGAGATTTCATTATCCTACTACTACATAAGAGCTTTAAATCTGTTTACATTTCTTTCCTAACTATATTACCTTAAAAAATCCTGTCTCTACTTCTACCTTTCCAACCATGTGGAGCCAGTACTTTTACCTGGCAAAAGCAATAACTTCCTAATAGACTTCCTCACACCTGCTCACACACAAGCAGCATCTAGCCCACACATGCTGCCTGATTAATTTCTAGATCCACCACCCCAATTCACTTTCTCTTAAGAACTTTCAATGTAATAAAAAATTAAGTTCTAGTCTGACTCAACTGCCTGTGCTCCAAATGTGACACCATGCTGGCTTTTCACTTAAACTTTTGTTTTATGTCTATTGGAACATAATCTCTCTTCCGCAGTGGTTAAGGTGAATGTCAGGCTCAGTATCAAATCCCATACTTTCCAGCAAACCTTCGTGAGTACTACCAAGTCGTTATCGTCATCTCTCATGATTAAAATTTGATTGTACTCTAAAGTTAAACACTAATGAATAGTTTTCACAGGTAACTACGTCAGTTTGAGCCTGCTCTGCTCTACATGCAAGTCTATATTGATCTAAATTCTCTGGAAAACATTAAATTGACAAATGCTGCCAATGTAGTAGGTGTGCGATAATGTATGTCTGTGACTTATTTTTGCCTTTACCAGATTCTTCACATGCTGTTGGTTCTTCTCTACTCTTCACCACCCGTCTCAATTATATGTTTATATCTCTCCTTTGACCCGGGAAGCAGGCTGTATGTTCTATGTACTGTACCTTTTGTAATCCTGTACTTTCTAACATCTTAATAGCTTTCTCCATCTTTTGCTGTGGCTATATCAACTGGGAGAAATGTCCTGAACTTGGAATGGACCCACATAAACCACATACCCTGCCCCACTTCTCCATTCAAAGCATTTTTGTTAAACTTTTTGTAACATGGGGATCAAGCAGGCATCATAAGTTGCCCCATGACTATTGTATTATTTATGGAGGTATTTTATGGCACTATGTTCCCCACTTTTAGGAAAACAACCTTATGAATCAACTGCTTCTTTATTTATTTTATTATTTTTACTTTATGTGTCTGTGTATATTGTCTGCATGTGTGGAAGTGCATCCATGTTGTGCAATATCTGCAGAGGTCAGAAGAGAGAATCAGATGCCCTGGAATGGGAGTTACAGACAGTTGTTACCTGCCGTGTGGGTACTGGGATTCAAACCCGGGTCTTCTGCAAGAACATTCAGTGTTCTTAACTGCTGAGCCATTTCTCCAGCCTCTCAACTGTTTCTTCTAATTAATGAATATGTCGTTCATGGGATCATGCCTTCTTGCTGAGTTGACAGAATGGTACACAATTTTGGGTGACTCACTGACATAGAACAGGTTCAGTGTTCTGAAATGTTTATGGTCCAAAGTCCACATATATGACCCAGGGCATCAGGTGTCAATCACTGCTGAATGCTAGCAGGGATGCTTACCCTACTTACGTACCCTAAGGCTTAGGAGGGTCAGTAAGGGAGAGTCAGTAAGCATCTTCTCTTCTGTGTATCCCACATATTCGCTTTCACAGAGGTCATCCCTTACTCCTCGTGATCATGAACCAGGCAGTCACTTGGGAAGGCCTGTTTCCCCCAGAACTTTCAAGATGAGAGTTCCACAGTGGGCCTTCTGATTACCATCTTTCTTATGTTTCCAATGCTTGTGGTGACATTACTTTCCTTGGTATTTACTTAATTCTTCCTTTGTATGTGTGTGTGGTGTATCTGTGTACACATTTGTGTTTGCATATACATATGTGTACATGCACAGGTTTATGTGTGTGCACATGCATGCGGGGGCCAGGAGTTGGCATTGCATGTCTTCTTTCATTGCACCTTAATTTTGTTATTTTGCTTTTTTTTTGTAGTCTTCTCGAGACAGGGTTTCCCATAGCCACAGCTGGCCTGGATCTTGCTATGTAGACCAGGCTGACCTCAATCTCACAGAAATCCACCCACCTCTGCCGCCCTCCCCGACCCCCCGCAGTGCTTGGAATAAAGACACATGCCACCATGCCCAGCTCCATTTTACTTTTGATACAAGGACTCTTACTGAACCCAGAGTTCACCAATTCATCTAGACTAGCTTCCCAACAAGACCCAGCAATACTTATGTTCCTGCCTCAGTGCTAGGATTACAGGTACCACAACCAGGTTTTTCCTTGGTTATTGAGATCCAAACACAGGTCTTCATTTTTGTTTGGGAAACATGTTCCCATGTAAACAATTCCCCAAGCATCTTGGTGTCCAGTTCAGGCTGAGTGTTCCTGTGACTAAGGCATACATCTTGCCTTGCGCACAGCCCTTTTCCATCTTCAGGACTGGGACAGAAGATATGTGGCAGACAGAGATCCCATTTATGAATTTCTTATTAACACCTAAATGGTTCAACAAAATAAAATCATTGAATGTGTTGGCATAGGTCTATGCAGCACAATTTTGAACAGTATATTAAACAAAATACAGGGCCACAAGACAATCAGTTGTGACCTTCTTTGTCACATTGAGGACAGGGGCTTGAAATAATTATCAATAAACACAATAGTCAATGGAGTCATTCTTTGGGAAGTATATTTACAGGGAGCTCTATGGTTAATGCACTGTCCTGAATGATGTGGTTGGGATCTTACATATACCTTGTGATGCTGAGTTTTACTTATCAACTTGGAAGGTTCTGGACTCACTTGGGAAGAGAGTGTCAATGAGGGATTATCTAGATTAGGTTAGTGTGTGGGCATGTCTGGAAGGGGTTGTCTTGATTATATTAATTTGGGAAGACCTGTTTTAGTTTCAGCAGGACCCAGTTGAAACCATGAAAAAAATAAATCTTCCCTCATTTATAATAGTTGATTATTGCAGTCATTTTGTCAAAACACTAAGAAACTGACTAACACAGTGAGTCGTGATACAGACTTCATTTTTGAATTGGACGTAGGTAGAGTCAGAGGGAAGAGCTAAGTGGTCTTAATACAAAACTTCCCTAAGAGGTACAACATTACAAACCAAGTAAATTTTTCCTCACAGTAGGAAACATAAAGTTAGCTGGGAATAACACATTTCTCAAAAACATATATTAAGAGATGGCCTCTGGAAAGACGACATCCTTAGAGGATGTAAAGCTACCTGCCTTACTGGGACTGATAATAATCATGTCCATTAACTCCTCTACTGAATATGCTAAATATTTATCAAGAGCATACTATAGTTCATATCTACTCAGTATTTACTGCAATTAGAATGAAACTTTATACAGCTAGTGTCTTGACAATGCAGTCTGTGGTGCTCCCACCTCTAGGGAATGATGTGCTTGTATGTGTTTTTATGTTTCTTATCCTTTATTCTTTATTTTCCCTCATGTTTCTCACTTGGGTCCTTCTCTAGCCTTAAAACCAGATCGTGCACTGTTACTTTGTGGCAAAACTTCTGTCATAGACTTTTATTTTAAAAAATATATCTGATGTAGACAATATTTCACTTTCTAGCTTACATATATCTATTTGGTATATCCCAAAGCTTTGTCCAAGTCTTTATGTTGAAACTTTCTGAGCTATTAACTTTCTTTTCTCTACCCACAACCTCCCAACTGAAGTATAGTGATTGTGTCTGTATCTGTTTGATTACTTCCAGTTCATGGTTCATGTTTTTCTTTGTTCTTTTCTTTTTTTTTTTTTTTACATAGTTGCTTTTCTTATTCTGAGGGGCATTCTTATTTGAAATAGACTTTCTAGATATAATTTGAAGATATAATTTGGTAGATTTAGATTTATTTATTCCTGGCTGACACTCAGACACAACAATATTTAGAGATAACCCTAATAAGTATCTTCATAACTTTTAGGGTGGGAAGTTTTTGAGATTGGGTTCCAATCAGTAAGTCTATTTCTGGCTTATTTTTATTTGTGAATGTCATATGATGTATTTTGATTGTATTAGATTCCCCCTCCCCATCTGTACTCCCCCTTACTACCTCTTACTCAATTTCATTATATATATATATATATATATATATATATATATATATCCCTGTAGTGTAAAATGTGCATCTCCAAATGGGTTTTAACACAAAGCTCAAGGAATTGACCAGCACCAAGAAGACCAGCTTCTGACATGCCATCACAATTTTCTTTCATAACAGTGGAATATTAAAAGCCAGAAGATGCTAAGATACTGATATTTTTGATGTTGGCTAAGAACAAAGCACAGAGAGATAATCCCTAAATATTAGACTCAGTTCCCTGTGTCTCAAATGACAACCTAGATCTGAGCTTAGAAAACATTTCCTCAATTTTTGGGGTAGGAGGACTAGTCTGAATTGCTGATCTGCTATGGCAGGAAATGAGAACCTAAACACACTGCTGAGTAAAAGCTTAGCAAACAGGTTGTATTTTCTCCTGTGTAACAAAAAATCCAAAATTCAGAATTTTAAAGAAGTTTGAAGTAATAGGTTCATTATGAAACAAAACTCGAGTTCTAGAACTCTCTACAAAAGACTTAAAATTTTTACTACAAGAGAGTTAGTCTATTTAGATTGAAGTGGTGAATTCAGTGAAGGAATGTAACATTTTTAACAAAGTGAGAAAACAAGAATTCACTTGGAAAACACATCCTGACTGGACAATAAATTTAGGCAAAGATTCGGTTGATCAACCGAATTTCCTGGGTTCTGAGTAAGTAACCCCTTCCTATCCTTTGCTACAACGATATTCAATGTAGGTGGTGTAAATTCCGTGCAGAAAGCAAAGAGAACTCATTGCTTTGCAGAAGGCAAACATGAAAACATCTTTTCAAGTTTTATCTTTCATCTCATTCTTTAAATTTCTGTATTTCCCCTGCATCTTTGTTCAATAGATTAACAAAAACCCAAGTCTCATGAAAATCATTTCACTCTGGTAACCTTCAGAATGAAGGGGCAGTTATAGAATATTAATATGCTTAGTGAAATTTTCTAAACACTTTGAATTTTGTGTCTATAAAGGAAGATTATTTTTTTTCTTTTGGGGACTTCAAAAAGCTGTCAGTGGAACTTTGATAATGACACTTACTGTCAAACTTATCATTCCTCAATTACGTTAACACCTTCTTTTGAAGTTTTCTTTTTAACATGAAAAACACAATTTATTATAAAAGGTCTCCACAGAAGCTGGAAGCATTCAAAGGCCCCCAACAGGCTGCTCTTAAGAGAATTGTAGGTAGGGAAAACTTAATATTCATATCGTGAACAGCTTCATTTTCACTATGCTTGGGGGGGGGCACAAGAAAGAGTAACCTGAAAATTCGAAGTCACCATAGAACAATTTCACGGCATCTGAACCAGTCCCCCCAGGGCTCCCTGAAAATCTCTTCAAGATCTTCAATAAGAAGATCCTTGCAGCTCCTCAGGCATGCCAGGCTACTTTACTAATTCAGTTACCATCAGCTCCCTTGTACCTTGTCTGTTTCACAAATTATTCATGGTCCTTGTTTTCTAGTTTTCTGTGATTGTACAGTGTTTTATCTATTTTCACTCTCCAGGATATATATCAGACACTGGTGGAAGAGGAATGCTAATGTTACTGATACTTCTTTAAAGAATCTTCCAAATCTTAATGGCCAAAAGCTGAGACTTATAGTTTTATTTGCACAGATTTCCATGAGTCACGCTCATTCATATCCATGAACACTTGTGAGCTACGTGATGTTCAGCACTCATTGTTGCCAATTTAAGACCAGAATGTAGATATATGAGGATTTAAGGCCAATGTAGAAATATAAGAAGATATTGTTTAAGCAAAAATGTTGTTCTAATATACTCTTAGGCTCTAATCAAATCTCTTTGTGTGTAATAGGTCATACAAACTGTGAGTTAAATATCCTTAAAAGAACCACAGCTTACATTGAACTTTCTGAAAGATGGATTAGAACTGATTAGAACTTCAATGATTGTGGAGAGGCTAGAATGTTGCAGGTTCTGAGTTTACTTACAGTTCATCTTGGGCTATCTTTAGCCCTTCTAATAGCTTTCCCAACCCATCTCTGTGTCTGACTTTATATCTTTGTGACAAAAAGACAAAACCTTTTGGGATGCCTTAACTTAACAGACCACAGCTTGCACCAACTAAAAGGCTAAGGAGTGTCATCAGATAACATCTGAGACCTGGAACAGAGGTTTTCCTGCTTTGCTTTTAGCTGCCTATCTAATGGTTCCACCAGTGTGTTTGAAAGTGCCTTGATTTATGACTTTCTTTGTTCTCCTAATATTATAAAAACTTATCAAACTGTTACCACACTGGAACATGGAATTAGGGGCAACCTGTATCTCTGTTCCAAGGTCATTATCATTTATATCAAGTTCCAGAATAAACTGTCTCTTATCCCCTTTAAGGTGAGAGTTGTATTTTTCTGTTGACAAAGGCTATTTTGAGCCTCCTGTTCCAATATTTTACAATACTGAACACATGATAATACTACTCTCTATATTCAACTTCAGCTATTCAACTATTCATTCAATTCTAACTTCTTCTGTGCCAGTGTCATTCACTGTTTAATGAAATAGTTGTATGTTTTTCAAAAGAATCAATATCCTGACTCTCCTGTAAGCAAGTGATTTTAAGATTTTTTGGGGGGTGGGTAGAATCTTCACTTTCCAGCTGTGTGGGCCATCAGCTCCCTGCCATTACCCACTTCTAGTTTCCACATGTCACATGCAGAAGTTGGTCTCAGTGTAGAAATGGGATACAGCACAGTCAAAATTTTGCATTGATCACAGACAAAATTACTTATGATACTTTTTTTATTTGGTCTTTTTGAGACAGAGTCTCCCTGTAGCCACAGCTGTCCTGGAACTCACTATGTAGACCAGGCTAGCCTGGAACTCACAGACCTCTGCCTTCCTCTGCCTCCCAAGTGCTGGGATTAAAGGTGTGCACCACCATGCCCGGCTAGTTATGATACTTTTATACACTACCAAAGATCAGTCTACTCCTAGATCTTTTTGCAAACAAGATCCCTTTATTGGATTTTGTCATGGTATTACATTTTCCAAAATTACATCTAAGCTATTACATGTTTAATATAAAAGTTTTATTTGAATTTTATGTATAAGCATAAATTAAAATATGTACCAAATTAAGAAATGTATTCATTTTATATTTTTAGGAATATATTTTATAGTCCATGTTGTTGAGCAAGTACCACTGGTGAAACACACTGCATTGGCTTTCTATATGCGTCTCAGGCTTTCTTTGATATTCGATTATAGTCTACTCTGAGAACATACCTAATTCTTATTTTTTTAATTTATTTTTTATTGAACTTTTGTACATTTCATTTAATAGTTCTTAATCAAATTTAGACCCCCTTGCCCATCCATACCTCCCCACCAGACCTCATGTATTCCACTATATATGTTAAGTCCTATCCAGTTTAGCATTTGTACCTAGATATCCTTTGGTACAAATTTATCCACTGGAGTCTAGTCAACCTATCTAGAGATCACTGGAAAGGCTTACTCTCCCTCACCCAGTAGTATCAGCCTCCAATAGTTCCCAGACTAGAGCTGACCCACCACCCACTTCCCTCCCTCCACTCTGGGCCCTTGTCTGATTGAGTTGAACTGGGTCCTGTGCTTGATGCCACCATTGCCATAACTTCATATATGCAAGCTTTCGGTGGCCTGAAATCCTCTGCTTCCCTATGTTCATGGATCAACCTGGGCTCTTACAATTTTTCCACCCCCTCTTCTGCAATGGTCCCTGAGCCATGGGTGGGAAAGGTTTGATATAAAGTTAACAAAATTGGAGATAAAAAGAGAAACATCATAATAGACACCATAAAAATCCAGAACATTGTAAGGGAATACTTAAAAAATCTATAATCCATTAAATTAAAGAAATCTAAAAGAAATGGATGCATTTCAAAAATCATGAACATCACCAAAGTTAAACCAAGATGAGATTAACAACTTCAACAGACCCATTACAAATAAGGAAATTGAAATAATAGTACAAATCCTCCCAATTAAAAAAAGCCCAGGTCAAGATGGATTCACAGCAGAATTCTACCAGGCATTCAAAGATCATCTGCAACCAATACTGCTAAATTATTCAAAAAGAGAAACAGAGGGATAACTCCCATATACCTTCTATGAAGCCAGTATTACTCTAGTACCAAAACCAGGTAAGGACACACACACAAAAAGAAAACTATATGCTCATGTCCTTAATGAACATACATGCAAGCATGCGTAACACAATATTTGAGAACTGTCTCCAGACACACTTCAGAAAGATAATCCACCATGATCAAGTAAGTTTTATTCTAGAGATATAGGGATGCTTCAATATACTTAAGTCAATAAATATAATAAACTATCTAAATGGACTTAAAGACAAAAATCACATGGTCATCTCAATAGATACAGGAGAGGCCTTTGGCAAAAATCCAACATGCATTCATATTAAAACACCTAGAAGGAACTGGTATAGAGGGAACATACTTCAACATAATTAAAGCTATATACAACAAACCCACAGCCAACATCATTCTAAATGGAGAAAAATTAATTTTTAATTTTAGAAAATCTATTCAAATAGCCATTAGACCAGAGACTACTGTCAAACAGCTTTCACTGAATGCTTCAAATGTAAAGAGGGAACAAGTAGATGCAGTGTTTGAGTCTTTTCCCCTAAATGGGCTCTCTTTCTAATTCCTCTCCTCCTGCGAACATGTATTTACAACAAAATGGGGGAGGGGCAAACAAAAAATGATTTTGCGCTCCAAAATGAGTTGATGATAACATATGCTAAAACAGTATCGATTCTTTTATTTAGAATGGTTGGATTTTTTAAAATTTAACAGATAAAACGTCATATCCAAGAATACCTGGTGGAAAATGGTTGCCACCATGCCATCTAGGGCAGGCTTTTTAGGCTTTTTTTCCAGTTTTTAGTATAAGTGATAAGATAAAAGACACTGGAGAATTCCTTAAGGTTTCTCCTGTCACAGGGAGGAATCCTAGAGGAAACAGCGATACTTCACTGGGACTCTCAGTGCCTCCCCTTCAGTGATGCTCCCTGAGCATTTAGACGAAAGGTATAATACAGCTATGTCATTTAATGCTCCATAGTCTATTATTCTCTGTACATTTTCAAGCTGTAGGTCTCTGTGTTAACCAGCATCTGCTGCAAAAAGAAGTTTCTCTGATGAGAGTTGAGAGATGCATGAATCTATGGGTCTAGGCACACTTGGTCCCAGTAACAGTGT
Organism: Nannospalax galili; assembly: GCF_000622305.1. Taxonomy (NCBI): domain Eukaryota; kingdom Metazoa; phylum Chordata; class Mammalia; order Rodentia; family Spalacidae; genus Nannospalax; species Nannospalax galili. The sequence goes on from NW_008341807.1 coordinate 2,170,233, forward strand.
CAGGTATAAGGTCTATTTTGTTGAGTGGACCTTAAATCCAGTCTGAGAGTGGTTGGTTACTTCTCTAACATTTCTGCCACTATTTCATCAGTGGACATGTCTTGCCAGGACATTCATAGTACCTCTTGGGTGTCACAGCTGGGTCAGACTGATGATTACTTTCCTCTTCTGATGGTATTCATAGCACCTTCCAGCACTGCAAATGATAGCCAACATAGGTGAAGATTCAAAGTCAGTGCCAGTCTGATTTCTCCATATTCATCTTACTCAAGTCAGAATGGCGAATATACAAAACACAAATGATAAAAATTCCTGGTGAGGATGTGGGAAAAGGGAACACTTTTCACTGCTGTTAGGAGTGCAAACATTTGTAGTCACTATGAAAATCATGTGGTGCTTCTCAAAAACCTATAGATTTACACATGATCTAGCTATACTCTCCATATATACCCAAAAGTCTTTATACCTATGACAGAGGTACTTGTTCATTCTGCTTCAGTCACAACACCCAGGAAATGGGACAAACATACATATCCATCAACTGATAAATGGATAATGAAAGTATTTACATCTACATTATGGATTATTATTCAGCTTTTAAGAAAAAGGAAATACTGAAATTTATAGGTTTTTTAAATGACTAGACCTGGAAACAATAATTCTAAATGAGGTAACCCAGACCAGAAAGATAAATATCACAAGTTGTCTTTTATATGTGGATGCTAGCTTTGACTCATTAGATATGTGTGTTTTAATTGGAAAATCCATAGAGGTCAGAAAACTAATAAGTGACCATAAAGAAAGGGAAGCTTCATGCAAGGGCAGATGCAATGCAGTGATATGATGCAAGAGATAGGATGCAATAACAGGAAGCGAGAAAAGAGATTAATGGAATAGGAAAGGCTAAATGGGGTGGGCTTAATAATATGCAATTATGTGTGTGTGAGAGAGAGAGCGAGGGAGAGGAACGGAGAGAGAAAGGGGGGGAGAGAGTGTTTAAAGAGAGTAACCCTATAATGGGGAACCAAAACCCCATCAGGCGCCACAGGCTAGCAAATAAAAAGACACAGTCCAAGGAATGGGCTCTCCATTGAAAGTTCTTGACCAGGGAGTTCCTCCAGTCCACTAAACAATACTGGCTATTTCCACTGCTCTTGATTACCCTCCATAACTTGATGTTAAGATCCTGTTGCTGAAGATTCTACATATATGGGTCTTCTGTAGTAATTTAAATAAAAATTGTGTGTGATGGTCTACTCCCTGGTCTAATAGCAATTCAAAAGTTTCTTTTTTAAAAAAATTAAAAATAAAATCACTCAGTAGGTACAGATGTTTGTTGGCAAGCCCAACAATGTCAGTTCCATCAGATCCCAGTACCCACAAGCTAAAATGAAAGAATTGATGCTCCCCAAGTTGCCCTCCAATCTGCAGACAGTGCCTTGACACACCCATGCACACACAAACACAAACACACACACAGAACTCCATACTCTCTACCTGACAACTTTCCCGCTTTTCTTTTCTCTCTCCACAGCCTCTGGAAACCATTTCTTCTGCTTTACGTTCCTATAAATGTAAGTACCTTTTGTACCTCAGAGGAAGCAGTGTATAAAACATAAGTATCATATATATACATATATATGTATATATGTGTGTGTATATATTTATATATTGTTACCAAGTTGAATTATCCCAGGAATAAGAGCCTGAATGCTAGAAAACAGTCATATGATGATTTTTACAGAGTACAGGCAAAAATGAATAACTTTATAAATGCACATAAAATTTGAATGTAAATGCAATTCATTATGGTTTTAAGACCAAAACTCTGAAAATTGAAAATATAGAAAATTTTTTTTCTAAAAGCCTATGGCAAATATCACATTTAAAGTTGAACCATTGAAAGGATCCCTTCAAAGCTGAGATATAAGCATAGGGAGACTTTTGGAAAGTGTTTGGTAACAGGTCATGCCTGGCTTGCATTGCCCACTCCTACTGTGTTTCTGACAATTCAGGCATCTGTATTACCTCACAACAGGGGAAACTGGAAGGTGTGCTCTTGTTAAGAGCTCAAAAGGTGAAGGAAGAATGCAGGCTAGCAAGATGGCTCAGTGGGAAGAGGTGACTTTAGTTCAGAGCCCCAAACTCATGTAAAATGGGCTAGTAGGACTCACTTGTAAACCCAGTGTCTCTATGGACAGATAGAAAATGGAGACAGAAGAATTACCAAAAGCTTCAGAGAGAAAATGGCTGCAAAACAAAGAACCTACTTCAAACAGCGCTGCAGAACTGTACCAAAAATGGAGGTTTCCCTCTGACTTCCACATGTGTATGCTAGCATGTGTATACTACACACACACACACACACACACACACACACACACACCGCAAATTAAAATAAAAATCAAATTAAAATGCATACATTTTACTAAATGTCTCAATGAGATGAATTTTTTTTCTAGTGCATACTGATACTAACTAAGCGATCAAGATGGTGGTGAAATGGGTCCAATGGCTGTTCTGCATCATGAAATCAGTTCTTGATATCAAATGACATGTTTCTGATTGTTTCTGTCTTTGGCTTCAAAAATTCGAAAAATACAAACTGCTTTACTGAAATTTAGTATCTTCTGGAAATATAAAAATTTCTAGCACATTTGGAAAATGATCTTTGATATGCTTATTTTTCAAAAAACCACTTTCATTCTGACATTTAATCTAACATTAGAGTAGAAAGTAAGATGATCCTGACACATATAACAAGTTGTTTCCCTAAACTTTTCCCTTTTCCCTCCCTTCTTGGAGACCCATGTGCATGTCCTCTAATGACTCTAAGGTCTCCAGGTCCTGACAGATTAACAAACCAACATAAGACGTCCTATTTAAATTTTTCATACTTTATAGGACATTTGGGAGGGGGTGGCTTACAAAGAAATGGCTTCTCAGAACCCAAACACCATTCACGCCCAGCTCATAATCTCCATCAGCTTTCGTGTGCCATACCACAGTCTGAGTGCCTCATCTTGCTCTGTGGAGCCCATGAGAAGGGTGGGAGGCCCCACTATTTGCTGCTCCCTGGCCGGCCGCAGGCTTTGCTCTCTGAGTTCCAATATGGCCACAGCTCCACCTCTTTTCCCAGGGTGCCCCCAGCCTTGCACATGCTTTTCAGAGGAATGAGGACTTTCTGGGCTATGAAAGTTTATAAGGTCATTTCGCCTGGAATTGCTGTCAGCAGTGACAGGCTGTGAACTGCTAGGTGCTCATACATATACTTACCAAGCTTTTAAACTGGCATTATAGGCTTATTAAATACTGACATCTGCCTTGACACTATAATATTCTCTCCTATAAATCCTTCATACTTAAATTTTATATGCATATGTATGGCACGTATTATACTATTATTATTAGAGACCTATGTAGTAAGTTTTAAAAATAAATTTCATTTTTAAGCAAATATTTAGATTTCTAAAATTTATTTTGATTTATTATTAATGAGGGGGAACAAGTCAAAGCACATGTATGAAGGTCAGAGGACAAATGAGCACCCACACTGTGTGGTTCCAAGGATTAAAATCATCTTGTTCGGCTTGGATAGCAATTGCCTTTAGCCAAAGTATAACCAAACTTCTACTTCCATATTCATGTGTCACAGATAGATTTGACAATTTTCTGTTTTGTTTCTTCAGGATATATTTTAGCTTTTTATTTTTCCTGGGTTGACCAATACTTGACATTCAGCATTTTCTTATGTCCACTATTGTACCTTTCTTAGAGGATTTGGTAAAACATGCTGATTTTCTCACCCTTACCTTTTCAATTCTGCCCTTCATGTTAGATGAGAGACTCAGGTGCTTATTAAGATAGTGAAGTTGTGGTTCACCTAATGTTGACAATTATGTAACAAGTGCATATGCCCAGAGATCAAAAAAGTTAAAAGAAACACTCAAAACCATCCCTCTGGTGGGTTCTTCCTCATTTTTCTTTTGTCTTCCAAGGCTGGACTAGTTGGCTGGAAAGAGTGGCTGGATACTTGCTTTTGGAAGCCCTTGTCAAGAAACTCCAATGAACCCTTATATGAACATTTGAAAATTGCCCTGTTCTGACTTTTTTCTAGTTCCCTATCTAGAACTTGTAATGCTAATTACTCTTGCCTTTACTTCTCCTTCACATCTCATATTCATGATTCAAGGACTTTCTTCTGCCCTTAGAGACAAGAGTTATGCAATTTGGGAGTCTTTTAGATAGACCCGCTGAAGAGGTACTCCAAATGCCTCACCCTGCATCTCTGTTCAGCATGGAAGAAGCCAGAGTGGTCTGTGTCCACATTCCCTATTGGCAATTTGGGTAACCCCTTCAGAGGATGGTGTGATAAGAAAAAGACCCCAAAGAAATATAGCCAGTTTCTTGGCTGAAAGGCAAAATGTCCTTGGACTTGTTAGCAACACGCTCTGTTTCAAAGGCTAAAAATGTCAAAAGTATTTGGAGCTTGCATCTAATCCTTAAAAGATTTTAGGGTTACCTCTTCAGAGGGGGGAATGTTGGAGGGGAGGGAGTGGGCATGGATTTGATAAAAACAACTTACATGCATGTATGAAATTCTCAGTAAAGTTTTTGTTAATATTAAAAAAAAAACTCAGTAACTTCCTAGATAATTTGCTCTTGAAGTACACAGACTTATCTTAGACACAGACTACAGTCCTAAACCAGCAGATGACATTTTGTGAAGTTCACAGTTGTAGCTAAAATCCTTTTGGGAGGCATGAACAGCATCAACCACGCACTGTCCTTAAGACAAATCGAGGTCTAATTTCTCTGAACTACAGTTTCGGAACTAAAGAGTTCATTGGGGTTACGTACAGAGCAGTGGGTGAGGGTTTACTTACAAGAGTGTGGATGCTCACCCTTAAGACTGCACTGGTAAGTGTCCATCCCAACATGGATGTGACCTCCTCACAGCTGCACCAAAGGGTGAGAGGGTCTCCCCAGGGCTTCCTCAGCTTAAGTACCCTTAGCCCTTCCCCTCATTGTGCAGCTGGGACTAACTAGCTGGTTGGGAAGCATGCTTAACTCTCCTTGACACTCCTTTCTTGCAGAGAGTTCTGGTCAACAAGTTTGGCTGAGACAATCCTAGGCAGGCAGGTGCAACCACGCTTGGGAAGAAGACATCTGATGTCCATGGTCCAAAATCCGAAGCTTGCTTCGTATCTTGTCTCTTGGGCTCTGCCGGGTGGGGTGAGCGTCCCTCGTTCTGCTGTGTCCACTCTCCTGCTTTGGACCATCTGCAATCCCTCCCACTGCCTCAGGGCAAGGCTTCCCTGCTGGCTAGCAGGGCCATAGAAGTTTGGAGATTGCCTGAGGGTGCCTGACTCAACTCAGCCTTTGTGTCCAAGCAATGGAAGCAACTTAAGTGTCCCTCAACTGAGGAATGGATAATATAAACATGGTACATTTACACAGTGGAGTTAAGATATTTTGTATGAAATACATAAAAATTAAATAAAAATAAAAAACCATGGAAGCCCTTTTTTAAGAATGCAACACTAAAAAATCTGATTAGAATTTCTTTATAAGTAGTCAAGATTTAGTGACAACTGGTTTTTTGATTGTTTCTATGTGTATGTGATAACCAGATCCTAGAATTTTTAAAAATAAGAATTAAAGCTTATTGTTACTTTGCAGAATCTGTTTGCCTAGTTTGATGTAGCATCTCTAGGACTTACATACTATGATCTCTTTAGTATGAACTATAATCTCAAAGACTTCCTGTCTAGAGGTTGACAGAGGGACGGTGGTATGACCAATATTCTGGCATGTGTATTTTACTGGTCTTTATTTTCAACATATTTTTCTTCTTCTATGTCTTCTTGTAAACCTTCCCCAAACTTGCCAAAGTTCCAAATTGTTTCACTGAAATTTTCAGCTTCTTTCTGATTGAAGTAGTAGCAATTTGGTTTAATCCTTCTATACCTCTATTTTTCTGCCACTGTCTGTAGTTTGAAGTTAGTCCCTGACTTACTTTCCTGGGGCAATGGGAGTTTCTAATTCCTAAATATTTAGGTAGTTCTATGGAAAAAGTAGACTTACTTCTGGTAATTTCTTTCTAAAAATCATCCAAGTTAAAATTTCTCTACCAAAGCCGGTATTGTTGCTCAACTATATTTATAGCTTGAAAATTGCTAAGCTTCTTGCTTTCTCTAATTTCTTCTATTTTTTGACCCTGTGATTTCATGCCTAATTATGATCTTACATTATTTTCATGGAATTTAGCATAACAGAAGAAATAAGCATGGACACCTAGGTGCTATCTAAAAGCAATCTCACATGGCCATTGTTTGCATCTATATTTGGTATTTGTAGTATTTGTTTGAGATACCTACTGAGAATTTAAAGAGTTGACACTATACGGTAAGTGAGGTGGAATAGCTGTGATCTTTCTAAGGGGTCTGAATCCTCCAATTTAAAATAAACCCAGTGTTAAGAAAATCTTAACATTCCTTGTGTGAGCCCATTATAGTTTAATTATAAATTAAGCCATGCCAAGTATCATGAATAACCTAATTACTGATAAATAATTGCATTTTTCCTTCAAAGGAGCAAGTGAACTTCAAATGAGAACTGATAAGACTATAAGTCCATTTCAGAATATAGTTATTAAATGAGGAGAGAAATAAAACCATGACTTACTAATCAATTTTGATTTTTTTTTCTTTTTCATAGGCATGAGGTATACTGGAGTCACAAAGATTTTTCTAACATTCATTTCTTTACTCTCAGTTCAAATGCCTGCAGCCATATATTTGCCACATCTACAGTACCCAAAACATTCATTTTAAACTGTAGTTCACTGAATGTCACACATTGCTTTTTTCTAGTTCTCAGTAATTATGAATTCAAATGAACATTTCTAATACATTAAATTTTTTAATTATATGTATGTATATGTGTATATGTGTCTGTTTCTGTCCCAGCACAGGTGAAGATGGAGGCCAGAAGAGGGTGTGGGATCTCCTTGAACTGGAGTTATAGGCAGCTCTGAGCAATCAGTATGGATGCCTGGAACTAAATTTAGGTCATCTGGAAGAGCATAAGGCGTTCTAAACCACTGAGCCATCACTCCAGCCACTCAGATGAGCCATTCTTGGCTGAGTGCTCAGAGATTTTCTTTAATTTTTTCCAGTTATTTAAGTTTTCCTTCAAGTAACTCTTCCCATCTCTTCAAGTATTTCTAGGACAGTTGAGAAGCTGAGTTACCTATCTTCAGCATCAGTATAAATTGCTATTCCTGCCCCTTAACACTGCTTCTCCCCCAAACAATCTCCTCCACCGATCTAAGCTCAGTTTGCAACAAGAGCTTATTCTAAGATTCCACCAGCCACTCTCACTTCTAAGTGCAGTGGAAATTTGCCTGGGGCATCTTCGTCTCTCTTGTCACCATCAGTACTTGCTTCGGTAGCCCTGATTCACTGCTGATGACTTCCACAGCTGCAGTGGCACCAGGCTCTCTTCTGAGCCACCTGGCGCTTCCACAGCCTGACAACCCAATGGTGTGCATCTCTGCTGATCAGAACTCCCACCACAGCTACTGGCTCCCAGTCAGCCTGCGTGAAATGATGAGGGAAATTAATTCCTCCCCCATGTGGTTGCTGTTTTGAAGGTTCCAAGGGATTCCAAGCTCTTTGGATTCAAAGCTGTGACAACTTTCTTACTCCATGCAGAGGCATCTCTCTCTGTGGCCCTCATATCTTCCTTAAGTGTCAGTGCCAGATTCAAATCAGCACCTAGGACCAACATTTAATCCTCATTTTTATCTAGAGGAAGTTTTCACCTGGGGTAATTTTGCTTCCCAGGAGACTTTCCTCAATATCTAGAAGCACTGACTCGGTGGTGGTGGGGAGTGCTTGTGGTATCAAGTGGGTAGAGGACAAAGATGCCGCTAAACACCCTGAAGTACAAAGAATTAAAAATCTTTGTCAAAATGCCACTTATACCAAGGTTTAGAGGGCCTGCCACAGAAACAGAATGGGATGGTGTATTAGTTACTTTCCTGCTGTTGTGACAAGGCACTGTGACCAAAGGAACTTATAAAAGGAAGAGCTTATTGAGCTTAAAGTCCCAGGACTAAGGGTGCATGATATGGGGGAGGCATAGTAGAAGGAGGTGGCCAGAGCAGAAAGCAAAGCAACCCCATCTTCAAGCAGGGACAAAAAGCTGGGAGTGACTGGAAATCTGGTGAGGATTAGGAACTCTCAAAGTCTACCCCCAGTGATGTGCTTACTTCAATACAGCCACACCTTCAAAAGATTCCACGACCCTCCCTAAACAGCACCACAAACCAGGGACAAAAAGTTCAAATACTTGGAGCCTATGGGGGACATTATCATTCAAACCACCACATTCCTCTCCCTGGCACCCATAGGCTTACGACCATATAAAATGCAAAATGTATTCAGGTAACCTTCAAAAGTCCCCCATAGTCTTTACCAGTCTCAATACTATTCAAAAGTCCAGAGTCCAAAGTCTGTTCTGAAACTTGAGGCAATCTCTTCACCCTGTAAAATCAAAGGGTAAATTTCATAGTTCTAGCATACAATGGAACTGAACACACATCATTTCCACTCTAAAAGGGAGAAGTGGGGCATAGGGAGAAAATACGAGATGAAAAAAAACATCAGGGAAAACAAATTCAGTAGCTCCATGTCCAGCTTTTGAGACTTTACTTCCAAAGGGCTTAAATGGTTCAGTCCTGCGCTTCCGCTACGTGGAACATACATCTCTCTCTCAGGATGGCACCACTCCCACAGTTCTCCTGGCATCTAAAGCATCTTCGGATTCCCACTGAAAACCAGGTTTCACCTTCACAGTGTCAAGCAACGGTCTGTCAGGGCCTTCTTTATGCAGGAAAAGTCCTGCTGCATTTTGTCTGACTACAGCAGCTCTCTGACACTTTTGAGCAAAAACTGATAAAGCCGATGACCCTTTCACTCTTGCATCTTTCATGTGTTTAAAGGCAGTACAACATGATGACAGTGCTATGTTCAAGTGAAAGCCTGGCAATGGCCCTGGTCTGCTTCAACCACATTAGTAGTTCATCTGTGCTGTGGTTTTCTAGGGGTAGACAACCCCTCTGACATTTTCCTTTCAACAGGTTGGAGGTTGAGATGGGTGCAGGCTTCTCTTGAAGGTACTTTTTTCATTGTTCAAGTGCAAATCTTTAGGCCTCTCCTTAATTACTCTAATTTCTTTATCAAAGAGAGCCTCCCCTTCAGTGTATGCCTTGGCTCCAACCTTACAAAGCTCTTAGTCATCGTTTTCTCTCCAAACTGTACATTTTTCATTTCTTTCGGCCCTACTTGCTCTTTTTCACTGTAGCTCTTCAAAATATTCACCATTAAAAATCGTGCCATCATTTCTACGTGAGGTTGTTTTGAAATTTCCTCCACCAAAGAAATTAGTTCATTACTTTTCAACTTAGCCTTAGACAAGTGTTTAGGTTGTAGTCACACAGCAGCCAGATGCTGTTCAACACATCCCAAGTGCTGCTGAAGTCTTCATTTCCCCCTGGAACTACATTGTCTCAGCACTACTTTCTTCCAGACTCCTGCTAGAATGGCCATTAAGCTCTGCTTATGGCATTCCAGTCAAAACTCCCAATGTATTTCACATACCTCCCAAACTCTACATGGTCATGTTCTTCAAAGTCAATATCCTACTCTATGCTACCAACTTCTGTTTTAGTTGCTTTTCTGTAGCTGGGTTAAAACACTGACCAAAGGAACTTTAGAAGGAAGTGTTTATTTAACTTTTGGTTCCAGAGGGTTAGAGTCCATCATGGTGGAAAGGCATAGCAGAAGTGGTGGCCAGAGCAGAAAGTCAAGCAACCACATCTTCAAGCAGGCATAGGAATCAGAGAGTGCCTGGAAATCTGACAAGGCTTAAGAACTCTCAAGGCCCACCCCCAGGAAAGTGCTTTCTTCAGCATGGTTATACCTCCTAAAGGTTCCATGACCTTCCCCAAACATGGCTACTAACTGGGGACAAACTATCCAAATACATTGAGCATATGGGGCACATTATAATTTGAACCACTACTACAGATGGGCAGTCAGTCACACTACAGTCATGACAAAGAAATCTTGCAAATCCAGACCTATCTTTGATGGAGGCACAGCAAATGAAAGGTTTTGGAAGTGGTTTGAAATGAACTCACTCTACACTCAATTCCAGTTAAAAAAAAGGAGTATGTTAGTTCCAATGTAATAATAGTTATGGAGCATGTGGAATGACATGTGGGAACACAGTTGTTTAAACAGGTTTTAGCAGGCTTATTTTGTATAAACCCCTGCCTTGAAAAATGTATCCCATTGATTTAAAGATGAATTCATGTAATTTGGTAATGGTGGTTCATGTCTGTAATCCTAGCAGTTTGGAGAGTGAGGCAGAATAGTAAGTAGACTGGACTATAGACTGAGTTCAAGGCTAGTCTGGGCTACTTTGAGTTGCAGTATCTCAAAAATAAATACAAATTTTAATAAAGGGAGAAAATTGTGTGAACATGATATCATAGTGACTCACATGGCTCCCTTGGAGTCCCAGAAATGGGGTAATGTTTTAGAATGAAAATATGCAACAACTTTGGGAGCAAAAGGCAACAGAATCTTATGGTACCATCTGAAATGTACTCAGTAGGAATGGATGGAGAATTGAAAATAGAGCATGAGAAACTCAAGACTGGTTGAAGAGCAGTAGTAGCTCTCTGACTTTTATTTCCTACTTGGCAGAGTTTTAGTTCTACAACAAACAGAAATTCAAGAATTCACATTCTACCCCTAAGCTATCTGCATAGAATGAGAAGTCGCCCATGATGCATTCACATCTATGTCTTCTTTCTGTTCTCTTCTCCACTTATCTGACTCCTTCCTTTCTTTTCCTTTACAAGTTTCAGCATGCAGAAGTGATGGCACTTTGCCAGCTGGGATGTATACACATTCATGGAAATTTCTCAAGCTAGAGACAGAAAGTCCGAATGAGTCTTAGAAAAAGTGCATGCGTCCTGGTCCATTTCACGTTACCATGGGACAACAGATGAGCGTGTCATGTGGCTGGCTCTGCCAACGAAGCTGGCAATGTGAACCTTAGCAGATTTTAATTCAGATTGAAGTATCACACTCTACAGCTTTCTGCTAGCCAATATAAACTGTATTTGATGTTGTGATGGAAAATCTGTCTATCTCAGGTATTAGAAGAGGAATTCCCATGTATCTAAGGGAGCAGTGAAGAAGGCTGGAGGTTACATACTCATTGCCTTTACCACGTGAGAGCAGGTGGCTTGTATCAGCTCCTTGGTGCTTTTTCAATAAACTTAGTGGTTTAAGTTAGTAATGATTTTATTTTTTGTCTTTTTGAGACAGGGTCTCCCTGTAGTCCCAGCTGACCTGAACTCACTATGTAGACCAGGCTGGCCTTGAATTCACAACAATCCACCTGCCTCTGCCTCCCAAGTGCTGGGATTAAAGGCGTGTGCCACCATGCCAGCTAATAATTTTTTAGCTTAAAATCTTGATGTTAGAAGTTCAGAATGGGGCTCACGGTGAAAAATCAAAGTCTTAATAGGGTTGTGGTCTCTTTGGAATCACTAGGAGATAATCTATTGTCTTGACTGGTAGTCCCTCCACTTTCAAACCTGAGAGTGGCTGTTCTCATGGTTACTACTTTGTTTTTGTCTTTAGATATCTTTCCCTGACCCCTTTCTTCTCAGAAAGACCCCAGCGCCCATCGAGCAATCCAGAATAAACTTTCTATCTTAAGGTTCTCAATTCAATCACATTGGCAAAGTCCCTTTGCCATATGAGGTCACATAGTCCTAAGTACTAGGCATTGGGAATTAAGCATCACTCATTGGAGGGTACATCCATTCTATTTCCAACTGCACAGCAAATCACCCAAAGGTTAGTATATGAACTGAAACCTTGTATTTGATATCTGAGCTATCTTACCCAAAGGAGCATCTGTGAGGAGCATTCTGAATAAGTCCTTCCTCTTCTTGTTTGAGAATCACTTTGAGCATTTTCCAGAGTGTTCACATTGTTATTCTGCATGGCATAGTACTGAACCAGGAAGCATTTATGGATATCATATGAATATACACTAGCAAACATACTTTGTGTTCTTAGGATATCTCAAAAGAGTGGTGCCTCCAGGTGTAAACAAAGAGACCCAGCAGCTGCACTTCAATGGTAGGTGTTTGTTATCTTTTCTTTTTAATCTCCTTGACTAAGTCTTCTGTTCTTGTTAGTTTCCTGTTGCTGTGATAAAACACTGATCCAAAGCAACTTGGGAGGAAAGGGTTTATTTCCCTTTACAACTTCCAGGAGATAATCCATCTCTGAGGGAAGTCAGGACAGCAACTCCAGGTAGGAGTATCTGAAAGCAGGAACTGAAGCAGAGATCACCACGGAGGAACACTGCTTACTGGCTTGATTCCTCTGGCCTGTGCTCAGCCTGCTTTTTTATACAGCAGGGCCACTACCCCAGGGGTGGCACCACTCAGAGTGGGCTGGACCTTCCACATCACTCAACAATCAAGAAAATGCCCCATAAACATGCCCACAGGCCAATCTGATGGAGGAAATTCCTCAGTTGAGGCTCCCTCCTCCCAGGTGTCTCTAGCTTATGCCAAGTTGACAAAAAACAACTAGTGCATTTTTTCTGAAAACATTTGTTTCTCAGCTTAAGTTTTACCTCTCTTTCCTTAAAATGTAGCTACTGTTCTATCTTCCTAGTTTATGATGAGTGCTACCTTGTGCCAATTATTGCTTAAAAGACTATATTATAT
>NW_008341807.1:2187981-2209225 GCF_000622305.1 Nannospalax galili
CATTATGTTTATTCCACCCAGGTAAGGGTCACTCTGTCTTCCCCACACTTTGCCATCTCTTCTGGATTGGCACGCCAAGAATAGCAGATCTCTGAATCTATGCCTGACCCAAAAGTGCAGCACCAGCTGCGCACAGATATTTAATACTCATTAAAAAAAACACTAACACTTTATTTTCTTCCTGATGATAAGACTGTGGTTTATTTAGTTAAAATTATTACTCTCAAATCCCATCAGAAGTTATCATTAATCAGGAGTGAAAAAGATGTGACTTTCCAAAAATCCTTTGGAAGTTTGTGTCTTTCTTTATCTGTCACTTTAATTTGTGTTTGTCAGTATTCACATGTTCCATTGCTGTGACAAAATACTCTGACCAATACCAATTTGGAGAGGAAAAGGTTAATTTGACTTACAGCTCTGGGATCACAATTCATCAGGGAGCACAAGGTAGGAGCTCAGGGCCGGAACATGGAGGCAGGAGCTGAAGTACAGGCCATGGAGTAATGGACTTACTGGCTTGCTTCCCTGACCCCTGCTCAGCCTGCTTTCTCATACAATACAGAACAACCTACTCAGGGGTGGCACCACCCACAGAGCACTACACCCTCCCACATAACTAAAAAATCAAGAATATAGCCCATAGACATGGCCACAGGCCAGTCCAATGGAGGCGATTCCCCATATGAGGCCCCCTCTACCCAGGTGCATCAAGTTGACAACACAAGCTGTCCAGCACATCACATATGCCTATGAGAATTTGGAAGCCCAAGCAGGGCGTAGAAGTTATTGTATAGCACAGTACAGACAGAAGATCCATCTATACGAAAAGAAGTCTCAGTGTTAGCTTCTAATGTTCCCTTTGTCCATTAGTTTTGTTTCATCAACGTCCAGACTCATGAGGCTCTACCCATGATGCACATCTGAGGACACATGGAATAAAATGCACTTTTGTGGGGACAAGCTTAGGTCTGAGTCTTGGCCTTGCTTCTCACTGAGAATCACAGACACTGTGCCAATGCCTCCTCTTGGCATCGTTTCTCCACTTGTTGAATGGGGAGAAATTACATGTCTTGAGGACTCATTATTGAGATTTTTTCTGTGCAGCACAGTAGGAGGTAAACAAATGCTAAATCACTCTTTCAATATCATTTTAGCATTATTATTTCTATGATTCCAGTGAGAGAGTTGCCTCATTGTGTCTGAGGATTTCATAAGTAAACATGGGAAACAATCTTAATGTTATTCCTGTTCGTATGAGTACAGACCATCAATACTATTATGTTTAACATTAATTTTTGCTTTCTTGATGTTGGCTTATTTTTGTTTTACAGTTTTTTCCTGTCTTTCTAATCCAAAGCTTTCCTAGTTCCCATCTAAGAAAAATGCCCCAGGTCTAAATTCATTCTCTTGCCTTTGTGTCATGTGCTTGCTTCTCCTGATACTCTTTAAACTCTTGACCCTGATCAATTCCATCTAAGCTCATAATATCTAAAAACACCCTCTAACCTAGACAGCCTCCTGGAATTAGGTTGATCTCTGTGACTCTCCCTTGTTCCATGGTAATGAACACCCCAGTGTGACAATACCATGGGCCTATGAATATTAAGAAATCATAAAGCTAACATGTTATTTGATAAGATGTCACTCGGTGCATTGAAATGCTTCTCTACATCCAGTTCTCAATACTGTCATACAGAGCAAGGCATGGCTATTTTTTTCTTCTTTTTTTTGTGAAGGGCCAGGTAATAAACTGTGCAGGTTTTGTGGTCCGGAGAGTCTCTGTGGTAATTATTCTGCAGATATAAAACACATGCAGCCATAAACAATGTGTAAGTGGCTGAACAGAGATATATACAAATAAAATGATTTATTAAAGTAAGTGGTGGGCCAGATTTGACCTACGGGACCTACTTTGCCTACCTTATCTTAGGTTATGTATAATGATGCATTTTTTCAGTAGGTGTGATATCACCCACAAGAGAGTATAAACTAGGTCTTGGGAAGGATATGGGCAAAAAATGTTACTTTTTATATAAAGCATATGTTGTGTGTGTGTGTGTGTGTGTGTGTGTGTGTGTGTGTTACAAAACCAAACTCTATTGGATTTAATACTGTCTTTCTAATTTTCATAAATACACAGAACTTTGGAATGTGACCAGTTTGGAAGTAGGGTCTTTACAGAAGATTTCAAGAAAAGATGAAATCATGCTGGAGTATAGTGGGCCCCAATACAATAAATGCTAGCCTTGTAAAAAGAGGGATGTTTGGCTACAGAGTCGAAACCAGAGACAAGTAGCTGAGAAGATCCACAGGGAGGGTGCTCTACGAATGCAAAGTTGCTGGTGATAGCCAGAAACATGGAAAATGCAAAGGAGGACATCCACCTACAACCTTAAGAGAAACAGCAGACCTGCTGCCATTTTTATTTCAGGCTATATCCATCTTGCTATGACAGACTGATTAAGTGACTCACTGATGTGTATTATATCTGTGGTATTAAAAGTATTAGACTACTAGATGATTGTGAGAGCTATATAGAGAGACTCTTGGGGAATTAGAATCATCATCTTCATCAGTTTTGGAGGAACTGTTTTAGATATATCACCTTTTCAATCAGCTTAATGGGATTTCAGGCACAGTTCTGAAAGTGTTCTGTCTAGTGTGGGTCTTGGCAATGCAGAGTATTGTAAAGTTCTGTTCCACATAACTTGTTTCAGTTTTGTAAAACTTTATATAAAGAACTGTCTAATCAACTAAAAATGAAATGCATATAGTCTATAGCTTAAAAACTGTAAAATGATATAAGCTTTTAATTTTTAAGATTCATTTTTATTTATGCTTGTGTATGTGCATCTGTGTGTATATACATGTGCAGCCTATATACATATGTATACAATTATACATATATATGCATGCTGTATGTATATGCATATATAATATACATGTATATACATTGTGTATGCTAGTGCTTGCAGAGGTCAAGGCCAGAGAGGGTGTTGGATCCCCTGGAACTTGAGCTACAAATGGTTGTGAGTTTCCTCTGTACAGGAAAGCAAACTACAATCCTCTGCAAAAAAAGTAAGTGCTCCTAACTGCTGAGCCATGTCACCAACACCCAAAGGGAATTTATGAACTGGAATAATAGGCAAGCGCAGTCTCAGATTATTTAAGTGACCATGTCTTGGGCTCAGTCTAGGTATTTGTATACTTTTATAAAAAGTATGCTACAAGAAGCACTGTTACAGAAAACAGCTAAACCAACCAACTAACCAACCAACCAAATAAGCACTCACTGCATGCTTGCTACTGTACTGGTTCGCATATTCATTTTAGTCTTGCTTACTCGTAAGAGCACTGTAACATAAGTACTAGTTATAGTCCCATCTTAAAGATGGAAACACTGAGACAAAAAGATTTCAAATTACTTAAAGTCATATGGACAGAACATATTGTTAACAAGACAGAAACCAAGCAGTTTGGCTCTTATCCAATATGTATCACTATCTATAATTGTACAGCGGAGTGACTCAATTAAGATTTGTGAAGACAAGTGCCAAAATGTGGAGGTCACTAGTGAGTAAAGGCAGACTACCACAGTAACACTGGCAACACGCTGGCACTGAATATACAATGGCTAGCTACACCAGTTTCAAATGCAACCTAGGGCTTAAGGACAAAGAACTCTGTGGTAGACAAATGGTCTTCTTGTCTGTTTGCTCATGTTGTAGAGCACTTTCTTCCAAGCATAAACTATTTCTACCAGAGCAGTTGTGATACTTGCAAAAGACTCCTGAGATCAGGCCTATGAAAGGTTGATGTTACTTCACAGAAAAAAAGGTGGGGCGATCCATTGCATTTGAAATTCTGGCCATTCACTCCTGTACCTCCTGGACAGATATATTTAAATCATCCCTAATTCTATACAGCCACGTGGTCTCAGGAGGGCCTAGAGTATATAAACTGTAGAAGTTTAACTGAAGTGGGTGGGGGGCTACTCTATCTATGCACCTATGTGGAAGTCATCATCCATGCTGAAGCAAGATTTCCAGTGGTGTGGCTGCTCTATGGTTATCCAAGTTCCTCTTACCCATGCTCAATATACTCATTGGTTCCCAAAGCTGGACTTTGCTATGATCATATATTGGTTTTTCCTTTGGGCCCTATAAAAAGAAGGCAGGCATTTGTTTTTGTCTCCTGAGGAAAAGATTTTCTTCAACACTTTAATGAATTGAAATACTGCAAACTGGATACTTGACATTAAAGAGTCCGAGAGGCTATAATTTTACAAAGTTCATGTTGAAGACCCTGTTCTCAGGAGGATCATTCGTCAGTGTGAATGTCAGAATACATTAATTTAGAACTTACAGTTCACCAGATATTGACCGAGGCGGAGATAAAAAGCCAATGTTTATAGAAGGGAAATTTAAGCCCTAAGAACAGCATAGACAGAGGCAAAAGTGCCTCTGTCACACGCTGTCAGAAATGCAGGAAGTCTGGAAATGGCCGGAAGTGGACACACCTCTGCTGGCTCAGGGCAGCGCCTGGGAACTGGTTCCATGAACCTCCACGCATCCTGCCAGCCCTGCAGCACTGTCTGTACTCTCTGCTCTCAGTGATCCCAGTGATGAATAGGAGAACTGGTAGGAAGCACAGGGCACTCTCCTTTCTCCTGTCCTCACAGTAGTTATAGTTTTAAAGCAGAAAAACATGGAACTTTATGTTCACATCAGAAATGTATCATATAATAATAATAATAATAATAATAATAATAATCAGTTCTTGGCTTTCGGTAGTACACTTCTGGCTCGTTGTCCATGTGTATAGTATACATTTAATTAGACCACATGCAAACACCTACTATACAAGTATGCCAAAGTGCATCCAATAGTATTTCTCAAAGCAGAGCAGCATCAGAAAAGACATGGTTTTCAATGTAATTGCATTGAAATTTATTGCTTTTGACATAATAAAAGGCTGATAAAATGACATTTTTACCGTTTGGGGCAGAACTGCATGTTACAGAAGCAACTTACCATTCATGGAAAAAGCACAGAAATCAACAGAAAATTATTTCCAGAGACTGGATATAGAAATCCCAGCTTCATAAAATGGTCAAGGAATACATGAGGGGCAGCACAGTTGTGATCTACACTGGCTGGGGAGTGAGGCTTTCTAATAAATGCTGTGTCTGTGGCAGGAGCAATATGCACTTTCTAAAAATATAAGGCAAAATCAATTAACATCTGTGTTCCCCTTTTTACTTTTCCAATCATTGGTAATTTTTAATTTTCAGTACAGCTCTCTCTGGGAAAATTCTTTATGAGCCCAACGTTTTGCATAACCAGAATTTAAACACCTTAATAGTATCATGAGCACAGATTTGTAGACTTCCTAAACTGTATCAAAGGCATTTCATTTTAACATTTTTTGGTCTCTTTCTGCTACCAAATATAAAAGATTTCCTTTCTAAGTCCTTTCTAAAGCCTTTAGCTATTGGTGCAGACCCCCCCCCCAGGAATCTCATGATAGAATGACAAGAGAATCAAAGAAACAAACTACCTGTTCCCTAGCGCTCCAGAAATAGTTCTACATCTGCTAAATACCATCTGATAAAGAATGCAAACTCAGTGACTCAAGCGTTGAGCATTGAGTTATAATTTGAATTGCTCTCAAAATATGACAAACCAGCAGACAAATGTATTAGCAACAATTTACTTTTCAAACTTGGGTAATTATTTCCACACATGAAAGAAATAAATTTTCAGGACATAAAACTTTAAGCTTTTTAGAAAATTTCTTTTTTTTTTTTTTTTTTTATTTTATGAGTGTCTTGCCTGAATGTGTGTAAACACACCCATGTGTACAATACCCACAGAGGCCAGAAGAGGGTGCTGAATCTCCTGGAACTGGAGTTATGGACAATTATTAGTTACTATGTGAGCTGGGAACCAGATCTGGGTTCTGTGCAAGAGCAGCAAGTACCCTAACCACTGAGCGACCTCACCAGTCCAATTTTAAGCATTTTTGCCTGTTAGAAATATAAAGAACTGGGGATGTAGCTCACTTGGTATAATATCTGCCTAGCGTGCACAAGATCCTGAGTTCGACGGGGCTATAATCCCAGCATTTGAGTGGTGAACGCAGGAAGATTAAGAGTTTAAGGTCATCCTGAATTACAGATCAGTGTGGACAACAAGAGAATCTACCTTAAAAACTAAATGACCAAATCAGAAATTGTTCCATGTCCTAGGAAAAAAAATTTCCTTTTATCAGGTTAGATGATGAAATACAAATACACACACACATACACACACACACACATTCACTCAATAATGACAAAGATGTGTGTCATGTTTCATTTGCCCGATTTGGCCTCTTTCTGAAGGGTGAGGCATCCATGATGGTTGGGTGATTCTAATATACACTGATTTCCGAAGCATGGAGTTAAAGAAAAGAAACATTTACCCATATCATGTCTTTGACTTCAAAGTCTATTTTCTAACCTTTGAAATTTCAGTGCAAAATGTTTTTTTCTCTCTGGTGCTGCCCAGTCACATTTCTGATGCTGCTTCTCATGACAATGTCTAGTTGGTCGAATCCTTCTAACCAGATTGGACGGCACACCCTGTGTGACTGTGTGCCTGTGTGATCCTTTGCTTGGTGACCCCCTCAGAGAAGGACAATGAACTGATTGTTCCTTTTAAGATTCTCGGAGACTGAGAGAATTTTCTTTTTTTTTTTTTTTTTTTTTTTTATCAGGGTCTTTCTGTTTATTCTAGGCTAGCCTCAAGCTCACTTTGCAGCCCATGCTGGCCTGGACTGACATCACTTTCCTGCTTCAGCCTCCCAAGTCCTTGGGATTAAAGGCATGCACCACCATGCCCAGCTAAAACTGAGAGATTTTTATAAGCTCCCCGGGGATGACTTTAAATGGAACACTTTTAATTCAGTAAAAAATGGTCTATGGGAGATGACTTTTACATAATTGTTCCCATGGTGGCCAACAAGTCTGTGTCATTTCTCCAAGTAAAAAGTTCATATGCTAATAACTGGGAGTTTCATGGGTGTGAAACGTGGAAGTACACAGTCTTGAACTTTTGTATACCAATGCTTTGAAATGTTACTTCAAATAGGAATAAACTAAATGGAAATGTGTCAAAAATTATTTTGAATTGGTATTATAAAACATTTCTTTTATGAACATTGGACCATATTCTCTGTTTCTATCTCTACTGGAAGGACTAGTCCAGAAGAGTTGAGTTAAAAGAAACCACAGACTATTCTGTTGTTTTCCAGGGGGAGAAAAAGCGGTAAGGTAGGATCCATAGTTAGTCACGAGGGAGGAGGGGTTCATCTTCAGTGAACTCTCAGGATACCATTTCTCTCTTAAGAACTATAAAATCTTTTAAGAGATGGGCCTAAGTCATTCTAACCTTTTCTGGCTTCTTGCCAAGGAAAATTACCACTGTTTAAGGTCCTGCCCTGAAACTGCCTGACTAGTTCCTATGTCTTCTTCTCATGGAACTCCCAATAGCTGTGGTTGCCTGAATAAGGTCTGCACAAGCCTGAGCCAGAGAACATTCAGTCACAGATGGGGGAGCAGCTCATGGGACCCTGTCCTGCTGTGAGG
Organism: Nannospalax galili; assembly: GCF_000622305.1. Classification (NCBI taxonomy): domain Eukaryota; kingdom Metazoa; phylum Chordata; class Mammalia; order Rodentia; family Spalacidae; genus Nannospalax; species Nannospalax galili. The sequence goes on from NW_008341807.1 coordinate 2,195,612, forward strand.
AACAAATTGTAGTCAAAGCTGCCAAGAGGAAGGAGTCACTGCCTTTAGTGATGTTGTGTCTGGTGAATAACTTTACTCCAGTGGATAGCTGCCCACCCATTCTCACCCCAGTGACCGTGGTTGAATTTAGTAGCTCACATAGCAAAAAGTGAAAGAAAACAAAAAAGACACAGAAATAGGATGGTACTTGGTGGGAAGAGAGGGGAAACTTGAGGAAGTGGGAGGAGCAAACAGTGAATTTGAGGGATGAGTGACAAAAATGTATCTTATACATGTATGAATTGTCCAGGAATAATTTAATTAAAATTAGAAGATGCCTCTGACTTAAAAGAACTTTTCAGCTTATCTCTCCTCTCTCCCTGTGTAGCCCTCACTCCGTGCCCTCCTCAATTAAAATACCCAGATTTTCCACAGCTTTAGAACTGGTGTCCATGTGACCCCCCACCATGACATAAAGAGATAAAGGGGAAAGAGAGCAAACAATGAAGCCTAGTCCGCAAATGTTGAGAAAATATGCAGATGCTCTTATGTCGGGTGTTAGCTACTTTTCTGTTGCTGAGATAAAGCACCATGACCAAACAACTTACAGAAGCGTTTAGTCCAAATTTTCAGAGTCTTCCACATTCCTCCCAAAACCCTCATGGTCAGGTTCTTCACCGCAGGACCCTGGATTTGGTACCAACTTCTGTGATACATTTTTGTTGTTGTGATTACACACCATGATCAAGGCAACTTTTAGAAGGAAGAGTCTATTTGAGCTTATAGTTACAGGGTTAAGAATACATAATGCTGGGGGAGGTATGGTCACAGTTAGCCAAAGTAGAAAATAGTAATCACATCTTCAAGGTTGCAACAGGAAGCAGAGCGTGACTGGAGAATCCAGAAAGGCTTAAGGACCCTCACTGCATGCCCTTAATGACTACTTCTTCCAGCAAGACCCCACCTCCTAAGACCTCCCCCAAAAGCACTCTACCTACTGGTCCAAATACTGGAGCCTATGGGGGACATTCTCATTGAAATCACTAAAGTTGGAGTCAATTATATTTAAAAAGGATTTAGATGATGTAAGTCAAATTTATTTCTGGGAGGCCCACACTGTTCATGGTCTTGGTTCCCAGGCTCTCTTGTCGTTACAACCCACTGACCAACACAATGTTCCTCCAAACTGCAGTTTAGGGAATAAAGTTATTTATTTGGCGTTGCCTACAGTGCTTATAATGATGGGGAAGAGTTACTTACAAAAACATGGGCACCCATGGGTTTTTTCCCAGATCTCAACTCAGCTTTCCAGACACTCGCCCACCAGCCCAAGCTGGCGAAGCTCCCGCCTCGTCCCTGGCTTCCTTCCTGTCTGTCCTTAGACCCTCCCCACCTCATGCAGTTGAAGCTGACTGGGTGGGAGGAGTGACTGTCTCCCTCCATCTCTACAAGTGTCTTAGGGTTCAGACATTCATCTGTTGTTTGTCGTTTGGAGGATAGCCTATCCGACAGATGAACATTTGTATTTTTAAGAAGAAATTCAGAGCACTGTTGTCACTCAAGCCTGTAAAGGAAGCGTGGCTGCCGGAGGACATGGAGATTGTCTGCGGCATTTGTATCTGTGCCTGTCTGTGAACAATGACGTCTACGACTAAGTTTTTAACCCTGAAACAGACTTAATGCGCTTGTGGTTTAGATGCTTCTTTGCAGACATTTAAGTGTTGAAGAAAATATTCAAAACAGTAAGCAACCTCAGTATAAAATATTCCTTTAATGTAGTTGTATAAAAGGGAAAAAAATTCATGATTATATAATAATTATAGATCGTGTTACTACTAATTGCTTTGATCACTTTTTAAAAATTCCATTCACATCAATGAAACAAGCCCTCAAATTAAGAAGTGTGTGCCTTCTCTATTTTATCATTGTTTTCAAATCATTATTTCATACTTGAAATGCGGATCAAAAATAGCTTCTTATGCAAATAAAGTAATAAAAACATAGTAAAATATTTATAAATAGATTAAATATTATTTCATTTATTAAAAGGTCGCTACGCTCATAGATAAAGATCACACAGAACCGAATGGGTTAGGAGGCATTTTGGGTCTTACAGTTCAAAATTAACCAGTTGCATGCCCTTTGAGAAGACACACCAACAATTTAAGAGAAATTCAGAAGGAGCAGTGTAGATATTCATGACAGCACACTAGGAAGAGCAAACACAGGTCTTGAGGCAAGAATTCTCAGAAAGCAAGAATAATTCTCAGAAAGAACTGGAATTCCCGGAAGAGAACAAACCATGGAGGAGCACCAGCTAAGGAGCAGAGGCAGTAAGTGGAAGCTAAGCTCTCGGGCTTTAGAGGCTCCTGAGGACGTGAGCTGTTACTGTGCAGTTGGCATCTGCATTACGTGAGGAAAGGACAACCTGACCGCTGGCTTGAGGATAAACTATAAACTGAGAAGCAAAGACGGACAATGGAGGGAATTGGGAAGCATGTAATGCCTGGTGTGAGAGATTTCACTAGCTTGTAACAGAGAAGCAAACAGGGTGGTGGTAAAGGGGACTGCCCTTGCATAGTTTTTGAGGGTGGAATTGATTGTTTGCGGGAAAGGAGTCTCAGACTTCTGGCTTACACATTGAAAGGTTGGAGTGAGAGCCTAATGACTTCAGTATAATGAGAAATAATTACTTTTGTAACAAACGTTTATTACATGTTTCAAATCCTTTTGAATGAATAAATATTTTTATTTTTCCAAAAGCCTACAAAAATGTGAGCTCATAGAAGAAGCCTTACTCATAGTCTCCTATGTTGTACTCCCAGCTGTTTCCCACATGTAAACATGATTAATTTCTGATTTCACACTAGTTTTTATTCTTTTGGTTTTACAAATACGAGTAAACACACAGTTGTAGTCTTCCTGTCTTTGGTATACAATATTTTGCACATTTTTGTAATTTATGTGCTTGTTCTTTTTCAGTTATTAATTGTGGAAATATATTTCATTTTATGACTCTTTATACTTGCTTTGTAGCTCACTGCTCTCATAGTTTATTCATTTGCCAATGTTTATGCAGTATCTTGCTTATATGAATAAAGCTATGTTGTTTCATATTTATAAAGACATGGCTTTAGTAAGTTTTTAGAAATGATTTTTGGGGTAAAAACATAAATATAAAAGTAGTTTTATTTTGTCAAGTTTGATGCCTGGAGATTGTACCATTTCATATATCCCAAAAGCATATGTGTATCTGCATCTTCATGGATGTTTAAGGATTGTCCTTAGTCTTCTATGGAGAAATAATTTATTTAAAGTTGATTATATAGGCTGGGCGTGGTGGCACAGGCCTTTAATCCCAGTACTTGGGAGGCAGAGGCAGGCAGATCTCTCTAAGATTGAAGCCAGCCTGGTCTACATAGTGAGTTCCAGGCCAGCTGAGGCTACAGGGAAACTCAGTCTCAATTAGACCAAAGAATAAATTAATTATTAATTAATTAAAATAGATTATGTAGCGCTTTGAAACAACAAGCAAACTATAAAAAAACAGCAAAAGCACTGTAAAAGAAGAGAAATAATGAAACAATTAAGACATATTCTTTGTGATGTAAGAAGCTTCATTTTGACACATACATAAACAAATCTATACCTAACAATGATCCTTAAAGATGAATAAGGATATTTTCTACTCAAGACAACCATATTTATTATAAGTGTGCTATATACAAATTATTTTATATATGTGCAATAAAATATATGTAACAATATTAACTATTAAAAAGAGCCCAAATCTAAGGATAATGAAAAAATAAAATGCAATTGAACTATGCAAAGATTGACTCAACTTTTTATATTACAGAGAACAAATAAAAATAGATGCATCTATTAAAGAGAGTAGATGATTCTTAGCTGCAATGTTGTATGAAAAAGCCCAACTCAGAAGAATATAATGGGATATTTTTATAAAACTAAATGAAGCATGTTCATTTTTGTTTGTTTAGTAACATTTTTAAAGCTGCACAGGGAATAATAAATACAAGATTCTGAAAAGTGAATACCTTCAAGACAGGTACGGAATGAGAAGAAAATATACTAGTAGTTTCACTGGCAAAAATAATAGTGATAATGGTTTAGTTTCTGCACTCTATGGTAAATTTGTCACTCAGTTTTATCATTAGCCTGCCTAGTTTTCCATGTATCATTTAATGGACACTGCTAGTATTTTCCCCAGTCTCCTTGGATTCCTTCACTATTCCTCTATGCTTCTTGTTAGACCGTCGTATCCTTTAATTATAAAACCTCTTAACCATGGCTGCTTTTGATGGCTGCCATTAGTCTAACAGGATCATTTAGTTACATGCACAGATCAGAAATACTTGGCTTTCTCTCTAGGGTGGCTCATAACTACGGAAGAAAAGAAAAATCGGTGGAAAGAAAAGCTGGTATTGCTGGAAGTTTCTCTTTTTATCTCCTTTACTCCTTTCCCTGCCGTCATAACCATGTGTTAGGTCTCAGGCTTCGGTCCACTTTCCTCTCTCATCTATAGTCAGTGTTTCTGTGAACAAACAGATGCTAATGGCTACATAATGACAATTGCTAAAATTATATATTTTGCTTAAAATTCTTTACCAACTTCAAATTTGTAATTCTGATTATGCAATTATCACCTTTTCTTGGATATTTAAATGGCTCCTTAGATTCATCGACTGTCATAGTGAGAATGTAATATTCCTTCGAAACCCACTTATGTACAACCTCATTTCAGTCTGTTCTTTCAGTCACTTAACCCAAACCAGAAAGAAACACTGACAATTCTCCAAGGCAAGAAAGGGTTCACTTGTTAACTTGGTAGATAAAGTTGCTCAAGCCCTGCACATAGCAAGGAAAGCCTTGTCTTCAGGATTTGTCTTTGGCTGACATTTGGGAGGGATCTTTGAGCCCTTGGAATACACCGCCTGTTAAAGCAGAATGTCCTACCAGTTTTTCCTAACAATGTGATTTATGAGAAACATCCATTTCTACCCTGAATAGCTGAACTACGTATGCAAATGCTGTGTACCTGCAACTTTTCCAAAATAAATCCTAGAGTAGCAAGCTCAGGGAGCCACTCTGGGAGGCAATAATACACATGTGTTTCCCTACTTTGTGGCTTGGAAAATAAAGTATAACCTTGTGTCAAAGCCTTAGACAGGGAGAATATATCTTTGGTTAATCCTGATTTTGTTGCACATGCCTTTCCCATTGTTGATTTTGATGTAAATAGTTTTTCTGCAATGAACCGTAATCACTGGTATACTTTTTTCTGAGCCCTCTAAATTTTGCCAGTAAACCAGAGTCAAGAGCTGCCTTTGAACCCCATCCCCCACCCCCAAACTCCATCTATTAGAGTTGTGCCCAAGCTCCCATCCTCTCTCAGCAATATTATTTAAATAACATTCAAATGGACCCTGCTTCACTGTGGCCCCCATTTTAATGTCAACACAACAGTCACTGTGATCTTCCACAATATAAATCATAGACTAAACACTTTCAGCTAATGGAATTAGCCTGTAACAAATGAAGATTCCAACCACAAATGACTAGAAAATCTGGATATACCATTAACGCAATAAATTTAAGACATCAAACACCTATAAGGCAGTGAAAAATAAAAGACCGCAGTCTTTTCAACTATTTTTGATTTTTTAAGAAGCTTTTTGATTTAGCATCTTTGACTTACAACTTACTACACAGTCCAGGAAGCTTTGAACTCAGAGCATTTGGCTTTCTCTTCTACCAAACTGCTGAGATTATAAGAATGTGCCACTTGTCTCACTTATGGACTAAGGTAGCTAATATAAATGAAAGGTAGATATCACCTAGGCATCTGGCCCATCCTGTCCTCACATATATAGAAGCCTGGAAAGTTCAACAGAAAGGCTAATTTCTGGTGTTGTGGAACAATGACAAATAAAGGAAATTTAGATGGAAACAAAAATCCAAGAGCTGGTGAGTGGAGCCCAATTTTCAGCTAGTTCAAACGTCAGGTAGATTTTTTTTTCTAATGTTCAGAACATGTTTAAGGACTTTGGACAATTGAAAAACCAAGATAAAGATGATATATTTCACCTGATATATCTGCACTATGTTATATATGAACAGTGCCCTATATACAAATTATGATAAATTAACAGAATACATTTTAACATCTTAATTAAAAGGACAGCATCGGCAATTTGGACACTAAGGAAAACTTTGTGTTTTAAGAAGTAAATGCTGGCCTGATGTCAGCACCTTTCCTGGTCCCCAGGAGCCCTATGGACCAGGTACTGCTCTCATATCCCTTTGCTTCCTGGGCTGCACAGCCTCCAGTGTCCTGGTACCAGTACCTTCCCTGGGTAAGTCCAGAGTGCCCTGCGCACCTTAACTCCCCCAGCCTCTTTCACCCTCCCAGCTCCCCCGTCCTCCTAGGCTGGGTACAGGCCCATTTCTTGTCTTGGCACCCCAGATACCAGGGCTAACCTCTCGGCCCAGAGCCACCACTGCTTCCTGATTTTTTGCATCAGGACCAACCCAGTTACTCCCTGTGGGCCCCAAGGAACCCTCTAGGCCTGTTCCTGCCCTCACCTCCCTTTACTTCGATGGGTGGCACAGCCACCAGCTTTCTGAGACCAGCATCTATCCTGGGCCCTTCTCCGAGGCCAGCCCAGCCCCCAAAGTCTTGAGGGTAGCATCTTTCCTGGAGGGACCCATACCTTAGGAGAAAGCCTAATATCATCTGAGCCTCATCTCAATTGGGCCTCTGTGGGAACTCCTGAAGACAAAAGCAATTAAGCCACTCCAATATAAAATCAAAAGCCAGAAACTGAAGCCTAGACCAACCAGCTTTTCATGCCCAACAAGTAAACCAGAAAGGCACATAAAGTTTATAAACAAAAAGAAATGGATCTAAACTCAACAAAGGAAGGCTTGAGTTTCACAAAAGAATCAGAAAGTACAAAGGAAATTCACATGTCAAAGTCACAAAGAAAAAATAATAACATGAAAAACAAAAATAATATATCCCACCAAGTATCAATAGTCCTCTAGAAGAGTAAAATGAGAACTGCCTAGAGATAACACAGGACATGGAACTCAAAAGAACAATTATGAATATGATAAAAGAATTTAGTGAATTTAAAGAACACACAAACAAGGTAATCATAGAGCTGAAGGAAGATAGGGATAAACTTCTGAATGAATTCCGAAAAGAGTGAGAAAAAAGAGCTAAAAGAAGATAGGGATAAACTTCTGAGTGAATTCACAAAAGAGATAGAAACTGAAGAAAACTCAGGCAGAAATGAAGAAGGAAGTGCAAAACTCAATAAGCCAACTTGAAACATCAGGGGAAAGCCTCACTGCTAGAATGAATGAAATGGAAAACAGAATATCAAGACTGGAGGATAAAGTGGAAGAAATAGACCACTCAAGGAACGATTATGAAAAATTAAAAAAAAACCCACAAGAATGGAATATGCAAGAATTGTGTGACACCATAAAAAAAAAGTTACGAATCACAGGCATACAGGAAGCAGAAGAATCTCAAGATAATGGTATGGAACAGATCTTCAATAGGATTGTAGAAGAAAATTTCCCCAAATTAAAAAAAAAGACATGCCCATACAAATACAAGAAGCATATAGAATACCAAATAGACAGGACCAGAAAAGAAACTCTCCATGGCACATCATAGTACTAAATGTTCAGAACAAAGAGACAATTCTGAAAGCTGCAAAAGAAAAACAACAAATCACATATAAAGGAAAACCCATTAGGATTACAGCTGACTTTTCAGTTCAAACTATGAACTTGATCATCCACCATGATCAAATTGGCTTTATTCCAGAGATACAGGGATGTTTCAATACATGAAAGTCAATAAGCATCATAAATCATATAAATGGGGTAAAAGACAAGAACCACATGGTCATCTCAATAGATGAAGAGAAAGCCTTTGACAAAATTCAACACACATTTATGTTCAAAGTCTTAGAGGAAATTAGACTGGAGGGAACATATCTCAACATAATTACAGCCATATATAACAAACCCACAGCCAACATCATTCTTAATAGAAAAAAAAAATTGAAGCATTCCCATTGAATTCAGGAACCAGAAAAGGCAGCCTACTATCACCACTTCTCTTTAACATAGTACTTGAATCTCTTGCAAGAGCAATAAGACAAGAGAAGGAAATTTAAGTAGTAGTAATTGGAATGGAAGAGATCAAATAATCCATTTTTGAAGATGATATGATATATCTAAAGATGCCAAAAAATTCCATGTGAAAACTCCTAGAAATTATTAACACATTCAGTAAAGTGGCAGGTTACAAAATTAATCTACAAAAGTCTGTAGACTTTCTATACACCAATAACAAGCAATCAGAGAAAGAGCACTCCCCTTCACAATAGCTGCAAATAAAAAAAAATATCTCAGAATAAACCTGACCAAAGACATTAAAGGCCTCTACAATGAAAAATTTAAATCTTTAAAGAAAGAGATTGAGGAAGACATCAGAAGATGGAAGGGGCTCCCATGCTCATGGATTGGAAGAATTAATATTGTAAAAATGACCATCCTACCAAAAGCCATTTATAGATTCAATGCAATGTCAATCAAAATCCCCATGATATTTTTCACAGAGTTGGAGAAAAACATCATAAGATTCATATGGAAGCACAAAAGACCTTGGATAGCCAAAGCAACCCTGAGCACTAAGAGCAATGCTGGGGGGATTGCTATAGCAGATATTAAACTGTATTACAGAGCCATAGTCATAAAAACAAGATGGTACTGGCACAAAAATTGACCCATAGATCAATGGAACAGAATTGAAGACCCAAATATGAGTACATGCAATTTCAGCCACCTGATATTTGACAAAGGGGCCAAGAACATTCACTGGAGGAAAGATAGCATGTTCAGCAAATGGTGCTGGCAAAACTGGATCTCCAGTTTTAGAAGAATTAAACTAATCCCCTATCTTTCACTTTGCACAAAAGTCAACTCCAAATGAATCAAAGGCCTCAATGTGAAGCCTGAAACTATAAAGCTATTAGAAGAAAACTTTGGCAATAACCTACAAAATATAGGATTAGGAAAGGATTTTTTTAAGCCAGACGTCAACTGTCCATGAAACAATGTCAGGAATCAAAAAATGGGACCTCATTAAACTAAAAGGCTTCTGTACATAAAAAGAAGCAACCAAGGAAGTGAAGAGAAAACCCACAGAATGGGAGAAAATCTTCACCAGTGACACATCTGACAGAGGTTTAACATCCAGAATATATAATGAACTCAAAAAACAAAGTATCAAGAAAGGAAGTAACCCAATCAAAAGATGGGCTAAGGAGCTGAACAGAGAGTTCTCAAAAGAAGAAATAAAGATGGCCAAGAAGCATCTTAAAAGGTGTTCGACATCACTAAGAATTAGCGAAATATAAATTAAAACCATCTTATCCCAGTCAGACTGGCTAAGATCAAGAGAACAATACCAAATGTTGAAGAGGATGTGGGGAAAGGGGAACACTCATCCACTGCTCGTGGGACTGCAAGCTTGTTCAACCCCTATGGAAAGCAGTGTGGAGAACTCAAAAAACTACAAACTCAAACTACCATTTGACCCAGTTATACCACTCCTTGGCATATACCCAAAGAACTCATCCTACTGTAGAGATACTTGTACAGCCAAATGTAGAGATACCTGTTTATTGCTGCTTTTCACAATAGCTAAGAGATGGAAGCAACCTAAGTGTACCTCAGCTGACAAATGGATAATGAAAATATGGTACATTTATACAGTGGAGTTCTACTCAGTGGTAATTAAAGATGAAATCACGAAATTTGCAGGTAAATGGATGGAACTAGAAACTGTTATACTAAGTGAAGTAACACAGACTCAGAAAAACAAACAAACAAAAACGGCCTATGTGCTCCCTCATATGTGGATCCTAGCACCAAATCCTTGTAAGTGAATATGTATCCAGACATAACTACTGGAACCAGGATAATGAAGAGGAACCAGGGAAGTAAAGGAAAAGAAAGAATCTGAAAGAGATGAACAGTAGAAAACAGGTGTTAACAAGCGAGATATGGATAATAATGGGGTTGTTTAAGGGGAGAGGCAAGGGAAGTTTGTACAAGGAACCTAGGGGATAAAGGGAAAGAAGGAGCTCAAGAGAGGTAGGACCATAGGAGAAGGGTATTATTAAGGGAGAAATGGAAAAAACGGGGCCATCTTAAATGGGGAAACCACGGTGGAAGCGTTAGAAAATGTAAGAGATAAATAATGCCTAGCTAGTATTAGAAAACCAGAGGGAACCATATTAGGCCAACAACCTACTGACAAATTATACATACAACCTGATCAAAGAATGTAATAAATGCCTACGCAAGGTTTATCTAACAGCATTGGGTCTTTCTCCAAGCTCTATCTACATGGCATGTGGTAATTAAAAGTACCAAACTGGTGGAACTAATCTTCTTGGATGTTTAACAGCCATACCTTGAGGCCTATACTAATTTGGTCAGAGGCACATAAAGGACAGTTTTTGCTCCTTGCCCTCCTAGGTCTACTAAGTTCCAGGGGACTATGAGCATCTCTCAAAATATTTTGTAACTATGGTGAGCCACCTGTCCTCTTTAGCAAGGAGGCTGTGGAGGCCCCATCAGATGAACCAGTATCCAGTCTACAAAGAGGAGGGTCAACACAAAGAAAATATTTCCTTCATGCTTCCAAATGAAGCCAGCTATGTTTGAGCAGGACCTTTGACTTACCTTCACATAGGTGGAATTGGTAAAAGAAAGAGCCAGCAGTTCCTCCTAAGCCCATGTGACCCCTGAGGTACAGATTATCAAACTACTTTAAGAGTAAAAATAAATTGTTTTATCTGGGCCAAACGTAGGGTCTTAAACACCGAAAAGGAAAGTATAACCAAAGATTAATGGGGTCAATATAATTTTTAAGAGTCCATATGTATAGCTAAAGGCTACATAACAAGAAACAATGCCAGACAGGAGATACCTTCCTTTGAGTTATTGGCCAAGGTGATGCAAGAGACTCCCAGACAGTAAGCCAGCATAGAACTGGAAAATAAACAGCAGACCCCAATGTTATCTAAAGGAATATTGACAGCTGATTGGTGCTAGATGAGGAACAGCTGATCTTCCTAAAACAAGGCTTTCCAGATAGGCTGACTAGATTCAGCAGACGTACAAGCACTGGAGAATGGCTGTGGGTGTTGACACCCTGGACAGTAACAGGGATGACAGAATATATGGACTCCGGTATGTTGGAGGGGGGAGGCTATTGGAGTGTGCCATTTGGGAAGTAGGCATATAGATGAATAAGATTGTGTGGGATGTTCTGTATGATATACGCATAGAAAAATTAACAAATTTTAAAAAGTGACTTATATTTGAGGAAGAAGCATAAATAGTAGAGGTGATAAACATTACCACTGAAATCTACTGGATGACTTAATATCCATACTCAGGTACTAAGGATCCAAGTGTAACCCACTGTGACTAGGAATCATCAGACACATAAAGATTAAAGACATTGCGCAAACATCTAATTGTTAGAAGCATTAAAAATGTAGGAGACAGCATATTTTAAAATGAAATGGAGATCTTCTTTAAAATGTAAAAACTCATTCAATTTTATATCTTACAGGGTTTAAAATGAGTTCAATATTATATGAGTGTATTAATTCAACTGTGAACCTAAAAATTTGCAGCCACTTTTGAAAGAGATGTATCCTTGCTCTGGAGTGTGTTTTTGAATATGTTAAAGGTGTAATGAAATGTTTCTTCTAATCATGAGGTTATTAAATTTTAAAAAAATAATAATTCTTCAAAGCATAAAAATTTTCTCCTTAATAATTGACTGTGACTAGTAGTAATCAGATATATAGAGATTAGAAACACATGTGCATCTTAGTGTCAATTGTATTAAAAATGAGTTTTTCTGTATGAAACTGTGTATTTTCATAATGAAATGGAGATCTTTTTTTTACGTTTAAAACCTCTTTTAATTTTATGTCTTATAGGGTTTATACTGAGTACAGTATCGTATAACTGTAATAATTCAACTGTAAACCTAAAAATTTACACCCAATTTTGAAAGAGATGCATCTTAGCCCTGGAAATTGTTATTGAATATGTCAATGCTGTTGTAATGAAATGTTTCTAATTATGTGGTTATTAAATAAATCATTAACAAAAGAGATAAATGCTTAAAAGCACAGACAAGCTTAAACAAAGGAATGAAAATAGGAACTGGAGAGGTGGCTCAGAGTTTAAGAGCACTGGTTGCTCTTACAAAGGACCTGGGTTCAAGTCTCAGCACCTACATGGCAAACAACAATCATTAACTCTAGTTCCGGGAGATCTATGTACTCTCCTGGCCTCCACGACACAGATGCACTTACACACATGCAAGGAAAACATTTATACACATAAAAATAAATTAAAAATATTTTAAAAAGCATAAAAATAAATTCCATGGAAACAGTAATTAAGAAAAGCTGATCGTACCATACTAACAACCAAGCAAAGAAGACAAGACAGATTGGTGAGGTGAAGGGGGAATACTCCCTAACACAGAAGAGCTATTGTAGCAAAATAGACCGAGTCTAAATGTCTACATAGCTTCAAAGCATATTTACATGCATAGCATAAAAAGTACATTAAGTACTGTCAGGGGCTTAAATGTGTCCTCCTCGAAGCATATGCTGAAGCCCTAACTCCCAATGCAATTATATTTAGAGCTAAAACCTTTAAAAAGGTAATTAAGTAAAATGAAGCTATTAAGGTGGTCCTAATCCAATATGACTGATGTACTTACAGGAAGAGAAAGAGGTATCAGAGAAGTTACACAGGGAGAAAAGGCCATTTGAGGACATAGCAAAATGGCAGACTACAAATCAAGGAGAGACACCTCATTAGAAGTCAGTCTGATAACTGGACTTGGACTTCTAGCCTCCAGAAGAGTAGAAAAAACACACTTGTGTACTTTAAGCCATCTGACTGTTCCTGTTTTCACATATGGATCCTAGGTACTAACCCAAAACTATACAATATAAACAGTGAGGGCAGGAGAGATGGCTCAGTGGTTAAGAGCACTGTCTCTTATTGCAGAGGACCCAAATTTGGTTCCCAGCACCCACATGGTGGCAAACAGCCTACTAAAACTACAATTCCAGGGGATCCGATGTCCTTTCTGGCCTCTGTGGGTATTGTATGCATGGGTGCACTTACAAACAGCACAGGCAAAACACTCATACGTATAAAATAAAACAAAAAAATTTTTAAGTGACAGTTTTAAACAAAGCAGAATCCGTCATAGATGTAACTTCTCAACTACTGAAATATACATTCTATGTAGTTCTACCTAAACAAGGCAGAAGTATGAACAAAAAGAAAATGAGTTAAAGGAAAACTGCCATTTTCATATATTATATTAAAATATAGAGAAGTCTAAAATACTTTTAGACAAAACTTTAATAAAAACTGAATACAGCCTCAATGGTAGAAACAAGAATCATTTTTATATGTGTGTATTAACAACAAAGAAAATATAATTTAAAATTAATAATCATAAATCATTATTTC
>NW_008341807.1:2209309-2254378 GCF_000622305.1 Nannospalax galili
TTCTATAATTTAACTATAAAGAGAAAATAATTTAAATGCTGTCATTCATAATTATATTAGATTATCAAATATCTACATAGACATATAAAAACTTTGCAAATAAACCTAACACTAAATTGTGTAAAATGAAACTACTATAATTATTGACAAGGAAATCTAAGTTCCTGCACAAATTGAAGAATATATCATGAATTGAATGCCTCAGCATGATAAAAGTATTACTAATTTGCACAGTAAATGCAGTCCTCGTGTATAGCCTGAAAAGCATGTGAGCAATAAGAACAGTCGGCATAATGGAGAGGAAGATGAACAGCATACTAAAACCCATTAAGCAACAAAACACTAAACATAAGACAAAGAGAACAATAAAGCTGCCGGCAGATTCCCACACATGTATAGATTCAGCTGAAGGAAGTGAAGGTCTGCTCAAATAATGCCTACTAGATATTCATACAGAAGAAAAGACTTTAGTTCATATTCCCATTACATAGAGAAGACAATTGCCTTTTTAACACGCGTGATCAAGCAGTGGATCTCCAACAAAGCGTCAGGAGAAAATCCTTGTGATAGAAAAGAAAATTCTTTTTTGAAATTTGCTCTTTTGTATTTAATTTTGGTGCATTTCATAAAATATATCTTAATGATATTCAGAGTCCCCCTGTACCTGTGCCTCTGACAGACCCCTTCGCTGGGTTTCAAGCATTCTGTCTTTAAGTTAAGGCCTTCCCAGTCAACTTTGTATCCCCAGATGTTTCTTGGTGTGAGTTCATTCACTGGATTTAGATAGACCTGACTGTCAACCTATGTAGCCTCACTTTCTTAAAGAAGACCATCTCTCCCTACCCAGCTATCATCAGATGCCAATGGTCTCTCAGCCTCATACCCATTTCTCTATGTCTATGATGGTTTTTGTTGGGTTTGAGTTTGCATGGTGCATGCTGTCATCATTGCTGTAAGTTTATATGAGCAAGTTCCCAGCGACCTGGAAAACTCTATGCCCTTGTGGTCACCCACCATCCTGGTTCTTACAGTAGGTTTGCCCCATCATTTGCAATGGTCCCTGAGCCCCAGATGGAGGAGATTTAATATAGGAGTCCTTTCTAGGGACACACACTCTACAGTCTCCTATTCTCTAAATTTTAGTCAGATGTGGCTTTCTGTGTTAATCACCATTTGTTGCAAGAGGAAGATTTGCTGGTGAGAGTTGAGAGATGCATTGATATTCTCTCTGTTCCTTGTTCCACTGTGTTCCCTGAGCCTTAGGTGTAGAGATCACATTATAGATATGTCACTTAGGGCTGGGCATCTCACAGACACTTACTCTCTGTGTTTGACCAGTTGTGGAACTCTGTAATAGTCTCCATCTGTTACAAAAAGAAATTTCTTTGAGGAGTGGTGAGAGGTATACCTGTCTGTAAAGGTAAGAAATTACATTTGTTTAGAAATTGTGACATATGTAGGCTTTTCCTGGGCTCTATGACCTCTCCATCCATGATTTCATTACCACACACAAGTTTCTTCCCATTCAGGGGCCTTAAGTTTGTTTATATAACTGGTGATTACCCACAAGCTAAAACAGCCAGTACTGCACCAATAAAAATCACTAGCTACACCAGTCATCACTGTTGTTATTAGTCTTTACAACTGGGTTGGACCACTGATTGATTTTTCTCCCTTAGCAGCAGATAATAGCATTCCCTGATACTATGAAAGCTAGTCATCAGGAAGGAGGCATCCAGGTCAGCTCCAGCTCCATTTTTGTAAGTCCTATGTCTGAACTATGTCCTGTCTCCAACAAGTGTCTTACCTTCACGTTCTGGGAAGTAAGCAAGGCCTGTGTTATTTTGGGACTTTATTGGACTATACTGACCAACAAGTCACAAGAAGGTTTCTCCTGTGTTTCTTGTTATATAGCCTTCAGCTATAGACATGCACACATGTGCACACACACACACACACACACACACACATACATACATGCTTCAGCTCCTTCCCCTTTAACCCAGTGGTTACTTGTTTAACCCTCCATCCCCCTTTCCCAGCTAAATACCCCATTTTCCTCCATTTCTCCCTTGATGACATCTGTCTACTACTTACTCCCCGCCCCTCTCTGTGGATTCTTCTTCCCCATGGTTTCTGTGGTTCTATCAGGATACATACTCAAATATAAGGATTTGGAGCCAATATCCATAAACTAGAGACATACTTGACTTTTTTTCTGCATCTGTGTTACATCACATAGTATGACAGTCTCTAGTTCCAGCCTACAGATTTCATTTTTCTTTACTGCTGAGTAGAAGAGCATCAGTGTGTTAACTACCTCATTTTCATTATTCATTAAGTTGAGGGACATTAAGGTTGTTTCCATTTCTTAACTATTGTGAAATGAGTAGTAAGAAACATGGCTTATCTCAGCAGTCAGATAAGTCTTCGGATATATGCTTGCGAATGGTGGGATCGGAACCTATAGTAAGTTATTTCTAGTTTTTAAAGCATTTTCCACACTGCTTTCCCTGGTGGTTGCATCAGTTTTCTCTTCCACCAACAGTGAAGGAAGGTTTCCCTTTTCCAGCACTCTTATCAGCATTTGGCACAATTCATTCTCTTAATCTTACCCATTCTAACTGGGGTAAGATCAAATCATCAAGTGGTTTTGAGTTGTATTTCCCTAAAAATTAAAGAAGTTCAATACTTAAAAATATTTTATTGAGCTTCTGCACATTTCACACCATAGTTCTTGTATTAGTCACTTTTTTTGTTGCTGTGATAGAAACACTGACTCAAGGAATTTACAGAAGGAAGAGTTTATTGCACTTATGGTTCTCGGGGAATTACAGTCCATCATGGCAGGGAGGCATGGTGGCTGGAAGTGGCTGGACCAGGAGTAGCAGAAGCTAAGCTCTCACATCATCAAACAGGCACAGGAAGCAAGAGAGTGACTGGAGATCTGGCAAGGCTTAAGAATTCTCTAACCCCACCCCCAGTGACGTGCTTCCTCCAGGATAGCCACACCTTCTAAAACCTCCCAAAACAGCACCACCATCTGGGGACCGAATGTCCAAATACTTGCAGCCTATGGGGAACATTTTCTTTGAAACCATCACAGTTCCTAATCAAATCTAGACTTCCTCCCCATCTATGCCCCCACATGCAATACCACCTCCACAGGACCCCATGTGTTCTGTCATTTATGCTAATTCCCATCCAGTTAAGCTTTAGAACCAGATGTCCTTTGACTCATATCCTTACACAGGAGTCTTGTCAGCCTATCTAGACATCTTAAGGAAGATCTACTCTCCCTCACCCAGGAGCGATCAGATGCCAGATGTTCCCAGGTTAAGGCCAGCCCACCACCTATTTCCCTCACTCTACGCTGGGCCCTTGTGTGACTGAGTCAGCATGGGTCTTGTGCACCATGCCACCATTGCCACAAGTTCACATGAGCAAGCTTCCGGTGACCTGAAAGCCTCTGTTTTCCCTATGTTCATGTCCAACGCCGGCTCTTACAATCTTTCAGCAATAGTCCCTGAACTGTGAGTGGGTGAGGTTTAATATAGGAATTCAATACTTTTTAAGGTGTTTGTTAGTGATGTTCTTTTTCTTCTTTTGAGCATTTTCTCATCAAATACATAAAGCATCTTTTCCTTGGGAAACTGGTTTTCTTGCTCACTTGTTCTTTGAGTTTTATTTATATATCCTGGATATAAAACTATGTTCAGATGTGTAGCTGGGAAAGATTTTCTCCCACTCTGTGGGCTTCCTCTTGTCTTTATTGGTTGTTTTCTTTGCTCTACACAGGCTTTTTATTTTAAAGAGGTCCCACTTGTTGATTGTTTACCTTATTTCCTGAGCAATTAATATATGACTTACAAAGTATTTTCTTATATCTTGTAGAGTACTATTTTTTCATCCAGCAGTTTCAGAATTTCAGGTTTCAGATTGAGGTCTTTGATCCATTTGGAGGTGACGTTTGAGGAACATGATAGATAGGAGTCTAATTTCATTATTCAATATGTAGAGATATAGTTTTTCCAGCACTATTTCTGTCTTTCCTCCAGAGTGTTTTCTTTGTGCTCAGAATTGCTTTGACTATCTGAGACCTTTGTGATTCCATATGAATTTTAGGACTTTTTCCTAATTCTGTGAAAAATGTCATGTGCATTTTGACTAGGATTGAATTGAATGTAAAAATTGTTTTGTAGGATGGTCATCTTCACAATATTAACGCTACCAGTTCATGAACTCAGTAGGTCATTCCCTCTCCTGGGGTCTTCCTTAATCTCTTCAAAGATTTAAAATTTTCATTGTAGACATCTTAATGTCTTTAGTCAGGTTTACTACTGATAATTTTTTGAGGCTATTGTGAATAGAAATGTTTCCATGAACTCTTTCTCTGGTTCCTTGTTTTTGGTATAGAGAAAAAACTACTGAGTTTTGTAAATTGATTTTGTAACCTGTCACTTTGCTGAAAGTGTTGATTGCGGCAGCCATCAATAACCAGTATCTCTCAGGTAGGGTGGAGCATTATAAGCCCCTCCCCATCCATCTGGGGTGTTTAATCACTTGCTCTTGTGCAGTTATTGTACAGGCAGCCACAGTTGCTGTGAGTTTGTGACTGCAACAGTCATGTTATGTTCAGACATGTTATTTTAACACAGTCCCTGACTATTTTAATGAAATAAATTTCATGGTGTTCCAAATATTTAAGGGAGAACAGCTTCTGGTTCATAATCATAATCTTGAAGCGTCCTTGGTAGAGAATTTGTCTACAAATACACACCCAAAGTAAAATACACTATAACACTCCTGTGATCACGATTGGATGGAAAATCCACTTAGCAAGCACAGCACTAGGATTGCTCTGCTGTATTTGGACTAAAATAGAAAAGCCACTGAGGTTTATAATTTAAACACTGTGTTTACAATTCCAAGTCTATCTCTGTGAGATTGAGGCCAGATTATTCTACATAACTCATCCAGGCCAGCTGGGGCTACAAAGAGACCTTGGCTTAGAAACAGAAACAAAAACAAAACAGAAAAATAGAATGAAAGAGAAAGAGAAGGAGGAAGAGGAAGGGGAGAGAAAGGAAAGAAGGAGGAAAGAAGAGGGAAGGAGAGGATGGATGAAAACAGTGAAAAGATTTCCGTAGATCCAGCACTAAAACACATAAAGCAGTATAAATCCAAAAGGAAAGTGCTACCTGGCTATGAAGAAGTATGACAGCCTTAGTATCGTATCAGGTAGTTCTTGCCTGCAACACAAAAGGCAGATTGTTTTATAGCCATAATAAAACATAAACTTAGGACAGGAAAGAGTGGGAGAATCATCATCGGTCATCCCGTATCTGAGCCTTTGTTGTATGACTCAGAAAGCACTTCAGGATCTCATAAATTAATCCTGAATTTCCCGTCTTCTCATAATACGTGACATTAAAATTGGTCCCACATTTTCCCAGTATTTCCTATATATTTCCATGCCCAATATTGCCTTCTTTGAGATGTGACTCCTATTGACAGTCAGATATCAAGCACTCCTGTAAGATTAAGTAGTCTTAATAGAAAGTTTCTCTATATGAAAAAATATTTTTTTAAAGCTCAGCATTACACAAACAAGCCATATATAATTCTCTGAAGAGGAAGTGCCATAAAAGATATATTTATACACATTCTTACAGCTAAATTGGTGCTGTAAACTATATTATGGATGTGAATAATGGTTTTCTCTGGTGATGTTTTGGGCTATACAAATACAATTTAGAGACATTTTGGTTCCTTCCACCTTTGCAGGATGCAACATTAAAAGAAATCATTACTTTATGTTAGTGAAGATAAAACTGTTGTGTTGTAACATTTTTAATACAGTGAACCCAGGCCGAACATCAGAGCTGGCATTTATTTTATTGGTTTTGATGTCTCTTTTTTAAAGGCTCTCAGTAATGAAAAATTCCAATGAAAACCATTCTGATCTTCATTGATATAAATATCTACAAAGTAAAGCCTCAAAAAATGTTATTTTACCCTATTTAATAAAAAGACAGGAAATGAAATCATTCTTGGAAATATTTTTTTAATGGCCA
Organism: Nannospalax galili; assembly: GCF_000622305.1. Taxonomy (NCBI): domain Eukaryota; kingdom Metazoa; phylum Chordata; class Mammalia; order Rodentia; family Spalacidae; genus Nannospalax; species Nannospalax galili. The sequence continues at coordinate 2,215,387 of NW_008341807.1, forward strand.
ATTAGGTGTAATTTAACAATCACCTGGATATTTTTGCAATATTGGAGACTGAAAGGTGCATTTTGAAAAATATTTTGATTTTTTTTAATTCTACAGAAAATGTAATGATGATAGTGATTACAAAACACCATTATACACTTATGTTACTCAAACAATTCTAGAATGTCCGGTAGGACCGTTAATGAATAAATCTATCCTATTCTTATCTCCATTTGGCTCACTAGTTCCCAAAAATCGGTGTGGTGGAATACATATTTCATAAGAAATTTGATGTGCTATTAAATTTTCTTGAAAGAGATTTTTTTTCTTTACTAAATGTTGAATCTGTTTGGCACTGAATTGCATCAAAAGCTAAGTTTTGAGACATAAATAATTAATTCTTGCTTTAGAGTTCCTCTTAATCTGGGGAACCATATATCTGAATTTAAAAACAAAACCTCTTGTGTTTTTGTTAACAATTGAAGTTATTTATACTCTACTCACAAGAATGATATTTACATTTTTCATAAATAATTTGGGGCATATATATTCTATATTCTAAATAAACTAAAAGTTGTTTATATATATTTATACCAAATAATCTGAGATGCAAGTAAATTCTATGTACTAAGTATATCTTTTATTCTATACACTTAGTATATTTACATATCTATTCTATATACTAAATATGATAATATGTAATACTAATATCAATTTTGTCTGCCAACTTAAAACATTAGAAAAATTGTTCAGCTGACAAGTAGTTTTTTATGAATTTGTTTATTGAGTGGATGATTTGGCCTACATTAATTACTGTCTGCTATAATCTAGTAAGGGCACTGCCCACTAGGAAGATTGGTATCTTTTCTTTGTTCCTGTGCATATTCTTTCTAGGCAATAACATCTACTATTTGGACCACAGAGGACACCAGTATTCTATAAGTAGATCTTTATCATTAAATATCTTTAGCATTAAATGCTTTTTTTAACTTCACTGGACAAAACCCCTTGGGTGTCTTATAAATACATTAAATTTAATCATGTGCAGTAAGGGTTATTAAGGCAACTGGTGCTTAGCATAGATGTCAGAATTGATTTATTTATCTGACAAGTAATGTACTAGGGAGACTTCTCACCCTGCCTTCTAAGATGGAAAGTGGAACTTTTTTAGCTCCAACTTCACTATTAGAATGTAATCATATTGGAAGCTTTCACCACCTTGGCCAGGTTACCAGATTTATCAAATAAAACACAGGAGTCAAAGTCAAATTTGAACTTTGAATAAACAACATCCATCTATATGTCTGTCTGTCCTAGATCTATCAAATCTATTAATATATATATCTGGTAGGATATTTGGAAAAAACTTAATGGTTATTATTTGAAATTAACTGAAAATTCTTTATTTTATCTGTGAATCTTAACTCTAGTATCAACTGGAACAAAGGTTCTCAAGTTGTTCATTAACTAACACAGAAATGAAGACACTTGTTTAAGGTAAGAAGTGTGTGGCCAATGCTTCAATTTCAGTTACTTGCTTTGTAAAACAAAATATTTCCTAAGTTTTACTGATTCGTTCTTTATAGTAATTTTCATGATAACTTTGGAAACTGTAGTATTAGCTGTTTTATTTGATTATTCAGGAAGGAATTTTACCTCCATTCCAAAATATGTCATTTTTTTATTGAGGCTTTTTTCAGGAGCATAGAAGCAAATGTTTCTAGCCACATAAAATATCCAGTTTAACTTCATCATCTTTGACACAGTTATTTCACAAGTAGGACAGAAAAAGTGTTGACAGATCTTAATCTTGGTTAATCTTTGCATTCAATTATTGTGTATGCAATGTTGCTTATTCCAGATGGAATTTAGGTTATTTCAGTTGGCTCATGTCAAACTGGATCACTTCAGTTGCCAGGATGCACTTAAGGTTCCTTTAATTGTTTTTCATGGTAGTTCATTTTCCTGGTTTCACTGAGGAATAGATTACTATATGTGTGCACCACTATTTGTTTATCCATTTTTGTATTCAAGGATATCTTGATTGTTTCCCATTTTGGTGTTTATAAATAAACTCACTATAAGCAATTTATGTCTCCATGAAGCTTAATATTGTCATGATTGGTGGTTTATAGGACAAAAACAGTAATAACAAACCAAACAAGAACACCTGAGTTAAGCCCAGGATTGCACCACTACACATTCACAAAAAATGAATGGGTTCCCAGATCTCCACATCATCACTAGAAAACTTATTGTCAGTCATTTTAGACTAAGAGGTACATAGGAGCACCTCATTCCCATGCAATTGCTTAAATTCAAACTATGCTGTAATCTGTTCATGGAGTTTATTATTTCTTTATCCTCTTTGGTGAGATATCCAAGTATTTTTAATGGGCATCAACTTAAAACCAGAAACATATAGAATGGATTGACTTTTATTGTTGTATTTTAAAATTTACTCGGATGTTAGTTGTGGATCTTCATCTTCTATGTGTTTTGAAATGTTTCCTCCTCTTCTGTGGCTCCTTTGTTGTTTATTTCAGCACCTTTCGTACGTTTTTAATTTGAATAAAGTACTACATTTACATCGATCATTTTTTGCTGTATTTAAAAGCTCACTATCAACGTTGCACTTGTGTATGTGTCTGTGTGCCTGTGTTATGTGAAATTTATGCACTGAGTTTAATTTTCTTCATCCACATACCAATTTTTGAGATAGCATCTCCCTGTAGCCTCAACTGGCCTGGAACTCACTATACAGACCAGGCTGGCCTCCAACTCATAGAGATCCACCTGCCTCTGCTCCCAAGTGATGGGTTTAATGGCGTGCACTTCCACTCATAGGCCCGGTAACCATTTTTGAGAGGATTTCTTTTCTACTGGTTTACCACCTTTGTTCTTTGTACATTTTGGAGTGTTTATCTTTGAAAACCTTCACTGATACACACGTCTAGTCTTTCAATGCCCTGTTGTCTTTATCTTGCAGTGTCTTATGTATCCTTGAAGTATGCTCAAAGTGAGTAGTGACAGATCTCTAAATTACGCTATTGTATCTTGCTTTTTGTATTTAAAATGTAGAACAAATTTTTGAAATATCTATTAATTAATCTGTTGTGTTGGATTGTGTTTGATCCATACAATACATGATCTCTTAATTATATGGAGTCTGTTCATGAACACAGGACACCTTTAGGAATATTTATACCTTATTTGATTCCTTTAGTCTTAGTACTCTAAAGACACCGGAAAGCTAGCATAGTTACTGTGTTGGTTTATCATAGGAAAATGATGTGGAATAAAGTTAGTAAAGAGGTCCATGTGGTATGATCCTCAAAAACCCTTGGCATCACCCTACATAAGTGTTCTCTTATTGGACTGTCACACTTATATTTAATTCTCTCAGCAGCAATGTGCCAACGTTTGCTAACCATGGGAGTCATCAAGCCTTGTATCCAGTGACTTCAGTCTGAGTTATGTAAATACACAGATCCTCCATGACCAAGTTCCCCTAGACACCAGTTCCATGGGCCAAAATGTGTTCGTCATAAATCACATTTGTTAGCACAAACTAAGTAATGGGTTTGGTGTCATGAGGTTCAAGGTCTCAAACATACAAAAGTTGGTATTTATCATAAGATGTATTTTAGCATAAACTTCCTAGGCAAATACATGTAGCACAGCCCCAGGTACTTAAAATTTATCTTATCAAGTATAAGATTCCAAAACTTGAGAATGTCCTGAAGCCATGTCAATTTTCAATCCTAATGATAATCCTATAATTAGGGATATATGACTCTAGCAACTCAGACCTCCTGATACAACATTCTTCCTGTTTCATAAGGTATGAACATAATGGCTTTTTGTATATCACATTATAGCTCACAACTGTGCTATAATTATTAAGTACAGGGGTATTTTTGTTCATACTTTTGAATGTTTTTAAATTTTTATTTTATTTTTAATTTTTTTTTGTGTGTGTGTGTGTGCATGTGCGCGCGCACAGATGAGTGCACATAAGCTCCTGAAAGCATTAGATCCCCCAGGAGGTAGAGTTACAGGTGGTTGTGAGAAGCTTGGCGTGGTTGCTGGGGATTGAATTGGAAGGGCTTGATATTCTCTTAACAGCTAAGCCATTTTTCTGAACTAATTCTTTTTTAATTTTATAAATAGACACCTGTGAACAAAAACAGCTTTATCAATTTCTTTCAAATCTGTGTATTTCTGTTTCTTGCTCTTGTCTTTTTGCACTTCTATTTAGAATTTCTGGTACAATAATAAATGGTAGTGGTGATGATGCATTCTAACTTGCTCCCAATCTTAGGGAAAAAGTATTTAGATTCTTAAGATGAAGTTTGACTTTAGTTGTAGGATCTTATAGAAACTTTTTATTAAGTTGAATAGACTGGCATTTTATTCTATTTTTGTTTTATGAATTATTACTGATTCCAGAATTTCATATGTGTTGTGATCGCACAGACCACCTCTCCCCTCTCTATCCTCTCCTTACTAACCCCAATTTCCTGTACTCAATTCTTATCTATCCTTTCCATTTACTTATTTTATTAATTTTTGTAAAGCCTATTGTTTTCACCTGTACCTCCCAAGTGCTCCTGGGTGTGGACCCCTGCCCTGGAGTCCATTCAACCTACCAGGCTTCACACCAGGAAAAGCAAACTGACTCTCCCTCTCCCAGCATCCGTCAGTTTCCAACAGATCCTCAGCTAAGCTTGGGGCTTCCTGCCCCTTCCCCATCCTTGCTGGCCCCAGTCTTGCTTGGGTTTTCCCAGGCCTTGTACATGTTGTCTAAGCACTGTGGATTTATATGTGCAACCTCTCGGTGGTGTCCAGACAACAGTTTCCTTATATTCATCTACCACCTCTGGCTACTGTGATCTTTCTGTCCCACCTCTTCAACAATGATCCCTGTGCCTGCAGAGAAGGTACCACTTAAAAGGTGTTTTTGATTGATTGATTTTCATTTTACTTATGTGAGTGCTTTGCCCGAATGAATGCAAGTACACCAGTTTCATGCAATACCTGAAGAGGTCAGAAAACCACCTGGAAAAGGAGTGGTGGACAGTTGTTAACCACCATGAGTGCAGTGGGACTCAAATCCCAGTCCTATTCAAGAGCAGCCAGTGGTCTTAACCACTGACACATCTCTCTAATCCCACCTTTCTAACTATAAGATTAGTATTATATTTTCTTTGTGATGCCAGAAATTGAATTTGGAATCTTGAGTATGCTATGCATGTACTTTACCATGGGTAAGCTTTACCTGCCCTAATCCTAGAGAATTTTAACAAGGATGGATACTGAATTTTATGAAACATTTTTTACATTTATTGATATGAACATACAATTTTATTAAATTTAACTCGGGGTTTTATGATTGTATCAGTATATCACAAATTTATTGAATCTGTCTTGCAAAGATAGAATAAATCTCCCTTGGTCATGGTGTTCATTTCTTGTGTACAGTGTTGGATTTGAGTTGCTGAACATGTTAGTTTTCATTTTGTGATGCTGAGGATTGAGTCTATAGCTGTAAACATGAAAATTATCTGTGAAGATTGTCCTATGTTTACATGAGATCTTGATCCATATCTTTTCATCCCCAAATGTCTTTATTTGGTTTTGGTATTAGGATGATGCAGATTTTAAGAAATGAGTTTTTCAGTGTTTCCTTAGGTTTCGTTTGCTAGAAAATATTGTTAAAAACTGGTAATGTTTCTTCGGTAAATGTTTGGGAGAATTTACCAGTGAAATTTGGCCTGACCTTCTCTCATTTTGTAAGGTTACTATTTATAGATTCAATTTTTTTCAAAGTGGCAAGAAAATTTTAAACAGAAGCAAAACCATATCATAGACCAGGCACGCTGCCAAAGAAGGCATGCCCCCCTTGAGTCAGCCTCAAGGTCCCAGGACATATTTTAACCAGAAAAAGGGAAAAGGGGGCTGATTGATAACAATCTGGGTGAGTCCCTATTTTTTAAAAATATTTTATTGATTTTTTTGTGAGTTTCATGCAATCTATTTTGATAATATTTAGACTCCTCCCCTCCCTGTACCCCTGTTATACACACTGCTGGTTTTCCTGTGCTCTCTAATGTATATTAAAGCCTTTGGATGCAAATTTGTGTCACTAAGTGTCCTTCAGTATACATGGATCCACTGGAGCCTGGTTAACATATCTAGTGTCACATCCTTAAAGAAAGCCAGGTCTCCCTCTCTCAGTAGTTACCCAATGCCAATAGTTCCTCAGCTAAGGTTGAGGCTTCGATCCCCGCCCCCACCAATTCTATGCTGGGATTTTGTCTGCCTTGAGTTTGCAAGGGTCTTGTGAATGCCTTTACCATTGCTGTGATTTCATATGAGTAACTTCCCAGCAGTCTGGAAAACTCTGTTTCCTTGTGGTCATCAACACCATGGCTCTTACAATCTTTCCACCCTCTCTTCTGCAATGGTCCTGAGCCTAGAGTGGCAGAGGTTTGATATAGAGTCATAATCCTAAACCTAGCCCTAACCCTAACCTTACCCATAACATCCCTAAACCTAATTCTAAACCTAACCCTAGCTCTAGTCTTAACCCTAAGGCTAACAGTAAAACTAACCCTAACACTAAACTCATCCCTGACCTACCCTTAAGCCTTAAAGCTAATGTTGTCCCTTCCCCTTGGTCCTAGCCCTAAATCCAGCAGGAATAAACTCTCTGCAGTCTCTTGCTCTTTCCATCAGTTGCTGCTTTCTGGGTTAATCTGTGAAGATTCAGTTTCTTAATAGGTATAGCCTTATTCATGCTTTTTCTTCCTGTTTGGGTTTTAGGAGATTATGGATTTAAAGGAATTGATTCATATCTTCTGGGCCATCAGACAGGTAGAAATGAATTGTCCATAGCATTTAGTTGTCATACATCTAGTGTCTTTCCTGAGACTAGAGTAAATGAATGACCTTTCTTATTTTTGTTATAAGTAACGATTTCATTCTTCATGTAGCTAGCTTGGCTAGAAAGTTGTGATTTTAAAAAATGTTTTATCACATTTGTGTGTGTGTGTGTGTATGTGTGTGTGCATTCATGCATGCACGTGTGGAACTGTGTGTGCCATGGTGTGTGTGTGTGGAGGCCAGAAGACAACAACTTGCATGAATCAATTCCTTCTGTCATGTGAGTCTCAGGGATCAAACTCGGGTCATCAAGCTTGCGGGGCGTCAGTGCCCTTATCCACTGAACTACTTCGTTGGCCTGAGTTTATGATTTTTATCAGTATTTTTAGAAATGTTACATTTTGTTATTTTTCTGTTATGTGTACAAGTGCATGCCTGCATGTATGTAAGTGCATTTGTGTCATGCAGTGTCCATGGAAGTCAGAAGAGGGCATCAGATCCTGTGGTACTGGAGTTATAGATAGTTGTGAGTTGCCATTTGGGTGCTGGGAAACGAACCCTGGTCTGCAAGAGCAAACAGTGCTCTCAACTCCTGGGTCATCTTTCCTCCCCCCTAATTTCTTTTTCTTGCCAGAATTTCTGCTGTAATTCTTATTGAAATTGTTTAGTGATTGCAAAATGCATATAAAGAATGTACGTATTTAAATATCAACAAACCCTTCATACCAGTGCGTGTATACTACGGCAATACTTTCTTAACTTTCCCTAAAATCCCTTCTTATAGTTCCACCATTCACTTTTCTTAACTGCTTGTTTTAGTCACAAATACATAATATGATCATTTTAAACAATTATCTATTAGGTAAAGTAAAACTATTTAAAGGTTTACTATTAAATACAATTATTTAAATAATTGTATTTTATTCTTTTATTATTTTTTCTTCATACAGATGCAAGCTAACTACACAACATTTTTTTATCTACATAAAAATAAACTTCATGCAGTTCTCTTTCTGATATGAATTTCAATGTTGGGGCCTTCAAAGCCTCCTTTGTAAACCTCTGAAACACAGTATTCCTGGATGCAGAGTTCTAGGTTCGGTTTTTCACTTTCATTCCTTGCTAGACACTTGTCTCTGCTCTGTGGGTCCGAACGCTCAGCGCTGTGCAGTTCCTTCCTTCTGGACTGTCTCCACTGTCTTCCACAGAATTTTCTTTTGGATTTTACACAGCTTGGCAATGACATGCAGTCATGTAGGTGTATTGGTTAATTTTCAGAAAATTATCGTCAGTCAATGTTCCTTCAACTATTTTCTTTCTGGTTTTCTTCTCCTTCCGGTATGCTCTGCAGGTATCCAAATTCTTTAAATTTTTATTTTTCTCTTTGCATTTCAGTTTGGGAAGTTTCTTACAATTATCTATCATCTATCTATCTATCTTCCATCATCTATCTATCTATCATCTATCTTCTATCTATCTGTCTATCTATCTATCATCATCTATCTATCATCTATTTATCATCTATCTATCTATCATCTATCTATCTATCTATCTATCTATCTATCTATGAAAAAGATTGTTTTAAATCTATGTATCTATCTAGCTAGTTAGCTAGACAGGTATCATCTATCTATCTATCTATCATCTATTATCTATCTATCTATCTATCTATCATCTATCTCATCTATTTATCATCTATCTACCATGTAACTATCTAGTTATCTATTAATCTATCTATCTTCTATCTATCATCTATCTATCTGTCTATCATTCTATTTAGCTATTAATCTATCTATTCATCTTCTATCAGTATCTCATCTATCTATCTATCATCTATCAATCTATGTATCTATCTATCTATCAGCTACCTATCTATCTATCTGTCATCTTCTATCCATCATCTATCTATATATCATCTATCTATCTCATCTATCTATCATCTATGATCTATCTATCTATCTATCATCTTTTATCTATCTTCTATCATCTATCTCATCTATCTATCATCTATTTATCATCTATCATCATCATCTATCATCTATCTATCATCTATCTATTTATCTATTATCTATCTATCATCTATCTTCTATCCATCATCTATATATCATCTATCTATCTCATCTATCATCTATGATCTATCTATCTATCTATCTATCTATCTATCATCTTTTATCTATCTTCTATCATCTATCTCATCTATCATCTATTTATCATCTATCTATCATCATCTATCATCTATCTATCATATATCTATCTCTCATCTGTCCATCTATCTATCTATCATCTATCTATCTATCTATCTATCTAGCTATCTATTTATCTATCTATCATCTATCATCTATCTATCTAGCTATCTCATCTATCATCTATGATCTATCTATCATCTTCTATCTATCATCTATCTCATCTATCTATCATCTATCTCATCTATCTATCATCTATTTATCATCTATCTATCATCATCATCATCTATCATCTATCTATCATCTATCTATCTATTTATCTATCTCTCTAACATCTGTCTATCTATCTATCTACCTATCATTTGTCTATCTACCTACCTATTATCTATCTATCTATCTATCTATCTATTTATCTATCTATCATCTATCTATCTTCTATCAATCATCTATCAGTCCATCATCCACCTATCATCTATCAATTAATCAGTCAGTCATCTATCTATTTAGTGTATGTGTGTGCGTGAGAGAGAGAGAGAGAGAGAGTATACACATGTGTGTCCTCTTGCACATGAACCCAAAACTCCTTTGGGCGGTCAGAAGAAAACCTGTCAGTTGGTATTGTCCTTCCACCATGTGACTCCCTGGAATCAAACTCAAGTCATCAGACTTTGCAGCAAGTACCTTTACCTCCTGAACTTCCAAACTTACTGGGAAGTCTCTACTGACACACCGTTTTGAAGCTCTATCTAGTCACCATTGAGCTTGGCAGAAGAGCCTATGAAAGACACTCCTCATTTCTGTCAGAATGTTTATCATGTCTAGCATTCTTTTCTTGGCATCTCCATATTTACACTTACATTTTGCCTGAGTTCTGGTGTGCTGTCTACTTCTTCAAGGGTGCCCTTCACATATTCATCAAAGTTATTTTAATTCCCAGTCTCACAGCTCTCATTCGGCATCATGTCCTAGTCTGTTCTCCTTGTTTTTTTTACCTTCAGACATTTTTAGCCGTGCTACCTTTTAAACATGATGTACCAGGTGATATAATTCAAAGAAATCAGGAAATTATTATGAAATTTTATGCTAACGGCGATAGGAGCTGAGTTGTGTTGAAATGCTTTCTTGGACTGCAGATACTGAAGAATTTGGTTTCCTCTCGGGGTCATGCTGTCTCTGTTGATGTTTGGGTTTTCCTAAGGATACTGTCTTAAACACAGACTGTATATGTGTCCCTTTAACCTGTATTGGTACTGTAGCACTGTTTTTGTGGTGATTGGATCTGAAGAAAAGGAAATGTTTAACAGTTCTTTTTTATGAGCTGGAGTCCCTGGGTTGTGACTCTTTTTGTGTTTCTCAGCCTTTATCACTGTCCTCCAGTGTGACGGGAAGGCGGTAGCAGCTGGGGTTGGCTCGTGAGCATTGCCCTAGAGTATTAGGGCAGGGTTCTCTGGAGTAACAGAAGTATGGAATGCAAAAGTAATATAAAAAGGGTTTATTAGATTGACTTACAAGACAGAGGTTGAGTATTCCAGCAACAGCTGATGCACACTGGTGAGGCAGAGAACCCTTAAGGTGCTCAGTCCACCAAGTCCACAATGTGAATGCCTCAGATGCTGGAAGGCCTTGAGGTCTCTGGAGAGACAGCTCCTCAGGCTTCACTGACATGCCAAAGAAGCAGCAGTTTGATTGCAGAAACATTGGGAGAAGATGCCACGGCCGTGGATAATAAGGGAAATGGACAGGGAGCCAGGCCACGGTTTTTCCCCTGCAGAGCTATTTCCTGGAGAGCATTCCCCTCCATTAACTGTCTGGAAACACCTTGAAAGACACAACCAGAGGCTTATTTATTAGGTTGACTCTAAATACCTACTTTTGTTAATTAAGACCAACCATCAAAACCCAGGACACAAGGGCCTAGTGAGGTCATTTCCTACAATTGGGAAGAAGCTTTGGGGTATTTCCAAATTCCATCTTTACTCTCTCCTGTGAGAAATGCAAGATAATTTTTTAAGATTTTTATTGTAGATTAAATTAATACAAAGCATTTTTATGAGTATGTCATTTCCTATCTTTATAAGAAATCTCTTCTGTGATGCCCCTACTTGGTACTTATAGATTAGCACATATTTGTTTTTACATCATATATAGGAAATAATACTCTTTGAACTTACGTATTATGGATATTTAGATATTATAACCCTTGTTGCTAAATTATTTATCTAATTTGAGACATATCACCTATATCCTAGAGTCACATTTGTTATTGTCTATTTTTATATTTGTGTCTTTCCCATTGTTTTGTTCACTTTATATGAATATTGCTTTATAATAATATTGTTCTTATGTCTGATAGGACTAATTGCTCTCAAGACTTTTAAATGCCTTTTCTTGATATTTCTTGACCAATTTTATTTTGATTGGTTGCATAAGGAAACAGTTTTATAATTTACCAAAACATTAAATGTATCCTCAATTGAACAAAATATATCAATATCAGAGTTAAAACTGGATTAAACTTAAATCACTTGGCAAAAATGCAGGCTTTATGATCTTTCCATTCAACTATTAACATATATGACATGCTTTGCTGTCACAAATATCACTTAATACCCTTTAATTGAGCATTTTACATTATTATCATGCCATTCTTTTAAATTTATTTATATGTTTTTCATTTTTGCAAAAGTATTTTTTGATCCAGAACTCATTTTTAATTAACATAATACAGAAACACACAGCGCTCATTCCCACCTGCCAATACACTGCCAGGCTACCTACCTTTCACTACCTTTTTGTTTTCTAGTATTCCAAGTTTTCTATTTAATATAGAAAAATAATATAGTTTAATACATTTTCTGTAGTGTTAACTTAGGTTTCAGTTTTTATGATACAATAATAATTAACTTTTAAAAAGTAACTTTCCAATAATTTTGAATTTGTTTGTATGGTATAAGGCACACCTGTGAAATTATATTTCTTTCATTTGGTTAGCAACATTTATTAAAAAATAATCCACTATCTCCAATTGATATTGTCACCATTGATAATGTCACACCGTATGATATTGTCTCCATTGATAATGTCACACAATATGAAAATCAATTTAAAAATCATTATTAAAATGAAATGTCTGCTTTATTATTTTATGAATTTGTGCTTTGTTTCATTAGTGTGTACTAACTTCTGATTTTACTAGAGATTTACATTGATAAATTTTGAGCTGCCCATCCATTGGCTGTTGTATGGGATGGTCCTACTTAGGCTTGTTGACTGTTGACATTTCCTCACAGAAGAAGGGGCACTTAGGGCCCTGCAAACTTCACGTGAGCATCCAGCCACATCTCCAAATCCTTGGTGGGCAATTCCATCCTAATTGCATTTGGCTTCTCTGGGAAGGGCTGGAGTATATAGGCTGGGGAAGACTAAAGGAGAGGGGCTGTCTATTTATGTGGCTGGGGGAAGCCTTCATCCATTACGGGTACAGTCTTAGGGAGGGTATATCCATACTCCTGTCAATAACCCTTCAACCATTCCTCTGCAAGCCTAATAGATTCATTAGTTCCCCAGAATGAACTGTGGTGGAATCAAACCCTTGATGTTATGGGACCCTGGGAAGAGAGGGTAAACATTTTTTTACATCTCCCACCTGAGAAGGAATTTTAACAGCTGTACAGTGGGTCTTTGCTTTCCTTAGTATGTATTAGGTATATTTTTATATTTGAAATATTGAACATTGCTTGCTCATTTCTTTATTTTTTCTTTCTTTCTTTCTTTCTTTCTTTCTTTCTTTCTTTCTATCTTTCTTTCTTTCTTCTTTCTTCTTTCTTTCTCTCTCTCCTCTCTCTCTCTTTCTTTCTTTCTTTCTTTCTTTCTTTCTTTCTTTCTTTCTTTCTTTCTTTCTTTCTTCTTTCTACAGGGTCTCCCTGTAACCCCTGCTGTCCTGGAACCTGGAATGTAGACCAGGCTGGCCTTGAACTCACAGAGATCTGCCTGCCTGTGCCTCCCATCTTTCTTTCTTTCTTTTTTATATAGGGTCTCCCTGTAACCCCTGCTGTCCTGGAAATTACTATGTAAACCAGGCTGGACTCAGTTTCATAGAGATTCACCTGCCTCTGTCTCCCAAGTGATGGCATTAAAAGCATGCACCACCACACCTAGCTCAGCATTAGCTTCTTATCCAGAATGAGAATTGTGAACATTTCTCATGTGTATTTATTTCCTTCCTTTTTCAGTGTCAGGGCTCGAACCCAGACCCTCATGCAGGCTAAATAAGCAATCTAAGACTGAGCTGTGTAGTCCCCAGGTATTTATATGTAATACTTTCAATTTTACATTAAAATTATGTCAGTTTTTCCCCCTATACATTTGCTTTTTTTTACCTATAAAGATTGACATGATTATTTATATATAGAGTATCAGTATCTATACCTATAGAGTATCAGTATCTATAGAGTATCAATATCTGTTGCATCGATATTTTTCACCTTAATTTCAAATCAGTCTTTCAGAATTTGTATTGGTAAAGATAAAAATGTAGGGGCTGGAGAGAGGGTTCAGCAGTTCAATGCACAAGTTGCTCTTGCAGAAGACTCAGGAACAAGTTTTGTCACCCACGCAATGGCTCCCAAGTATAAGTAACTCCAGTTCCAGATGATCAGATGCCCTCCTTTGACATCTGTGGGCATTACAAGCACAAGGTGCATCTACATACATGCAGGCAAAACTCATACGTATAAAATAAATCAACAAATCAAAAAATAATTTTAAAAACTTATGTAAATTAATTTCTACTGACTTCTCTCCAGTATTTTGTCTAAAATAAGTACTAATATTTTTCATGTAGGACTTCTCCCAGGTCTCACCTCTATTGGAAAGGTTCTTAACCTGTGGATATTTATTACATGTATTCCTATTTGTGTCTATGTGTCATTTGGAATTATATTATTTCCTCCAGTATTATTCTGATCATTTTTACTTTAAAAATATGATATATTTTTAAAACATTTCGGTTGACTAAAAAGATTTTCCAACATGTACTCACATCATCTACAAATAAGCATTATATGAGAATTATATGGCTATTTGATTTCTTGTATTGAAAAAAATGAAATAATAATGTCATTGTTTACTGCAGAAAATGTGCTTTACAGATACATAAAACTTTGAGGAAATGGTTACATCAAAACAATAGTTACACACACTACACTAAGAGCAGCGTGTTGTCACCAAGAATAACCCAGTGGAAATATATTTCCGAACTTACTGCAAGCTGTTAAACTTTTAAATACAAATGGAGCTTTTTGTACAGCTTAAATCCTTAGACACTGGAAATAGGAAAGACAGTAGTTCATCCATTAATAAACCAATGGGTGAGGATAAATGAGTTAATCATAAATTGAGGAAGGATAACTATTTTGACTCACTTCATTGTTACAGATAAAGAACTGGAAATAAAGAAGATGAGTAACAAAGAGAACCTTGCATGAGGGAAAGGACACTACGCCGCCGAATCTCTGTCATGTTGTAGCTGATTTTAATTATCTGAATAGCAGTGAAAATAAATATATGTGCATGTATTTTACGTCATCTGTACTTACTTGCTATAAATTTGATAGCAAAGCAAAATTGTTTTGCTACCAAAATAAAACTGCATTCCAATTTCACTTACCAATACAAAAGCAGAAAGAAAATCATGGTCTAGAAATGCATAAAAAGATATTGCATTTTGAATAAGTTGGTTTTATCACATGAATGAAAGATGATCCAATATTAGAACATTTATCATTGTAATTTACCCACCACTTTGGAGGATTAAAACTACAAAAAAAAAGAGCCCAGCAATTGACATAAATACTAACAGAAGAATAAAAGTAAAATTGATGAAATGTATTTATTCAAGCAAAAAGAAAAAACTTAGCAAACTGAGAATAGACAATAATATCTTCAGCTCAGTAAGAAGTATCTGAATAAGCTCCACACTGAATACTAAATTCAATGCAAAAAAATTGGATGGTTATTTAAAATAAAAATAAAAGGCACTTATCAATATTTCTGTTCAGGGTTATATTTGAACTCTCAGTATTCACAGATTATACTACCAAACTCAATCTATGAGGTCAGTAGTAGCCCGATACCACAAACAGGTAAAGAAACAATGCAAGAAAATAAAACTATAAGGCAATTTCCTTAATGAATATTACATAAAAATTCTCAATAAAATGTTTGTACACAGATATCATCAATGGCTTAAAGTTCACACACGATGGTCAAGTTGTTTTCATTCTGGGGATGCAAAGATGTTGCAACCTAAATCAATCAATCAATGCAGCATACACTCAGCATATCACTGAGTAGACTCAGTTATAAAAACCTATGAGTCTCTCAAGAAGGCCGATTAGGTTTTTGATAAAGTTCAACATCTTCTCATGATCAAAGCCTAAAATACTGGGAATGGAAGGAACATGCCTCAGTCTACAAACAAAACCTCTGTAAACAGCATTAAGTGGGGAAAACTTAAGATTTGTTTTAATTAGGAGAAATGGAGTTCACCCTCTTTCCTCTTATTCAATATCGTATTTGAAGTTTTTGCTCCAGTAACAAAAGAAAGAAATAGAAAGAATACAAATAAGAAAAGATTTCAAAGTATTCCCTTTGCAGATGTCATCTTGCATTTAAGGACCCTAAAGATTCTCCCAGAAAACTCTTAGATTTGATAAACATGTTTCAGAAAAACAGCAAATACAAAATCAGAATTCAGAAATCAGTAGCAATTCTGTGTGCTGAGACTCATTGACTGAAGGGGAAATCAGGAAAGAAACTACCATCCACATCAACTTCAAAAGAATAAAGCAATTAGGAATAGACCTAATCAAGGAAGTCAAATAACTCTAATAAAAAGTTTAAAATAAGGAAGAATGAAATTGAAGTAGCCATTAAAATATGGAAAGGCTTCCCATACTTACATATCATAGGAATTAATATTATGAAAAATGGCTGTATAAGCCATCTATAGATTCAATGTAATCACTATCAGAATCCCAAGAACATTTTTCACAGAGCTGTAAAATTCAGTCCTTAAGTCACATGTAAATACAAAAGAACCCAACTAGGCAAAACCATCTTAAGTAGAAAGAATGCTGTTGGAGATAACTCAGTATCTGATTTCAAATTATGCTAAAATCACAGTAACAAGAACAGCCTGGTACTGGCATAAAAACACACATAAATTATCAACTAAAGGATCAAGAGATATACTCATGGAGCTGCCGCCACCCTATTTTTGACAAAGGTGCTGGAAACATACACCGGAGAAAAGGAAGCCTCTTCAACAAATGGTGCTGGGTAAACTAGACGTCCACACAGAGAAGCATGAAACTAGACCCTGTAAAACTCAATTCAAGATAGATCAGAGATGGGAAATTTGACATGCAAGAAGAAAACATGGGAAGAACATTTCAAGATAGAGGCATATGGTGTTGGAGAGGTGGCTCAGTGATTAAGAGCACTGACTGCTCTTGCAGAGGACCCGGGTTCGATTTCCCGCATCTGCATAACAGCTACGAACCGTCCTTAACTCCAGCTCCAGTGGAATCCAAAGCCCTCTTGTGACCTCCATGGCATTGAATCACACAGGTGCACTTACAAACATGCAGGCAATACACTCATACACATAAAATAAAAATAATAAAATAAAATATTTTAAAAATGATAAGGCATAATAAAGACATTTATAAAAAGGACCCCAACAGCTCAGCAACAATTCAAAAATGGTATTGCAAGAAATTGAAAAGCTTCTACACAGCAAAGGAATTTATTTACATAATGGGAAGAATATTTTCCTATATATCTGAATGGGTACTAATATTTACAATACACAAAGAAATCAGAAAATAAAACATAAACTCTAAAAATTCTGATCATCCAATCAATAAAATGGGAAGTGAATTGGACAGAAGAAGAAACACAAACCATCAGTTCACTTGATCTTAACCAATAAGCCAAGAATCAGTATAAATACCCAGTGAACATACGAAAATTTTGCGTTCATTTCTATCTCACGACATGTTCAATGCTATACAAAATCAGCATTTATTTTTAACAAGAATTTAATTATATTAATTAATTAATGTATGTGCGTGTACCAACGGTGAAGGTGTGGAGGTGTGATGCCAAGGTGAAGGAGTCAGTTGTCCCCTTCCACCACATGGAGCCAAGGTAATGAACTTAGGCCATCAGACTTGGCAGTAGATCCCTTTACCTGATGAGCCATCTTGCCTATAGTAATCATGACATTTCTAAGAACAGAATCTGAAAATGATCCAATACCAGTAGCAGCATAACTGAAAACCGCATGCAAACTAAATACAGAAATGGAAGTAGACAATGGGTGCATACACCATGATCTTAAAAGTAAAAAGAAAGACAGTTTGCATGGTGATACACATTGCTTGATTCCATTTTTGTCTGTCACAATTGAGAAGCACTATGCAAAGAGAGAAATTAAATAGCAAGATAGTAATCATTTCCAGGGAGGAAAGAAGGGGATGCAACACGAGAGCACTACTGTGTTCAACAAGTATTGAAAAATAGTCTATATATTTACCTAGACTTAATACATGTTCTTGTACCCCTTGGTAAGTATTTATTCTGCATTGATGTGTCATATCTATATGTCAGAATAAAGCAATTATCATAGCATTCTAAATGAAATATACTCATTTTCTTTGCAAAGAAAATAGAAATGCCTACATTCCCAGAATGTAAATAATATACTTAATGTTTATTTTCTTGTAATGATTATATTGGAGAGTTTATTAAAACTATGAGAAGAAAAATGTCATGGGCAATCTAAAATATCCTTGGAGTGAATTTTGCTATAGGTGACCTTTATAAATCTTTATGCTTTTCAAGGGTTCTGTCCTGATTCTACTTCAGGAATCTGTGAACCTTTGTAATTGTAATTCCCTTGTAAAATTCTTATGTATTTTTGACTCTCCTGATACATCTTCATTTTATGAAAACCCTTGCCTCAAAAATAGTGGTCCCCTGAAGGTACTTATCTCTCATTCTAGAAATCCCTGTATTGAATTGTAAAATTGTTTTGCCCTAAAGAGGTACACACCAGTTCTGGGGAAAGTGGCCTGCACTCTTAATCCAAAGACAAAACTGAGCTAATCATCTTAGATAGATATTCCATTGCCAACCCAGCTGGGTGTAACATGTTCATTTTGTAAATACACTCTGCTGTTTTCTTGGTATTACCCAGTTTGCTTGAATGAATTAGAAATTTGAAAGCTGCTTTGTCTAATGTAAATTCACATCCTCATAAATTGATGCTCATGTCCTGGTACGCACTGATTCTCCCCTATCTTTTCTCTCTAGGTGCTGACAGTCAAAGGGTCAAATTCCACACAAAAACCTCAACTTAGATTCTGAAGTTCTTGTAGCATCTTGGAAATTGCCATAAGAGATAAGTACCCACTTAATTGAGTACAGTGATGAGACGTGGGTGTATTTTCACATAATGAGAGGAAAAAAGAGATTCAGAAACAATGTTTTCTCCCCCTCGCCCTCCCCCTCCATGTCCCTCTCACCCTAGCCCTCCCCCTCCCCCTCCCTCTCCCCTCTTCTTTTTCTCCTACTCCTTTATCTCAAAATGTTTGCCTATTAACTTCCTCACCACCATGATGAGCATGAACTTCAGAACATGTTTTGCCTGAATGACTTTAGAATATAGAATTAATTCATATAAACACTGTAGGTAGCACATCTCTGAATACATGAATACGAAGTGTGTGTGCCTGGATAGCAGTTCTGTATTAAGCCTCACCCACCCAGGGCTCAGGGATGATTGAAGAAGATGAGGCAGAAAGACAGTAAGAGCGAAGGGTCGTGTGTGACCACAAGGAAACAGATTTCCAGGAAGCTGGGAACTTGCTCATATGAACTTTCATGTGGTGACAGCATACAAAAGACCATGCAAACTCAAACAAGACAAAATCCAAAATAGAAGTGGAATGGGTAATAAGCCTCAACTTTATCTGAGGCAGCTGATCACTGCTTAGTGAAGGAGGGTTGGTCTTCTTTAATAGCATGAGGCTAGATAGATTGCCCAGGCTCCAGTGGTTGGACTCACACAGAGGGACATTTTGTGAACACAACTTGACTCAGTAGGTCTTAACATATATGGCAGAATGCATGAAATCTGGCTGGTGTGGGAGGGGAGTTATGGGTGTTAAAGATAGGGCAGGGGTTCCAAATATGATCACAGTATGTTGTATGAAATGCACAGTAGTAAGAAAATTAAATATATATATATATATATATATATATGTATATATATATATTAAACCTCATTAGGCAGCTAGAGTTGAAGGGGAGAAGAGACCAGGCCTGTTCACAGTGTGTGAGTCAGAGACAAACCTTGGGAAACAACCAAATGTCCCTAATAGATCACTGTGGTCTGAGTGCTGAGAAAACATGGCTGATTACTCAAATGGACCTTACCAATAGCAACTTTCCCCAGGCTTTTCTAGAGCTTTGTCACTCTTTACTCACAATGTCTGGGCTTTTCTTGGAACAGGGAAAGATCCTGTTGTGTCCCTAACAGTTGCAGGGGCTGCATTACCATGCGAGTTTAGAAACCAGATCAGAAGAGAAAACACTGGTTTCCACCCGGGTCACTCCATCTTGGCACACCGACTCTTGGACCCCAGCCACGTTTGGAACCAGAACATATAGAAAGTCTCAGATCAAGGAGAGCAGACGATCTCTGGTTCTCAGAACTGTATAAGCTTCAAGAGGATGTCAGTTGACACTGAAACGTCAATCACATGTGTTGCACTGGCAACAGATCTTCCTGCCTTCTGATGAAGCTGCTTAAAGCAGAATTGGATCCTTCCCTATAATTTCCCCAAATGAAAGACTTATAATAAAAATAAGTAATTATTTAAGTTGGTTTCTTCTTCCTTTTACTTTCTTCTTTCTTTTTGAGACAGCCGTATTATAAAACACAGCTTAAGATGGCCTCTATTTCATGATACCCCTGTACCACCCCACCCAGGATTGATGGGTAGTTTCTTATCCAGAAGTGTATGACTGGAGAAGTCCACAGGTTATGGCAGGGTAAACATAGATCTATGATGGAGTAGATACATAAACAACCAAAAAGAGAGAAAGAAACTGCACAGACGAACAAAACGTATGATGGGCTTTGGTCAAATACTGCAGTACAAGGTTCTTTCAGGTCTTCAAAGAAAAATCCTGTGGGGCTATTCGAAGAAGTTTTTAAATGAAAGCTTTGAATTAAAGAGGCAATTCATGAAATAATTAAGTATTTATTTATGCATGAATGGAGTTTCTTTAGGTGTTATACTGGCTCATGTTCTTTGAAGGAGGGCTCACCAGTGTAAATAAAACTTTTCGGCAAGAAAAATATCAATAATTATTGAGACATAATAAAAGCATATGAAAAGCATATGAGAGCTGAAATTGTTGGACTCGTTGAATACAATGCATCAGTTACTACTAGTAGGAGGTTTATCATACGTGTTAGTGAGTTTGAAGATTTAAAAACTTACATGAATGGAATAAAAAATCTTCAAAAGCTGAAAATTCCATAAAATTAAATTACTGACTATAAAGTAAATTTTAACACTTTTGATGAGGTAGTCGCTTACAAGTAATTAATTTACTCGGATAAGGCAAAACAGATTGTCTAGGGCATATAATCCTTTGGTTTAAAAGGTGTATAGCATTCTTAGGCATTTTAGAGAAACAAGAATAAAATATCTCACAGTCTATACCTTATTATTTAATTGTCTCCTTTAAGAAACATAGCTTGATAATATGGGATTGAAATCACTTCCAGTAAGTATAACCCCTTACATCTTTTATATTATTGCAATCTCAAGGACAGAAATTGATTGCTTCATGAAGCTTATACAATTACAAGTTTGTGAATCAGATACTAAAGGGGGAATTTTAAGAAAGATGATGTTGTATAGTTAAAGAGACGTCTAAAGTTTCTCCCATTCTACTTGATTCAACTCAGTATCATACATGAAAGACAGAATGGAGGTGTAATTGTAAGTGGTTTCAAATGTTTATGATGCAGGAAATAAAGGACTGAAGAAAATATATCTAGTAAATTAACTACAGGTTCATGAAACACTGGTCCCTTTGCTCACATTTTGTTGTTTTTGTTTTACTGAGCATAAGAAATTATTGGAAATTGTCAATTTATACTGGCTTATCCTTATTTGTCCTCTATGTGATGTGAAGGTTCCCCAGTGATTTGGATGGGACAAGTCAGGTGAGTTCCAAAGAACAGAAGTTAAGCTTATCATCATGGAGCCCACACGCTCAAGATCTTCAACATAGGATCCAGACTAACTTTACTTACATAAGCCTTTGGGCAAATTTATGAACACAAAGTCTTTTATTGCAATTAATTTTATGTATGTAAATATACATTTATCTGTCAGTTCATTTAAAATTGTCCCATCATGGGGCTGGAGAGATGGCTAAGCAGTTAAGAGTACTGACTTCTTTTGCAGAGGACCCAGATTTGATTCCCAATACCCACATGGTAGCTAACAGCCATCCATAATTACAGTTCCAGGGGATCTGATGTCCTCTTCTTACCTCTGTGGGCATTGCACAACATGGGTGCACTTACACATGGAAGCAATGTACATAAATTTTAAAAAATAATGAAAAAATAAAATTTTTCCACCATGATGCAAACAATCTTTAAGAAAAGATTATACTTTATGGGAAAAGTATTTCTTCCTCACACCAAGAATGGAAACAATAAACAATATGAGAGTGTATCTTAATGGAGTCAAAGGATGATGGTAAAGAAGTTCTGGAAATGAACAATTGGCTTACTGTGAAAACTGAGATGTATGGTATATAATTTACCAAGTAAGATTCATGCATTCAAAACAAACAAACAAACAAACAGTCATGCATTCTTTCCTATTACATTAGAAACTTGAAATGTGTTCACTGACGATGTCAGAGAAATAATGAGAGATATTTAAAACTGAGACATATGTTGTCTTGCTTAACAACTAGACTGCATCTGGAATTAACTAGAATGTGAAGGGCTTTCTTGATCACATCATTTGAGATCAGAAGACCTACCCTAATTGTGGGCGACGCCCTCTGGTGGCAGCCCATGTCAGAGGACATGGCAGAAAGAAGCTTTGCTCTTTGCCCACTTGTCTTCACCAGCACGGCAAGTTTATCTGTCCTGCAGTTTGGACATTTCTTTATACTCTGGGCTTCTAACATAGAGTGAACACTAGCAGCTTTCCAGAAACCTTCTGAACCTTCAGTACCAGTTGGAGATTACTAAGACATCCAATCTAGAGAACCGAGCAAATACTGGATTTTTGGCCTCTCCAGTGTGAGACAGCCGTTGTTGAACTACTAGGACCACAACCTGGAAGTCAATATAATATATGTATATATCCTATCAGATCTGTTCCTTTAGAGAACTCTAACATAGATGCACAGTCACTAAACAATATATAAACCAAGCATAGAACAAAGTATTAAACTTATGTAGTATATGTAGTTGCACTTAATTTTCTTTGTAAATGTTGGCTAACTGAAGTCAACTAAACTTTAATTATTTGTTACTGTTTATTTTCAAAAGCAAATAAATGAAAGTATTTTATATATTTATGCATTTTCTCAAAAGCTTAATGTAGCTGATTTGTTTACAAAATGTTGAGGGCACACAAACACTTCCCCAAAGTGATGTTAATTTTTAAATTAAATATACATAAATTAATCCACATAACTCTGGGAGCAAGCTAATTCTTAAAAAATGCACAAAATTACTTATGAGCCATTAAAGAGGCATTCAGTAATTACTAGCAGTAAGAACAAATTATGAAATAAACTTAATTTTTTTTCTTTTTTTCAATGATGAAGTGACCCTAGATTTGGAGAATTCAAATCATTGCTATTTGTAGCACATTTTTAAAAGAAAAATTGCAAATGTTTCCTTCTTGTGGTGAAAAAAATGCAGTTTCAAGATACAGAGCTTTGAACAGAAACTTTACAAATCTTTATTTATGTATGAGTTTTTCCTGCATGTATTTAAGTGCACCATGTGCCTGCAATGTTTATGGAGGCCAGAAGAGGGCGCTACGTGCTCTGGAACTGGAGTTACAGAAGGTTGCTTCTCTCCATGCTGGGGCCCAAAGCCAGGTCCTCTGCAGGAGCAGTCAGTGCTCTGAACCACTGAACCATCTGTCTAGCTCCAAATAGAAACTTTGACACAAATATTAAGGATGGAAGCTAGTATATCTACTTAATGAATCCAATCTTTTTCTGCTTAAATTATTAAGTCTGTTTCATCATCTTTTCTACTGTTACATTTTGGACTGTAGAGACTACTAAGAGAAAGCTGATCATTAATTCCTAATAACGGCTACAATTGATTTCTGTAATGTGTAGCAACCTCTGTTACTCTGAGTTATTTCAAATTCATGAGATAAACATCTCTTGCCTCATCTTTACAGAGGAAGACAAACAATAAATTGCCCTTTGCCCCTGTTTGAGTAGCGTTTGTCTGTGGTCCTAATTTCCCTGACTCCTGTTTTTTGTTTTTTTGTTTTTTTTTTTGTCTCTCTCTTTTTGAGACAGGGTCTCCCTGTAGCCTCAACTGTCCTGGAACACACTATGTAGACCAGGCTGGCCTTGAACTCACAGAGACCACCAGCCTTGCCTCCTGAGTGCTGGGACTAAAGACGTGTGCCACCACACTTGGCTCTGCCCCCTGTTTTTATAAATAAAATTGTATTAGAAAATCTCTATGGTCAAGCCTTTATTTACATATTGTCTATGATCCCTTTTCACAATGACCTAAGTGAACATTTGCATCCAAGTCTATATATCCAGCAAAACTAAAACATTTCCTTTCCAGATTTTGATAAAATAAGCTTGATGGGTTCTGCTACGAGAACTAACTGCCTTTCAAATTCATGACTGTCTCAGCTAGCATGTCTTACCTATAACATGATGCATTTCCAAGGGAAAAATGTTAAAGAGAAAGCAAATACTGAATTTGCTCATTAAGGAATAAAGGAATATCTGGTTTGATTATCTGCAATGATAAAATGTGGGTTCTGGATAGAAATTCTGTTTTAGAAATCAAATTGCCATCATAAATCCAAACCAAGCATAAAAATATTTACAGAATTAGACCAATCATTTGAGAAATGAGAATAACAATAAAAAAGAAAAATGAGAACAAAACAACTTGATTTTTCCGCACTCAATACGCTGAGGCAAACATTCTCTTTCCAGGCAGATCATCTTTTATTCTGTAATTGTGATTCCTAGGGCATACCTTTGGCAAATCCAAATCAATTAGTTAGAAATGCTTTAAAATGTTGTGAAAAATTGTTTTCAATTGATGATGTAGATAAACAAAGATTATAGATGAATTAGTAGATATCCCACATTTATATGATCCATAGTAGTTCATGTTTGAGCCATTATTAAATATAACTCATAATGTCCAATTCAGTACACAAAAATGTTTTTAGACCTTTTGCATGACTTTTGTGAAGCCCTTTTGTTGATAAAGTTAATTCATATTTACATAGCTATTAATTTAATATCAGAGTCCTTTTGACAGGTATTATTTTTAACTAATAATATATATATAAACACACAAATAAGAATGGCACATCTATTTTAATTAAAAATTGCTAAGCAGGTGCCAACTGTAGACTGCTATACTGATTGCTAGACATCCAATACTTATATTCTTGAGTAGAAAGACAGGTTATGAAACAATCTATTAAGTGCTAGCCACATGAAAATTTTTGTAATGAAGGTAATAAAGGCCTATGACACGTGCATTTGAACACTTGGTATTCAGATTTGGACAGGAGGCTGCAATGGAAATGTATAGGCACCAAGCTCCACGGCAATGCTGATATCTTGGGCAGGCTGGTTTTTGTTGTAGTCTTCTGTGATGCAGAATATTTGGCAGCATCCCTGAATTCTGCCTACTCAGGGCCCAAGATTAAGAACCCAAACGATCTCCAAATATGGAGACACTACCCAGGGGTCAAACCTCCCTTTCTTTAAGAAACACAATGCAAACAAACAAGGTTGTGGATGAAATGCCTCTGTTGGTCATTTATAAATAAACCACACAGAAGGAAATGAGGCAAGATTGTATTTTGGAGGGAGAATATTTGGAATTTGAGAGTGCAAATGGGCTTTAGAGGGGTTTTCTAGCTTCAGTGGAAAGAAGAAACACTGGAGCTTGTAATAACGTGTACATTCTGACAACTGTGTTTTGTTTGGTTTGAATTGTTTGAAGACAATGGAAAATTACAAGAAGACAAAGCTAGAAATAATGAGAGTAACTGAATTAGTGGTGAGCTGTAACTAGAATGCAACCAAAAATAAGCAGAAAAGTGGAATGTTCTCAATTTGGGAGTTGGAATAAGCCTTGGTTCTTGGTAATTAAAATCAGGAATGCTTTTGTTCTGAAACTTAAAGAGCAAGGAAGTATCTCTCATTCGCATCTGAATGAATACATTTGCTTCTTTTTCAGAAGTAAACATCTAGAAGTAATGGCTTGCAAGACTTCTGAAAATCTTTGAAGTTGATCCAAACTTTAATATCAACCAGGACTTTTGAAGGACTTGGCTCCTGTGTGGATTTCATGAATTTTGTAAAATCCAACATGCAACCTGCAGCTGTCAAAACAATTGTTTCCTAAGAAAATTCTAATGTACATAGTTATTTGCAGAAACATTTCATGTTCATAATTTGTGCACTTGAAAGTTTTTGTTTTGAAATGGCAAGGAAGCAAGAAGCAGTGTGCACGTGCTGGAGGCTGGCGCTGGTCTGTTTGCTCTTTGTCATCTGTGCTCATTGAGTTGAAAACTGCCAAATTCTTTGTTTCTGGGAGGAACGGTTCTTGTTTCTCTGACTACCTTTTGCTTTCCAGCACTATTTGTGGTTTACTGTTCATGGCTCATGGTCAAGGACCCAATAATTGATGTTAATAAAATGAGATGACTTTGCAGAAGCACAGATATGATGAAGGTAATCTTAGAAAGCAAACTTAATGACTCTATAACTTCAATTCTGAACTATTAGACTTTACTCACAAATGTTAAAGATACCACTTTCCTACACAGAATGGAGCAACAATTTCTTCTCCAGAAATATTAACTGCAACCAATTTTTTTGTGTGTTATGTACATGGTCATGTGGGGGTGTGCATATACACATGCAGGGACATATACATGTGTTGGACAAAAGTTGCATCTTAGCTTTTAAGGTAGGGTCTCTGAATGAACCTGGTGTCATCAATCCACTGAGGCTGTCTGGCCAATAGCTTCTGGGATGCACCTGTGGGCACCCCCACAGTATAGGGGTTACAGATGGATACCCCTCTGCCTGGCTTTCCCAGAGATGGTGGGCACCCAAAGTTGGGTTCTCAGACTTCCCTTCACTATGAGTGAATGAACAAAGCCAGCTAAGGATGACAGCACATTCTCCAGCTATGTGTCCCCATTTACCAAATGAAAGACACTGTTTAAATTGGAATGCTTTTATATTATTTGTAATTGTCTTTAAAATTCTCCTGTAAAGACAGTATGCAATTTCTCTTTAAATTATGACCTAGTAGAATTTAGTTAACATTTGTACTTTAATTGGATATACATATTCCAAGGCAGCAATGGCATTTTAATTAGCATACTGGTTATTAGAAATGATTTTTTAATTGTTTAAATTTGCCAATGTTAAATTTGCATGGCCTGCATGTAGCTACTTATTGGACGATTTTGCCTCATGGTCTGTACCAGGTTAGTTGAAATCCAAGATTTCTACAAAGGACTTTATTTCATCTTTTTTGGTCTGAATGTTAATAAATGTGTGTACTTGTGGTAAAATCAGCCTGAACCACAGACAGTATTGAAGATGCTAGGAAAGTGAATTGACATCATATTTAATTAACTACAAAGTATAACATTAAATATGTAACAGGAGCTGGAGAGAAGGTTCTTTAAAAATAAGTAAAATATTAACCTCATAAAATAATTGGAGTAAGAAAAGACTTTTTGACAAGAAGTAGCCAGGAAAAATTAATTATTGCCAGGATATTCTGATATTATTTTTTAACATGCCAGTACATTAGCTTGCTTTCTTGGGCACTAGCATTTTAAATTAGAGATACTGTAGATTCAATGAAGAATGGTTGTATCAATAATTTAAAAATGAACAATACTTTCAGTAAAGTGGCAGGTTAAAAATCAACTTGCAAAAATCAGTAGCTTTTCTATATACCAATAATAAGCAATCAGAAAAAGCATTAAAGGAAACCTTCCCAGTCATAATAGTTTAAAAAAATATTTAGGAATAAACCCAACAAAAGATATTAAGGATCTCTTCAATGAAAAATTCAAATCTCTAAAGAAAGAGATAGAGGAAGACATCAGGAGATGGAAAGACCTCCCGTGCTCATAGATTGGTAGAATTAATATTGTGGAAATGACGATCTTACCAAAAGCAATATAGATTCAATGTAATGTCAGTCAAAATACCCAGGACATTCTTCACAGAGACTGAAAAAAAAATCATCCCAAAATTCATGTGGAATCATAAAATACCTGAATAGCCAAAGCAACCTTGAATAAATAGACAATCTTGGACAAATGCTGGGAGGAATCACCATACCAAATCTCAGATTATGTTAAAGAGCTGTAGTCAAAAAAAAAAAAAAAAAACCTGCACAGTACAGGCACAAAAATCGACACATAGATCAATGGAGCATCATTGAAGACCAAACATGAGTACACGCAATTTCAGCACCTGATATTTGACAAAGCTGCCAGGAACACACAGTGGAGGAAACACAGCATCTTCAAAAACTGGTGCTGGCAAAACTGGATCTCCACCTGTAGAAGGATGAAATTGGACCCTTAACTGTCACCCTGCACAAAAGTCAACTCCAAATAGACCAAATACCCCAATATAAAACCTGAAACTCAGAAACTGACAGAAGAAAACTTTGGCAGTACCCTCCAGGATATAGACCTAGGAAAGGACTTTCTAAAACTGACACCAGCTGTTCAGGTACTGAGGTCAACAGTCTATGTGCGGTAGTTCATTCGCCGTTAAATTATAAAATTTCTGCAGAAAAAAACAAACAAAAAAAATGACCAAGAAGGGGAAGAGAAAACCCACTGAATGGGAGAAAATCTTCATCAGCTACACATTCAACAGAGGATTAATATCCAGAACGATAAATAAAAAGATGGGTGATAGACCTGAGCAGAGTTCTCAAATGAAGAAATAAGAAAAGCTAATAAGCACCTTAAAAAGTGCTCAACATCCTTAGTAATTAGAGAAATGAAGGTAAAAAGCACTGTAAGATTCCATCTAACCCTAGTCAAACTGGCTAAGATCAAGAGAAGGAAAACCTCCAAAGGTTAGAGAGGACGTAGAGAAAGAGGAATGTTCATTCACTGCTGGTGGGCATGCAAACTTCTCATTCAACCCCAATGGAAAGCAGTGTGAAAAACCCTCAAAAAACTATGGTCCCGTTATGCCCCTCTTTGGCATATACCCAAAGGACTCATCCTACTGTAGAGATACCTGTATATCCATGTTTGTTTCTGCTTTCTTCATAATAGCTAAGAGAATGGAAACAACCTACTGATGAATAGATAATGAGAACGTGGTACATTTACACAATGAAGTTCTACTCAGCAGTAAGAAAAGATTAAATTATGAAATAACAGGTAAATGGATGGAACTAGAGACACAGAAAAGCTCTCCTTCATTTGTGGATGGTAGCATCAATCCTGTATATGTGTGTATATATATATTCATTCTGATGTAACACCAGAAGCCAGGAAAATGGAAAGAATACACAGAGGTAAAGGAAAAGAAAGAACCCTAAAAAGGGGGATAGTGGGGAACACATTGGGGACAGCGGGAGTGATTGGTGTGGAGGAGAGGATGGCAGGACATGCAAGAGGCCAAGGTGTTGGGGAGAGGGGAGAAGTCAGGAGAGGGAGGATGGTGAGAGGTGAGTGTTCTTGGGTGGAAGGTAGGGATAATAGGGGCACTGGAACTAGGGAGAGAAGAGAGAGGCCAGGTTGGAGGAACGAGAGTATGACGAATGAATTTGGGGGGGGTAGGAAACCCAGAGAGAAATTCAATGCCCCCAAACCCCATGAGAAATGCCCATACAGTGTCTAAACATTAGTGCATGCATATACCTGGGAACACACACACCTTGGCAAGGAACACAGTGCCAGACAGAAGAGACCTCCTTTTGAATGGTTGGTGAGAGTGCTCCAGGAAACACCTAAAATAACACATGATATTGCTAAAGCTCTTGGTTATCTCTGAGAACTAGTAGATAAGACCCTACTGCTGAAGACAGAACATGCTTTGTATACAGGACTTTGAGCAATGGAAGGGGAATTGACTTGGAGGCCCTCTACGTGAAGTTTAGTATCATAATGCTAAATGATCAAACGCAAACTGTCAAGGGATAAAAACAATTCATAGTCCTATACCCTAGACCCTAATAACCATAATAACCAGCACTGAAAGCTACCTCTATTAGTACATTACTGGTCTGTACCTGTTATCTGGGCGGGGGCAGGGTGGCAATCAACAGCTATCTAATTGGACTTAAAGTCCTCTCAATGGGCGTGAACTCATGATTGGCACTGTAAACTCAGCCAAATACACATTATCTTATCTGATTTGGAGGGGGAGACTTGTCCAGTGTAGGTGGTACCATCCCCTGGAATGGAATTCTGAAGTGTATAGAAAGGAGAAATGGTATGAGCACGAGAGTCACTGATGTCTTCTTTTTGACTGTGGTGAAAATGTGAGTAGCTGTCTTGAACTCCTGCTGCTATGCTTCCCCTGCTACAATGGACTGGAACCTCAAATGGTGAACCACTCAATCCATAGTCCCTTATGTGTTTGACCAGGGTATTTTATCACAGCCACAAGAAAAGAAACTAAGACAGTAGCAGGTTATTTTTATTTTTCCATAGAATAATAGTTTCACAAATGACATTTCAAAATCAATAAAATAGAATCATTTTGAATATGGGCATATCTTGGTTGGCTTCTTAGTATATCCTGATCCAGTATGAGTAGTTCTTACAAGAGAAGTAAACTGATGTAAACTTCAGAACATAATTTCTGAGAACTTGTGGAAATAATCTTAAATCTCTTTTAAAACGGTATCCTTGTTCCAACCTCCAGGGAAACTCTGAACATTTAGCTCAAGGAACACCAAGAGTCCTGGTAAGTAAGCAGATTAGCTATAATAATGACCTTCAACTGCACTGATTGATGAAACAATTTTTCAAATTTCTTTAGGCTGTAATTCAAACACAAAATGCATCTACATGTTCATAGGTTAAAGCTGAAATAGCTAAGTAAGGGAAGTATTCCATACTCAAAAAATGAAAAGAATCAATTATAACCAAATGAAATGAATCCCAAGCATCATCCTCAAAATTAACACTTTCATATCACTCATTGCTTAATATAGAATGTGGAATCGTTTTAAGTTATTAATATGTAAATGTCTTCAGGATGACTTGTTTCATTTTTTGCATACGGAAAACCTTGTTTTCACATAATTTTCTTTAGAACATGTTGTTTACTTTGTTTTCCCCCTGATCTTATTCCTTAGGTATTCAGATTCTACACAGATTGGGATGATTGAGTCATCAAAATACAAGCTCATGAGGGAAAAAGGCCTTAAATATTCCAATATTTAATGTTTATTTTCAATAAATACTGGTATAAAATATTGGCCTGAATTCTAACACATTGTAAAGAACACAAATGGGTATTCAAGAATTTTAAAACATTATTACTATTGTGTATGTCTCTAGGTGCCATTTGTGTGTCTCTAGGTGGGTACATGTGCTGGTTACATGTGTAGAAGTCAGAAGAGAACTTTGGAATCAGATCACTCCTTCTATTCTTACATGGGCTCTGGGACTCAAACTCCTGTCATCAGGCAAGTGTTTCTACCTGCTAGTCATCTAGGCCTGCTCTTTGTTTGTTAGTTGGTTAATTGTATAGGTATTCAAAAGTGGTGGTTTGAAATGGAAATGTCCCCCTGCTCATGTATTTGAATACTTGGTCCCCAGTTGGTGGTGCTGCTTGGAGGGAGGCTGTGTAACTTTTGGGAGGTGAAGCCTTGCTTGAGAAAATAGATCACTGGGGTTTATAACTTTGAGGGTTTGTAACCTTCACCCCATTTGTTGTTCTCTCTGGGTATTTCTTTTATTTTTTAATATTTTATTTATTACTTTTATTTTATGGGTATGAGTTTATTGCCTGCATGTGTGGAAGTGCACCTGTGTCCTGCAATGCCTGCAGAGCTCAGGGAGGGGTTGGATCCCCTGGAGCTGGAGTTAAGTATGGTTACCATGTGGGTGCTAGGAGTTGACCCCAGGTCCTCTTCATGAGCAGTCATTGCCCTTAACCTCTGAGCCGTTTCTCTAGCTCAATATTTCTTCTGTGTGGATGAAAATATGATCAGCGAGCTCTCTGTTCCTACAGCCATGTCATGCCTTCCCTGCCATGATGGACTTTTTATCTCTCTGATATTATTAGCTAAAAGAATCCCTTACTTCCTTAAGTTGCTTTTGGTCATATGTGGCAAGTGCTTTTATCTTCTCGGCTATCTAGGATGGGCTTTTTGTTTGTTGGTCAGCTTGTTTAGCAAGAAATTTTATAGGAGTAGAAGTTACTGAGTTAAATTGTGTTGAAATTAGAAAAAAAAAACATAGAGAAGTAAAGATCAGTTTGCATCGAACTATAAAATTTAATCTTCAAAATTTATCAAAATTTTAAATCCATATATAAAATTATGGAAGGGGCTTTACAAATGAAGTCTTAAATCATATATAATTTTTATGTAATGTCATCAGCTAACTCTGTAGAATGCAATGTTGCTTTTGTACAAGAAAATACCTATCAGAGCATCTAAAAATCACCAGTGAAAAGTTGCCTGGGTGCAGGGACCTTAGAAGAAAAACTCAAGGAGAAATAAAAGGCTTTAATGGGAACTGCAATGCTTGGACTTTCACAGAAAACATGAAAAGGGTATGAAGTTGGCCAGAGAATAAACAAAACAGCCTCCTTTTTCAAATTACAGATGCCTCTGCTTAGAGTATGCCCATTTCTAGACTGAGAGAAAGCACTTTGCTAAAGGCAACAACTCTGGTGGTTCTGACCTAGGCACTTGTATGTTTTCTTTCCCACTACCCTCCCAGCCAGAATGCCATCATCATCATCATCATCAACAACAACAACAACAACAACAAACCTGAAGAGCAAAATATAAGAAGCATCAGTGAGGTATTATGGAAACTAAGCATACATTACAAAAATGTACTACAAAATGTGTGGATCTATGCTTTAAAAAGTAAGCAGTTTACTCACAGTAGAGAGTTCAAATCAGCTGTGAAGGAATGAGAAAATCAGATGTAAAGAGAACCATCAGGTTCAGAGGAGGAATGCTGAATATTTCCTGCTGTTTTGAAGATCACCAGTAACATACTCTGACATAAAGTTCACAAAACCAATCTCATTGGGTGATACACTATGGTACATTCCAGGTAAGGCTTGGGAGAATCCTGAAAGCAAGATTGGAAGGACCTCCTTCTACAGTGCAGAGAGAATAGATTTCTGTTAAATACTGCTGAAGGAAGTATTCAGAAGTGGGATCTTAGTAAGGATTAGATGATTTACAGATGCAAGAACAAATCATGAATGTAATGTTGCAGCATTTGTCCCCAAGGTGGAAAGGCTGGAGTAGAGCTCAGGCTGTACTGGTAAAGAGTCCTTTAAAAAGGGAGAATTGGTCATTTGGAGAATTGAACTTTGTCTTGATGGACGTTTCATCAGTCTTGTTTAAAATATTGAAGGTTGACTTCCAGATTAGTATTTTTTCATTTCTTCAATAAATTTTAGTTTGAAAATTACCATAAAGCTCTATACACTTAATAACAGTGAATAGTAATGATAATCAGGATGAAATAAAGAAGATAGATAAAGTGCCCTGATGATACTATAATTCAACAATAAATAAATTAACCAAGCATACTCTACCGCATCATAGGCAGGTACCATGAAACCTTTGGGAGTCATGAACAAAGTGCTGTTCAGGTACTCGCGTGTCACACAAGCAAGACAGTCATCATCCGGAAGGTCTGATAGTGAGAGAAGAAGCAAGGCAGCCTCTCGTGGTTGCCAGGTATTGACTGAGTGTTCCATTCCTGGACCAAGCTCTCCTATCATCATCAGATTAGTTGATGTGTTCAGCATTTGATTTGAGTAACAAATATTCCTACATGTTGTTGTACATAGGAAATTAAGAGGAAAGTTCATGAATTCTTGTTTTGATTTCAATGAGTCATGAAAAGCAATTGTGATCAATTAAGTGGGAAAAGTCTAAACAGCAGGATTTTAATCATATATATTATGTGTTTGACTTTGAATTCATTACATGAAAGACCTCAGAGATTCCACAAGGAAACTCCTAGAACTGATAAACACTTTCAGCAAAGTGACAGGCTACAAAGTTAACACATCAAAATCAGTTGTGTTTCTACATACTAAAGAAAACCAGACTGAGAAGGAAATCATGGAAACAATCCCTTTCACAATAACCTAAAAATATTATTGAAACAAACCTAAACAAAGAAGTGAAAGACTTACACAATGAAAAATTTAAATCTCCGAAGGAAGGGGCTGGAGATGGCTGTGTTTGAATGGTAATTGCACTTGCAGAGGACTCGAGTTCAGTTTCTAGCACAACTGCCTGTAACTCCAGCTTCAAGAAGATCTAGTGCCTCTGGCATTCACGGAAACCTATACTCAAGTGCCTATATCCATGCACATATAATTAAAAATAATGAAAACCAGTCTTTAGGAGGCTGGAGAGATTGCTCAGCAGTTGAGAGCTCTGGCTATTTGTCTAGTGGACCTGGGTACAGTTCCAGCACCTCCATGATAGATGGCTAATTATCTTCTGTTACTCTGGTTCCAGGGTTCCAGTGCCCTCTTCTGGCCTCTGTGGGCATTACACACATTTGGTGCATTTACACATGCCGTCAAACAACTGGCACACATAAAATAAAAATTAAAGTATAAATAATATAACCTTCCCCCAAAGCAGGACAAAATCCCCACAAATCTTTGAAACACTGAAGAAAGAAATTGTAGAAGACACCAAATGATACGAAGAACTTCTGTACACATTGACTGGTAAGATTCATACTGTTAAAGTAGCCATCACAGAAAAAGCAATCTATAGAATTTATGCAATAGCCATCAAAATCCAAACTCAGTACTTCACAGAAACCCATTTTTAAATCCATAGAGAAGTACAAGAGTCCCTGGATAGCCCAAATAAAATCCTTCACAACGAGAACACTGCTAGATGCAGCCCCATTCCTGGTTTCCAGGTATATACAGAGATATACTAGTAAAACCAGCATGGTGCTGGTGTAAAACCAGATACACTGATACATGGAATAGCACTGAGGATCCAGATATAAATCCACATGCCAACAGCCACCTGATTTTTTTTACAGTGATGCCAAATAATACACATTGGGGAAAAACAGTATCTTTAACAAAGAGTGTCAGGGAAGCTGAATATGCACATGGAGGAGAATGAAACTTGATCATTTTCTTTAACCCTATACAAATCAAACTTCTCAAGGTTAGATCTGAAAATTGTAGGGCAAAGAGTGGAGTACAGTTTAAGACACACATCAGCCAAGTACCTTCTGAATGAGACAGTAGTCTTCCAGGGAGCAACCAACAATCAGGAAGTGGGATTTCATGAAAAGAAAGCTTCTGTATTTCCAGGGAAACTGTTAACTGACTGAAGAGACATCCTACAGAATGGGGAAAATTTTGACGTTAAACATCTGATAGAGGAATCATGTATAGAATACAGAAAGAAACAAAGAAATTAAAAAAAACCCAAACACCAAGGAAATAACCCAACTGAAAAGTAAGCATAGACTTGAACAGAACATTATCAGAAGAAATATGACTAAGATATATTTTAAAAATTGTTCACCATTTCTAACCTTACAGTAAATGCAAATGTAAACCAGTTTGTTATTTTATTTTACCCCAGCCACAATGGATAACTGTGCTGGATATCTTTAGTTGTCAACTTGACACACTTGGGTAGAAGGAACCACAACTGGGAAATTTCCTTCATTTAACTGGCCTGTGGTCATGCCTGTAGTAGTCATGTCTATGGGGCATCTTCTTGACTGTTCAGTGACGTGAGAGGGCCCTGCCCACTGTGGATAGTGCCACCCCTGGGCAGGTGACCTGTATTGTATAAGAAAGCAGATTGAGCATGGGCCTGGGGAACAAGCCAGTAAGCTGTGTTTCTCCATGGTCTGTGCTCCAGGTTCCTGTATCAAGTTCCTGCCTTGACTTCCCTTGCTGATGGACTGTGCTTGTAAGACAAATAAATCCTTTTCTTTCCAAGTTAGTTTTGGTCAGTATTTTTTTATCACAGCAATTGAAGGCAAAATAGAACACTAAGGTTAAGAAACTAAGACAACAAATGCTGCTGAGGATGTGGGGAAAAGGGACCCTCACATGCTATTGGTCAGAGTGCAAACTGGAGCAGTCACTGTGGAAATCAGTATGGAAGATCCTTGAAAAAATGCTAAATAGGTCTGCCATGTGACCCGCCAATACCACTCTTGAGCATATACCCAAAGGCCTCTATATCCTATTGCAGGGACACATGCTCACCCATGTCCTTTGCAGCCTGATTCAGAATAGCTAGGAAGTGGAAACAGCCTAGATATCCATCAACCAACGGAGGGGTCATGAAAATGTGCCACCTGTACACAATGGAAGTTTCTTCAGTGTTAAGGAAAAATGAAATTATATAAATTTGCAGGTCAATGTATGAAACTGAAAAACATTATACTAAATGGGATTATCCAGACCCAGCTGTGAATCCTGCAGTAATGACTGGCATGGCAAAATATGCCCACTGGGTGCAAAATCGGCATGAATGTTAAAGTTGAAACTGCTTTCTGTTTAGATTTACAGACTGCTCAATGTAAGGAAACACATTTGCTATAAATTTGGCCAAGACCCCATGCTTGGCTGCTTAGAAGCCCTGGGAGTGAATCCACTACCATGATTCTACTGAATGGACATGATATCAAAATGCCCTCTAAATTCATAGTCTTTTAAAGGTTTTATTTATTATTTTCATTTTACATACATGCATGTTTTGCCTCCATATAGGTAAGTGCACCCATGACGTGCAATGCCCATGGAGTTCAGAAGAGGGTGTCGGATCCCCTGGGACTGGAGTTATGGACAGTTGTTAACTTCCATGTGGGTGTTGGGATATGAACTCGGGTCTTCTGCAAGAACAACCAGTGTTCTTAACCACTGAGCCATCTGTCTAGCCTTAAATTCATGGTCTTATACCCACAGATTAGTGCAGTCCTCAGACCTGCAGAATGGGGAAGTTTCCTTGTACAGTGAAGGATGGTAAATGTATAAGTTCACAACTGGTAAAGGTGCAGAAAATTAGTGTCTGTGGAATGCTCAGCCCCAAACGGGACACCTATATCATACCCTCACACAGCACGGCTCAAGGATCATCTAGAAAGGGAAAGATTTTAAGAGTCACAGGTAGGGGAGAATTGGACTAAAACTGTGCCTTTTGGGTCATGAATGTACCACTACACTCATGACTCACAGCAACTGTTTTTGCCTGCATAAGTCCTGAACAAAATCAAGTCAGTCAATATTCCAGTATCTAGCAGGGAGTGACTCACGAGCTGGCATCGGTAGCTGAGGAGTGGCTGACAGTTGATGATTCAGGGCCTGAAGATTAGCTTTCTTTAAAGGTATAGCCCCTTGAATGTTGATTGTGCTCTGCTGCATGGCTTCATATCCATGAGTTAGGGGCAGAAATTGGACTAAATAAGTTAAAAGGAAGGAGAGTGGAATGGGTAGACTGGGGAAGAGTTGATGCAGAAGTGGGCTCAGAAATGATCAAAATACACTGTATGCATGTATGAAATTCTTAAAGAATTAATACAAACATATTTCAGTGAGATTTTAACCTTTCTGAGCTACTTATTTCTCATAGTAAAGTACAAGAGTTTGTACCTTAAAATCGACTTTATGGGATAGATAATATAAAATAGGTGAGAATACCTGATGTACCCTGAAAATTCAATTAATGTGGGCAAGATCTGAATGTGAATTTGATTCTTCTCCAAAAATTTGCTTGTGAAATTTTAAACTTCCTTGGTGTTGTTTGGAAAATATTAATCTACTTATTTTTGTGGTTGTAAGTATATCAATAAGTTGGTGTAAATTTGTGCTAACCGAAAGGGATGGAGAGGAAGAGGAAAAGTAGGAAGAGGAAGGAAAACAAAGACCAGGAGTGGGGGTGGAGGCATCCTTGGGAAGCATGTGCCCAATCTGTGGGTACCGACTCAGAGGTCTAGAACTAGAAATTACAAAGCCCTTTAGCAATAAAGTGTCCTCTTTATCTGCTTCCCTATTTCTTGCCCAATTTCTCTTTGCTTACTTCATTCATGTCCTCTGTGTGTGTGTGTGTGTGTGTGTGTGTGTGTGTGTGTGTGTGTGCGTGTGCTGTATATAGGTACACATATTCCTGTATATATGCATGTGTATGTGTGTGTGCACATATGCATATTAGAGGCCAGATGTCAATGTCCAGTGTGTTCCTCAAGGGAGCTCCACTTTATATTTTGAGACAGGGTCTCTCACTAACTGTCAACCTATGACTTGGTGGGGCTGCTTAGCTACCAAGTCCTGGGATCTTCTTGTCTCTGCCTCCCAAGACCTGGTATTGTGGGCATGTGTTGCCAGACTCAGCCGTTTAGGTGGGTGCTGAGGAACTGAGCTCAGATCCTCCTGTTTGTATGGCTAGCCATCTTCCCAGCCCTATTCATGTCCTTTTGCAACTCAGATTTCTCATACAACCATCTACCCACCAACGAATGAGTTCATGGTCACCACTCAAAATAGACACATTAGATATGATTATGGGGAGCAAAGATCATGGAAATTGGGAAGATGTAGTAAAAGCTTCCCGGGAAAATATCTGTGTTTACATATCAATTTTTGTTTAAGTCATGTTGGCAAGAGTGGAATTAATTTTCCTCTAAGTATTTACCTGAATATGATATTAACCATCATTCATAAGTGCTTACTGTACATGGGGGCATTTTCTCATTAATTTCCATGAGCTTATGGGTAGGTATTCTAATTATACAATTAGAGTCAAGGACTTTAGAGATAGAATGTGCATTCAAATTTTATATTTTTAAGATTTGTGATTGCCCAGCACTCAGGAGGCAGAGCCAGGTTGTTCTCTGTGAATTCAAGGCCAGACTTGTCTACATAGTGAGTTTAAGCCCAGCTGGGGCTACAGGGAGACTCCCAAAAAGACCAAAAAAAAAAAAAAAGAAAGATGTGTAATTGAGTAATTTTATATGTATTGAATAATTCTAAGTGAATTTTGAATCTGAATATTGGAAATATCAGTAAAAATGTGATTGAAAACGATGGTATTCTAAGTGGGTGTTTCTTAAGAAAAGGAAAATGAAAGATTTTAGACTAACCAATATTTTTAAAACAGTAGGAAAAATGCTTCATATTAACAACAATAATCAACCTTAAAATAAAAAGAAAAATAGAAAATTAATGTAGAAATTTCAACCAACGAGTTCAAGTTATCTGTTTTAGGCTATAGAAGCCTTAAGTTCTAAGATACATAGTTTTTTTTAAAGATACATAATTTTCAACAGATCTTTAAATAATAAAAAGACATGAAAATTTATATGCAATAG
>NW_008341807.1:2254388-2254788 GCF_000622305.1 Nannospalax galili
ATATGCAATATTTTTCAATTTTCATTGATTGCTTTAATTATTACATTCAATAATGTTACTGAAAAGACATTTAGTTAAGTTTAGCATTTTTGACAATTTCACATATGTATACACTCACTTCCCACTACCCTCTTACCCCTGTTCTAGTTATCTTAACCCCCTTCTCATTTCCAACTAGTCCTGTTGGAGTTTTTCTTTTTCTCTGTTTCTCTTTGTTTCCTTCCTTCCTTCTTTCCTTCCTTCCTTCCTTCCTTCCTTCCTTCCTTCCCTCCCTCCCTCCCCCCTCCCTTCCTTCCTTCCTTCCTTCCTTTCTCTTTCTCTCTTTCTTTCTTTCTTTCTTTCTTTCTTTCTTTCTTTTTCTTTACTTATTTATCTATATTTTATATGTATGAGTGCTCTA